>NC_133380.1:28814943-28874026 GCF_049309525.1 Garra rufa
CTGCATTTTGGAAGTTCAAACGCACAGGCACCATAGAAGTCCACTATATGGACAGAAATCCTGAAATGTTTATCTTAAAATACATAATTTCTTTATGACTGAAGAAAGAAAGACATGGACATAATGGGTGAGTAAATTATCTGTAAATTTTTGTTCTGAAAGTGAACTTGTCCTTTAACTAAACAAGTATAACACAAGACGAGAGACTGAGCAAGGTGGCAAGCTTTAGTGTAACTTTGAATTTAGAAAATATTTCTATATTATAAAATAAAATTTGCCCTTTTTTAGATTGACATAAAATGTCACACACCTGGTATTTTTGCAATACATCGTAAAATATTGATTTATCTGAGTTTTCGATCTGGTTTAAGGTTTAGTACTCTTTATTGAAGAAATGTCTGAAATTCCTAATGGAGAAAACGAATGGGAAGAGTACTTCCAGAAAGCCACTGGAAAAGGAGGTAGTCAGTGTTGATCTGTTTCTCGCTCTCCTGACTGTACGTGTTTAGAGACCCGCGTGCCTCCACACATCCAGGTCAGTGTTCCCACACCAGTGCCAGTGAGGCAACGAGTCTAGAGGCCATCAAAGGACATCTTGTTCTGGTTTGGCTGTGGAAAGTGCAAAAAATGTGACTGCTTTTCACTGGTTGTCTATTTGGAATCAAGTGCGAATTCATTCCAGACCACCTTCTCAAAAGTTCTCTAAAAACCTCCAGTCTGCTATCTGCACCGTACCTCCAGACATAAACAGCAAGAAAAACAGAGCTGACTATCAACTGCAACTTCCTCCACAACATTGAGTTTCCCATCTGCAGGAAAATAGGGAGAAAACTCAAAAGACGCTCAGTGAGATCCTTTTCTACATTATACATATGCACTGTTAAAAAAATAATAATAATAAGTGCATATAGTAATTTCTAAGTGAATAGTTTCTACATCAAATTTAGACTAATAAACAGCTTCCGGTTATTTTTGACCAACTATGCTCTGAGCATAGCTGTGAGATTATGATAGACATTATGAAATCCTTGCATCAGCTTATCTGGAATCAATTTAACTGAACTGCAGCCAAAATAGTTACTCTGTGGTGAAAAATAATAATAACTAGATAAAAAAGTTAATCAAGACAAACTTTAAGTTGGCTTGAAAAAGCCTGTTTAGAAAGTGTGAAAAAGTTTTAAAGTTATAAAAGACTTAAACGTTTTAGAAATTGTAGAAATTGTATGGTTTTCAGTCCAAAGAAGATTGACGTTTGAAGTAGTTTTAAAGCTTAAAGCTTGAATGTTTTGAAGAATGAATAGGATTGGAAGGATTGGATAGATGGATAGCTAGCATGTTTTTTCATTTTGCTAGCATGTTTTTAACTTATTTAGCATTTTACTAGTATGTAGCTAGCATGATTAACATGTTCCTAACATGTTTCTAGCATGATTAGCAATTGGCACTAGCATGTTTCTAACATGATTAGCATGAATAGCGTGTAGCTAGCATGATTAGAATGTTGTTAGTATGATGTTAAAATTACTAGCATGATTAGCAAGTTACTGGCATGATTAACATATTAACATGTTTCTAGCCTGATCAACATGTTGTTAGCATATTTTTAGCATGATTAGAATGTTGTTATCATGTTGTTAACATGTTTCTAGCCTAATTAGCATGTTGTTAACATGTTTCAGTTAAAGTTTTAGAAATTGTAGAAATATTATGGTTTTCAGTCTAAAGATTGACGTTTAAAGTAGTTTTACGCTTAAAGCTTGAATGTTTTGAAGGCAATACAGTCTGTCAGATGGATGGATAGCTAACATGTTTTAGCATTTTGCTAGCATGTTTCTAACTTATTTAGCATATCACTAGCATGTAGCTAGCATAATTAGCAAGTTACTAGCATGTTGCTAACATGTTTCTAGCATGATTAACATGTTGCTAACATGATTAGCAAGCATGTTTTGAACATGATTTAGCATGATTAACGTGTAGCTAGCATGATTAGAATGATGCTAATATGATGTTAGCATTACTAGCATGATTAACAAGTTACTAGCATGATTAGCATGTTTCTAACATGATTAGCATGTTGTTAGCATGTTTCTAGCATGATTAACGAGTTATTAACATGTTACTAGCATGAATAGCATGTTGTTATGTTTCTGACAATATTAGCCTGATACTAGGATGTTGCTAGCATGATTATAATGTCGCTAGCATGATGTTAGCATTAGTAGGCTGTTGTTAGCGTGATTAGCAAGTTACTAGCATGTTTCTAGCATGATTAGCATATTGTTAACATGTTTCTAGCCTGATAATCATGTCACTAACACGATTCTAGTTGCTAGGCTTGGTTAGATAGATAGATAGATAGATAGATAGATAGATAGATAGATAGATAGATAGATAGATAGATAGATAGATAGATAGATAGATAGATAGATAGATAAAATTTCACTATTAAAAGGAACAGTAAGTAACATTAAATTAAGCATGAATTCTTTTAATTAAAAAACTGAAATAATATTTTCTTGTAAGGCATACATCAGTAATCCTTATTTACAATTACATACTTATACACTTTTTACAGTGTTGTTTAAAAATGAAAAATTATGAATGTTAATGTAAAGGGCTCAAATGTCTAAAAAAAATATGCTGGCAAAAAAAAATGCAACAACTAACATTCCGAAATGTTTTAAAAATGTTAGTGGCAGGAAATTAAAGTGAACCCACACAGATTTCAACACTAAACATTCCCAGTAGTCTTTTTCGCTTTAAGGTGACCATGCACACAGTGTTTATTTATTTTTTATACCGTATATATTTTTCTTAAATAAACCTGACCATTGGTTATTTCAGTGCATTCCAGGGCTGCAAAGACATGAAGGGTGTCTTTATGTGGCTTTCTGACAGTGGTGAAAAAGTGCACACATATACACATAGTACACTACCGCAAAACTAAAGACTACTGTTGTGATCAAGACACTAAAAACAATAATTCAGCTTTACCAAGTTCTGACTCAGCTGAGAATTCTCTGCTCTTTTAACGCCATCAATGGATTTTCTGTTCTCATGTTCTTCTTCTGGTTAATTTTTACCTCAGTGATTCTAACATTCTTTACACATACTAACTGCGAAATTTGGATACTCACACTGAGGCCCTGGAGAAGTGTGCATATGCAGTGCTGAAGTGAACTGCAGCTGTAACGGCAGTGGAATAAATGGGAGCATTTACATGGCGTCATAAATCAGACTCTATAACCAGCAGCAGCCGTCCAACTGCCGGGCAGGAAGAGGAAGTGGTTAGGAGGTTATCTGCCACACTTCACTTAGACACATCTTTAGACAGCCTGACTCATTAATGGGGTTAAATAAACCCTTCAACAAAAAAGGTGAAAGTTGTCAACACTCTCTTTGGTGTCACTCTGATTCTCTATTATACACAGTATTAGAATGTTTTGAGACAGCTCGGATCTTAATGTACCACTATAAAACACATTCCGAAGTCATTCATTTCATTTGTTTTCAGTATTACAGCATATAACACTGTTATATATTCTGCCTATGCAAGGGATCAACTAAAACTCCACTTGTTATTGATTTAAGCTACAAACAATGTATGTGGCATTTGATGGAATACCTTAATTAAAAACTGAATGATTTTTGTTTCTTTTTTCATTACTTTTATTTACTTATTTTGTAAGTTAGTCAGTTAATCAGTACCACTGCCAGTGAAATATCATGTATTTGATACCAATTTTGGGTAACACTTTAATATAAGGTTCTATTAGTTAATATTAGTTAATGTATTACCAGTATTTATTCATCTTTGTTAACATTGGCTAATAAAAAGACAGTTTGTTCATGTTAGTTCACTGTGCATTAACTAATGTTAACAAACACAACTATTGATTTAAATAATGCATTAGTAAATGTTGAAGTTTACGTTAACTAAGATGAATAAATGCTGTTGAAGTATTGTTCATTCTTAGTTCATGTTAACTAATGTAAACTAATGAAACTTATTGTAAAGCGTTACCCAATTCTGATACCACAGTAAAAATACATTTTCTATTGAACACATTTTAAATGTGTACCTATTTTATTTCTGTAAAAAGTTCAATATAAATTGAATTTTTAACTTGGTAAACATTGCTTCAAAAAGGACAAGTAAACCGTCAATAATAGAAAAATGAAGACCAAAGAAAGATTTTGTTTTATTGAATTATTATTATTATTTGCTGTATGTACAATATAATTATTTGGTAACACGTTACAATAAGTTCTGTCATGAGTCATGAAAAATTTAGCATGGTAATGTATATGACAATGTTAATGTATTTGGTCTTGGCGGAATAGATCTGCTACACTGCTGTTGGTGAATTTCTGCTGCTGTTGGTTATTGCTGTAGTTGTAGATTATTGCTGCTGCAAGCAAGTAAAGGGCTTTGCTACTGCCAAAGCATATGGCGATATGGTGCTGTGAGTATTTAAGACATGCTGCTGCTGCACAAATAGCATAAAATAACCCGTAGCAGATCAATACAGGTGGAGCTGGGGAAGTTGTAGGTTTTCAGGGGAACTCTGAAAGCGCACTGCGAAATGCCCAAGTGAATACTACCAGCCATTTAAATAGCTGCAAGCTGCAAGCTCATTGGTTGCGTATGCAACATGAACCAATTAGCTTGCGCCAAGTTGTATAACTCTGTGATATCATCAGTAATGTTAACAACCTGTCAGCCTGCGCCATCTAGATTTTCATGGCAGAACTAGGCATGTTCATTAGTTAACATTAGCTATGAATGACATTTATTAATTTTAGTTAATGTTAATTTCAGCATTTACTAATGCATTATTAAAATCAAAAGTGCTTGTTAACTTTAGTTTATACACTCTGAATTAACATGAACTAACAATGAGCGGCTGTATTTTCATTAACTAACATGAACAAAGATTAGTAGCCTAAATACTGTAATAAATGTATTGTTTATTGTTTGTCCATGTTATTTAAAACATTAATTAACATTGACTAATGGAACCTTATTGTAAAGTGTTACCAAAGAAACAACAGCATATTCATATGGTAGGTCTCAAGCAAAGAACAGATGAAAATATCAGAGTGCTTTAACTACCATGAAAAAATAAAGATAGAATTAAGCTAACCCCATTAAAGATAATCAAAGGCATTCATCATAGAAGAAACACTGGATTTTTCTTAAAGATGAGCAATGATTGCCTCGTCTGGAGTCTCTAAAGTAGGTGAACGGTGAATAATACTGTGAGTAATAGGCTGTAGTTTGCAGACGGTATGCGACTGTAATTACATTACGAATATAGAAAATTGGATCAGAGCAAAGGAAAAGAACAATAAAGAGAAGATAAAGAAGGTAAGAAGGGAACAAATTGAGTGTTGGAGACTTGTGGAGCCCATCGAAGGAGAATGTCACACATGCTATCAATCAGGACTGTGTTCCATTCAGAAATAAACTGGGAATGCCTTTTAAATTACAACTTAATTTCTGAATTTGACCTGAGGTAGCAGACAGGATGCAGAATCACAAATCAAATGAGATTAAGTATTAAAAAGTCCTGCAATTTAAAGACATTCCTTTAACTGCTGTGTGTGGCATTTTATTTAGAAAAAAAAAAAAAAAACGAGTGCAACTTTAATGGAAGTTTTTGGTCTTACTCAATATGAGTCTGTATAATCTCTTGTGCTTTTAACTCAAAAGACTTTCATTTTCTTAAAATTATTCACATAATTTTAGTTTTTCATATAATTTTACACCTAAGCATTATATTAAAAACATTAAAATGGCTTGTTTTAGTTATTTTTTTATTTTTATTAGTTTTTTTATTATTATTTATTCTTATTATTGCAGTACAAATATACACAGAGATTCTAGGAGATTCTTACTATCTTAGTAAATGGTACAGTAAACTGAGGCCCTCATTGAATTTGTGCTAGATAAATATAACTCTTTGTTAGTAACTTTTGTTAGTAACATACAACTGCCACACTTCTACAGGAGACACCTTTGGTGTGAATTTCCTGCCTGTTAAAGACAATACTAAGTTGGAGACAATGTACCAGAAAAGGAGGAAAACACAGCGGGCAAAGGAAAGCAATAACTCAACTGAATTACAGGTATGTACACACATGTTAGTTCCACAGAAGAGCACTGGCTCTTTGTGGCAAACAGAATTGAAAAATAAGCAATATCTTCAGCCTGAGTTGGTGTGGAAAGCAAGAGACAGCCATGCCAGAAGGTGCAAATATTCTTCTGTTGAAAAAAATCCCAACTGATACTTAAGAGTAAGGATGGGCAGCATGACCAAAATCCTTTGACAAGATATGAGTCATTTGATATCAACAGTAACAACATAATTTTTGCTGGAAATTATTATATGGGAGAATCTGTTTTGTTTGCAGTTGCTACATGAGTCTGTTGTATTAAAATTGTAGGATTGTAAAGTTTAAAAATGTATTACATTTCTGTAGAGTTTGGCATTTTAAAACCATCACAGAAAATGACTATCATCTTACATAATATGATATCATCATTTCCTTTTTTTAGCAATCAGACAAATTTGGACAACTTCATCTGTATTTGCCTCTATTCCCTGTAGTGCGACAGAATAGACATGATATTGTCAGGTTTTAGTCTGTTTCTGTTCTGTTTTCCCAGTGTTTTTCCCCCTCTGTTTCTAGTCATAATGGTTTAGTCCTTGTCTCCCCCTTCTAGTTTTGTCTGTATTGGTTTTGTCTTGCCCATATTTGTATTTCCCCCTCGTCATCTCATTATCTTGTTTGTGACCACGCCTTGTTTTTCAGTGTATTTAAGTCTGTGTCTGCTCACTCCCCAGTGTCCGTCGATGTATTGTTACATGCGTTCATTGCTTGCTCCCGGTTTTTGTTTGTTTGTATTGAGTTTCAGTGTTTTGTTTAAACTGTTTATATTCATTTAATACGGTTCTCCTGCTTCATCTTCACTCCTCCACTCAGCCAGATTGTGACAGATATATTCACAATGATTTGGCTGGCATTATAAAATGTAGTAACATTTAATAGGCTGTTAAGTTTCACAGAGACCATTAGAGCAGATCCCTATAGATCAGTATGAAACAGAGTTGTTTTATCTGTTCTCTTTAATCATAGTCCATCTAAATGAATCCATTCCAACCTCAGCACATTCAGAACACATTTTTATGTTTAAAATATGTCAGTAAGTTGCTCTAATAGGAGAAAAAAAAGACATTTAAGAGCAATACATAAATATGGAGATATATATTGTACTTGAAATATACTTAAAATATATTTTTCCCCAGGGACTGAGGGTACAGTAAAGTACCCTTAGTAGCAGGCTTATTTTTCATTTTTACTCAAAAAATTTGGTGGACCGATGCCATAAATGCTCTTGGTAGAGCTAAACTTTTACTGAGCACCCGGTGTTACATATACAGGTTCTTCTCAAAAAATTAGCATATTGTGATAAAGTTCATTATTTTCTGTAATGTACTGATAAACATTAGACTTTCATATATTTTAGATTCATTACACACAACTGAAGTAGTTCAAGCCTTTTATTGTTTTAATATTGATGATTTTGGCATACAGCTCATGAAAACCCAAAATTCCTATCTCAAAAAATTAGCATATCATGAAAAGGTTCTCTAAACGAGCTATTAACCTAATCATCTGAATCAACTAATTAACTCTAAACACCTGCAAAAGATTCCTGAGGCTTTTAAAAACTCCCAGCCTGGTTCATTACTCAAAACCGCAATCATGGGTAAGACTGCCGACCTGACTGCTGTCCAGAAGGCCATCATTGACACTCTCAAGCAAGAGGGTAAGACACAGAAAGAAATTTCTGAACGAATAGGCTGTTCCCAGAGTGCTGTATCAAGGCACCTCAGTGGGAAGTATCAAGGCACCTCAGTGGGAAGTCTGTGGGAAGGAAAAAGTGTGGCAGAAAACGCTGCACAACGAGAAGAGGTGACCGGACCCTGAGGAAGATTGTGGAGAAGGACCGATTCCAGACCTTGGGGGACCTGCGGAAGCAGTGGACTGAGTCTGGAGTAGAAACATCCAGAGCCACCGTGTACAGGCGTGTGCAGGAAATGGGCTACAGGTGCCGCATTCCCCAGGTCAAGCCACTTTTGAACCAGAAACAGCGGCAGAAGCGCCTGACCTGGGCTACAGAGAAGCAGCACTGGACTGCTGCTCAGTGGTCCAAAGTACTTTTTTCGGATGAAAGCAAATTTTGCATGTCATTCGGAAATCAAGGTGCCAGAGTCTGGAGGAAGACTGGGGAGAGGGAAATGCCAAAATGCCTGAAGTCCAGTGTCAAGTACCCGCAGTCAGTGATGGTCTGGGGTGCCATGTCAGCTGCTGGTGTTGGTCCACTGTGTTTTATCAAGGGCAGGGTCAATGCAGCTAGCTATCAGGAGATTTTGGAGCACTTCATGCTTCCATCTGCTTAAAAGCTTTATGGAGATGAAGATTTCATTTTTCAGCACGACCTGGCACCTGCTCACAGTGCCAAAACCACTGGTAAATGGTTTACTGACCATGGTATTACTGTGCTCAATTGGCCTGCCAACTCTCCTGACCTGAACCCCATAGAGAATCTGTGGGATATTGTGAAGAAAAAGTTGAGAGACGCAAGACCCAACACTCTGGATGAGCTTAAGGCCGCTATCGAAGCATCCTGGGCCTCCATAACACCTCAGCAGTGCCACAGGCTGATTGCCTCCATGCCACGCCACATTGAAGCAGTCATTTCTGCAAAAGGATTCCAGACCAAGTATTGAGTGCATAACTGAACATAATTATTTGAAGGTTGACTTTTTTTGTATTAAAAACACTTTTCTTTTATTGGTCGGATGAAACATGCTAATTTTTTGAGGTTTTCATGAGCTGTATGCCAGAATCATCAATATTAAAACAAAAAAAGGCTTGAACTACTTCAGTTGTGTGTAATGAATCTAAAATATATGAAAGTCTAATGTTTATCAGTACATTACAGAAAATAATGAACTTTATCACAATATGCTAATTTTTTTGAGAAGGACCTGTGCTAATATGTGCTCTACTTTTTAATTTAATTGAATGCAGTCCCTAAGTCATTCTAATACAGGGAACATAAGAAAAGATGAAAAAGAAGAAGGTAAAAAAGAGATGTCATGAAAAATAGATAACAAATATCCAGTGCCAATGATTATGTCATGTTCTCCAAGAACTGTAATGTTTGCACAAAATATCCTAGTACTCAAAAAGCACCAGGTCCAGTCACAGGCATATGGGACACCCATTGCCTTGACAAAGTGAGGCAGTTATATTAAGGTTAAATTCTTGAGCAGATCTAAAGCGCCCAAAATAACAGCACTATTTGAAACTTTCTCCACTGTTCAGAGTTGCTGGAAAATACAGGGAATAGTGCAAGGCAAGCCTAGAGAAAGTTCATTTCTCAGCAGGACAATAATCCCCAAAACAAGTTCACATTTAAAGTCAAATGAATGTCCAACATAGACTTACTCAAGCCAAGAAGAATGGGCCAAAATCACACATGAACAATAATGACTTTGGTGTAAAGTTGTCATTGTCCAATGATTTTCAAGAACTTTGGCCACATGTTTTCAGGATATCTGATACAGTTGAGGTCAAAAGTTTACACCCCCCTTTCAGAATCTGCAAAATTCATGTTATTGTTTATTTAGTACTGACCGGAATAAGATATTTCACATAAAAATGTTAACCTATAGTCCACGAGAGAAAATAATAGTTGAATTTATAAAAATGACTCAATTCAAAAGTTTACATCTTTTTAGGTAAGAACATAGTATTAAGAATCAAGGGGATGTAAACTTTTGAACGGGGTAATTTTTATAAATTCAGCTATTATTTTCTCTTGTGGACTGTATGTAAACATCTTTCATGTGAAACATCTTATTCAGGTCAGTACTAAATAAACAATAACATGCATTTTGTATGATCCCTCTTAAGTAATTCTGAAAAGAGATTCTGAAAAGGGAGATGTAAATGTTTGACCTCAGCTGTATGAACCTTAGTGTAGAATCATGTAAGCCTTTAATACCTGTTATATCTACTTTCATATCTTTTAACTTTCCCATTTCCCATAAATGTTGCTCTGTAGCAGGGGTCTTAAATGTTGGATTTTGAAGCAATGCTTTATTTATGGGTATAAATACCCTTAAGTTGAGTATGATAGACTTATTTGGCAATGTTTCTATTTGCTGTTTCTTAGTTAGCATAAACTGGCAACATTACACACAAGATGAGT
The DNA here is from genome assembly GCF_049309525.1 of Garra rufa. Lineage (NCBI taxonomy): Eukaryota > Metazoa > Chordata > Actinopteri > Cypriniformes > Cyprinidae > Garra > Garra rufa. The sequence continues at coordinate 28,825,238 of NC_133380.1, forward strand.
CAGTATTCATCTCTATGAGACACTGCACCTGTCACAAAACATGAAGACACATTGTAAATGTGTAACATTATATAATAAAATTTTCCACATATGCGTCGCCACATGGAATTTGAAATCCTTGAGACATCCTTGATAAAGGTCTGATTGTGAATATTCTACTGAGTTTCCAGGTAAAGTCATGGCAGATTTATTAGGTGGCCGGTTTGTATTGTATGGTATTGGTTTGTCTCTTACGTCACATGTTTAATTTCCTATTTGTGAAATAGGAAACTGTGCATTCATAACAGGTCAGGGTTTCAGATTTAGTCTTGCTTCAGATTTTTCTATTCTTTCCCACAGTTATGACAGATAGTGGTTACAATCTTGAAACCCACTGTATAAACACTGTAGAGTCTGAAACATTAGTTACATTAAAAGCAGTGATCCATGGCTTTCTCAAACACCCATTATAACCCCTGTTTAGACACCAGTCTAGCCAAGTATGACAGCTATTCATTGGCAGTGGACTTTAAACCTCAAATGGTTGGTTTCTGTACTCAAACAATAACGCAAACGCAAAGCCAAATTAAAATGCAACTGCATTGAACCTTCAGGAAGATATAGGATTGTGTAACTGTACATAGTTACATTAACAGGACATTTTAAACATTTTGAAGAAATTAAAGATGCATGTTATCAATTTAAAAAGTTCAATTAAGTGGAAAATGAGAGAATTTCCACTAGGAGATCCACCACAATCGACAGGGAAAGAACAACACGCAGCTGTAAAGCGGATGTTACCAAAGCAACTACTGTGTGTTTGCTCTTTCCAATCAGTGGTAATTTGAGAAATCAATACCCCCTACCAGGACCCAACAGAAACGTTGTGTCTTGTCTCAAGATGGGAAATGGCTTTCCCTCTAAACACATCTCGACTCTTTCACAACAGTTTCAAAGGAAGACATTTATTCTGCCACTGCCTCAGCCTTATCTGCACCAACAAATCCAAATCTTAAACAGCTCAATGTTTATGGGACGCAAGGACAGTCTCTCTGCATGAACGTTCCCTCAGCTCTTGCTTCAGTGCTGTTTTCCTCCATCTCAGCCTGCTGGCGGCCGAGCGAGCGTCTGAGTAATGTGACAGCTATGGCCCTGTGAGCTCAGTGTTTCCAGCCCTGCGAGCTCCAAGAACAGCTCTGTTGTCATGAACACTGGTAAAACAGTCTTCACCCTCACTAACACGTTAAAGATGGCAAGCACTGTCTATGGGCTGAGATGGTCATCACAGAACTTCTGAAGTGTAGAGCGCCACTTGTTTTCTTAAGGAATACTGCTGAAAAACATCTTAAACTGGTTTGCCTCTCTTATTTGTTCTCCCTTCCTAATCAGGCTAGCCTGTTGGCTAGTTTTAGAGAGATTTGGGGTACTTTTTAGCTGGTCAAACAGGGAGACAAACTTGCTAAGCAGCTAAACACTGGTTTCCCTGCTGAAAAAACCAGCATATGCTGGTTAGGTATGTTTTGGTGCTGGGATGCTGGTTTTAGCTGGGATATGCTGGTCCTTTGCTGGTTTATGCTGGTCCCTTGCTGGTTTTTGCTGGTTTATGCTGGTCATGTTGCTGGTTAATGCTGGTCCTTTGCTGGTTTATGCTGGTCCTTGACCAGCAACATGACCAGCATACACCAGCAAAGGACCAGCATTAACCAGCTAAGGACCAGCATAAACCAGCAAGGGACCAGCATAAACCAGCAAAGGACCAGCATATACCAGCTAAAACCAGCATCCCAGCACCAAAACATACCTAACCAGCATATGCTGGTTTTTTCAGCAGGGTTGGCCAAGGCAAGGAGACCAGCTTAAACTAGTTGAACTAGTAGGTCTATTTTTTTTCTCGCCCTGATGTCATTCCAACCTTGTATTATTTTCCCTCTTCAGAGGAATATAAAAGAAGATATTTGAAGAATATTCTCATGCATATGGAGGGTGGAAACTGCTTATTACTGATACAAGAAACGTTCGGTGTCACTGGCATCAAACCTAACACTAACATGCCTCCATGCTCCAAGTTTAAATATGTGGAAACAAAAAAAAGTGAGTTTAGCTTTATCTGAAAAAGGTGGAACGAATATCTGGCAACATTTTATCATGGTGGCTGTTGTATATAGTGCAGCAGTTTGAAAATGAAACCAGTGAGTGGACACTGAAAAGTTCTTCGGAACACAAATTAAGATATTTTGAATGAAATCCAAGGGCTTTCTGACCCTCAATAGACAGCAACACAACTGACACATTAAAGACCCAGAAAGGTAGCAAGGACATTGATAAAATAGTCCATGTGACATCATTAGTTCAACCGCAATGTTACGAAGCTACTAGAATACTTTTGAGTGCAAAGAAAACAAAAATAACAACTTTATTCAACAATTTCTTTGACAGAGAGGATGACTTGCGATTTTTTACCCAGCCTTACTTATTTGAGCCAGAATATGCAGACAATGAACTAAGAGAGATGGAAATTGTTAGCAGCACCACATGCATGCGTTGTGGTATTCTCATGGACACACTTTGAAGCAACAGTTGAATAAAGTAGTTATTTTTTGTAGTTCTCGCCAACTTTCTGGGAATTGAACGTGGTAGTTGTGTCGCTGTCTATGCAGGGTCAGAAAGCTTTTGGATTTAAACAAAAATGTGTGTTGTGAAAATGAACAAGGGTCTTTCAGGTTTGGAACGATATGAGGGTGAGTAATTAATGACAGAATTTTAATTTTGGGGTGAACAATCCCATTAATGCTCTATGATGTATGAAAGTAATATACCACTTACACTAAAGTACCCTACCGTAAACATAACCAATAGTCTTAACAGTAGCAAATGTAAGAACACATTTGCTGAAGCAACAGTGTCATTTTATCTTACATCTACAAGTCTTTAATTGTGTTTAAAGGGACTCGTAAGTGCCCCATATCGCAAGTGTAATGCTGTACCAGGTGAAGTACTGAGCAACTGACTACATCAGAAAATCCATACTGTATGGCATTTGTCATGTGATGCCAACCTCAAAATTTGATAACAAATCATATACTATGGTGTTTTTATGTCACAACATAGAATTGACCTATCGGTAAGCCCCTCTCCTTGAACAAACGTAGATGAGTTTATATCAATTGAGTATTAGTTGCATGGGGACCAGAACTCGGACATCTTTAGGTTTCAGCGCCAGTTCTCATCGGTTTGATGGTTTTTATGGTCCAAAAATGGTAATACTATGTTACTGGGGTACTTGTAACACTAATTCCAGGTAACCTGAGAGAATAGGCAATGAAATTTAGGATTATTTTATTATTCAGTGTTCATTTTCTGGTTGTCATACTCTCATTAGGTTGTAATTTTCATCTTCTCAAGCAGAATGCTAATGTAATCTTGTGCTTCAGCAAGGTATCTCTGGCTAAAACTAGCTAGACTGTTGTCATGTCATGTACAATGTAGGTCAAAAACATTCCAACGAAGGTCTCGAAGGTTTCAGTGCCTCTCGATATTAAACTGGTTAAATTCAATTTAATTTAATCTTACCCTGCAGTACATGAACAGTGTTGATCCTAGATGTTGTCATCTGTAATCGTGACGATCGTAACATGAAGCTTCTCCCACTTGATTTGCAATCTGTAAGCCCTTGCTTCCAAATAAATCTTGCTACCCACCATATTTATTTAAAATCTTTTATATATCCCTCAATGCCATATGGTCCTTCTCTGTCCAAAATTGATCAAAAACATATTGTGACAAGCTCATTGTAAGACAGTTAGCAACTTCAGTTGTTTGTCTGAGGCAGAAAGAGTATCTAAGGGGGCGGGGCTTACTGATAGGTCCATTGTGCAAGGAACCATGTGAAATTAAGTTTTTTATTCATTGATAATCTGTGCCTGTCATTATATGTTTGTGTGTTGTTGGTGTTTTTGCGATACTAGTGTTGAGTTCAGATGGAAACGGCAGAGAATTGTATGTATTGGTGGTAAGTTTTTCCAAAGAGCCTTTTTTCTTCAGATTACATGACTGTGTGAACCTGTAAAGTAACTTTTTCTGATACTTTTGTAGTGCTTTTGTCCTTTTTGGAGCTTGACAGCCCCTGGCCACTGCTGTTGTAATTGTAGGGAAAAGAGCAGTGTGGACATTCTTAAAAATGTCTCCTTTTACATTTCTACAAAAGAAAAATTGTCATGCAAATTAAGTGCTAACAGATTTCTATTTTTAGGTTAGTTTTAAACCTATAGAACAAACAAAGCACCCTAATCTACTAAATTATCTAAGATCATTAAAGCACATCATGCAACATTACCCACATTGCTAAGGGGGACGATGGATAAAAGAGAGGGAAGAGCAGCTCAGTCTTTCTCCTGTCATCTTACTTCAGCTCAAAGTTCTCTCATGCCCCCCTCACCAATTCATGTTACTTCCTTCCTATGGTTGATATTTCCCATTTCTGGGATTGCTGATGCAAGTTTCTCCACAAAACATCTTGATCAAAACAAATGCACTGAGCCTAAGGGTGCGATCAATGTGTAAATAGTATTTGAGAGAATATCCACCCTCTTTTCCACCCTCTCCTCATGCATACTTCCAAACAAATGACCTTTCGCTATCCAGATGTGTTTCACAGTTGAGTGAAGGAGACTGAAGTTGGGGGTGGGGAACACACTCGTCTGTCTCAACATTGTTTATTTCGCCACTTTTTCTGTCTTTCCTGTGCTATGCAGAACGTATGCAGTGTAATATCTCTTCAGCTCTTATTAAGAGTTTCCTATCAGCTCTAACTCTTGAAATGTCAAACCCTTAGGGGGTAGGCTACCTGTCAGAAAATATAAAGACATTGGCTGCAGACAAAACTGGCTAAACTGGCTTTATCTACTTAGTTGGTATGTTTCTCACACAATGTAATGTATTTTATACTGTAGGAATATAGAGCATGATTGTATGAAACCCTTTTAGGATATTAGTCATCATTCATTGTAATTGTACTTGCAGGAGCATTTCCTTTTATGTTTCACACAAGAAAAAAGCCATAAATCTGGATATAAAGGAGGATGAGTAAATAATCCTTTTAGTCTCCCTTCAGTTTCAACCAAAACCTCCACTATAAAGCCACATTAGTCAGAATAAACTGAGCAGTTCTGGTGAACTAATGTTGGTGTATCTAGGAGCATATATGGCTGGATGGCCAATATAATGGCAAAACATACATAAAACGATTGAACGAGAGCAATTGTGCTGTGCACTAAATTGCTGAAATTACAGATTAAGTGCAATTTCTGCACCACTAACATCAAATGGAACTGCAAAAATAACAATTTTTTAAAGGCCCTTTATCAGTTAAGACTCCAACAGATAGTCTTTCCCCATCTCAGGGTTGAGTCAGTGTTGGTGCTGAGCTGCTCAGGATGTTTAGACGGTGTTACAGAGTCACAGTGCATCCACTTTTCAGAGGACTCAAGCTGTGAATGGCTTTCTTATAGTTGCATATTAAGCTGGGATATGACAACGTATGTTAATTACACACTCAAGCTCAAGTCACCCAAGTTGAACAGATTGTACTCCATATTAATTCAAAAGTCATTAAAAATGTATTATGTTTATTATCTTACTATCTAAGGCTGACAAATTTTGAACCACGGCCAAGTGAGTAAAAAGTTATCTTAAAAGTTTAATCACTGTTAATCCAACTATTCATTTGCCTGTCAGGGTATGTTTTAAACTAAATATTCTTAAAAGAAATGTTTAAATTCCTTGTTTTAGAGGTTGCTTTAAGAATTAGATGAAAGTGTGTGTCACCTAAAAGGACCCCGGATACAACAGCAACCTTCTGTGTACTTCTCTGATAGGGGCCCCTTAATTAACACCATTGATGAGCTTAGCCAGCCACTGAACTGAACATGAAGTCTTTCAGCTCAGTGAGAAGGCATATTCTATACTGCGGTAAAAGCCTTTGTGAGAAAATTGTGTGTTACTATCACAGTCATTTTAACTGCATATTGCAGTCTGTTAGAAACAAGGAAATAAAACAAAAACAATTTAAACAAATAGTTTAGACAAAAATCAAATTTGCTGAGAATGTATGTGTCACGGATCAGGCAGGAACACACGAACGACGTAATAAAAAGACATACATTTAATAAATCCAATGGGAAACAGGCAGACACAGGAACACGGAGTGGTAACATTAAAGACCGACAGCATAGAGGGGAAAACACACACACTAAATAGACAGACTGATTACACATCCAGGTGGAGACAATGAGGGAGAAACCAAAAACACTCTGAACTGCGGGGGAGAATGGGAGAAACCAACATGAAAGTCCGGGGGTGTGACATTACCTCCCCCTCCCGGAAGGCGTGTCCTCGCGCCGACAAACGGGAAACAGCAAACAGTCTTAGGAGGGGGTTTCGGCGGAGGACGAACTCCCGGGAGGAGGGCAAAAGATGGAGTCCAGAATGGTGACGGGACAGTCCATGGAGGTGATGACGGAGAGAGGAGCCAAGGAGGTGACAGGAGGGGGCTGGAGCATGAGGAGCCAGGTGGGACCCAGGCCGCAGCCAAGATGTAATTCCACGGTGGAGCCGATGGAGGGAGGAGCCATGGTGGAGGAGAGGCTGACGACTCCATGGGTCCGACCGACGGAGGCGGAGCAGGTGGTGGGAGAGCCCGATGCGGAGACGGAAAGCCGAAGATCTTGCCAAGGTGGAACCCAAGGCTCTGGCGACCAAGGCGGAGATGGAGATCCAGAGGTCCGCGGCGGAGCCGGAGCAACAGAGGGCCGAGGCTGTGCCCGCGGGAGGGAGGAGGTCCAACGAGCCGGTGGGACAGAGCGACGAGGCACAGCCGGAGGAGTATAGTCCGGAGGCGAAGGTGGGGCGACGACTGACCAGGGCGGAGCCGGAGGGACGATGGAGCCCGGTGGAGCTGGTGGACCGACGGGCGACAGCGGAGACGAGGGAGCAGAGAGCCGGGGTGGAGCCGCAGGGTCGGAGGGCCGAGGCGGAGTCCAGGACTCTGAGGCTGGAGGCGATGGTGAGGGATCCTCCAGCCATGACACCGATGGAGATTGGCAGACCCGCGGCGAACCCACCGCACAGATGGTGGGCTGAGGGTGAGCAAGGGGACAGACAGCAGACAACAAAGATTCATGAAGGCTGGGCGGAACCAGCGGTGCCTCTGGACGGCTAGGCGGAACCAGCGGAGATTCAGGCTTAGGCAGAAGAGGGAGGGTGGGAGGGAAATCCAGGCAGATGGGTATTTCCGTGAAACAGTCAATTAAGTCCCCAGAGTTGTGCTCTTGCTCACCCCCAGTGGCGGTGCAGTGGACGGGGCTCTCTACAGCCCTCTCTTGCTCCACAAAGCACTCCACCGTCGCGGATGTAATGGCCGGCTCACGCACCTGATCAGCAGTTTTGACCCCGTCGGCACTCCATACTGCTGTCGCTCCGGGCTCGGGCTTTCCGTCTATGAAGGGCTCATAATCCGCGGGTCGGGGTGGCTGGCTGGGCTCTGGGTCCGGAGTGGCACTGGCGAGATGCTCCTTGAAACAGGCGGGGAACGCGGGTCTGTTTCTCGCCAGTGTCCACTCCACAAATGCGGCGAAATCCGCTCGAGGGCCATCCTCGGATGACGGCGCTCTGCACGACGCGTTGAGGCTAGCTTAACAGAACGTACAGAGCGTGTCGTCCGGGTAGCTGGTGGTGTTTGCTACAAGCTGGAACATGAGAGTGTAACCCTCGAGCGGTAAATCACCCTGCTTCAGCCGGAGGAGGATGAATTCTGGACGTAGGAAGGAATCCATGGGGGAAACACAACGGAAACAAAAAGACTGGGAAAAACGAACGGGAAACAAAACGGAGGAGAACACGCCAAAAAAATAAACTGTATTGGTCGGTCTTTCTGTCACGGATCAGGCAGGAACACACGAAAAACGACGTAATAAAAAGACGTACATTTAATAAATCCAATGGGGAAACAGGCAGACACAGGAACACGGAGTGGTAACATTAAAGACCAACAGCATAGAGGGGAAAACACACACACTAAATAGACAGACTGATTACACATCCAGGTGGAGACAATGAGGGAGAAACCAAAAACACTGAACTGCGGGGGAGAATGGGAGAAACCAACATGAAAGTCCGGGGGGGTGACAGTATGTAATATCAAAATTTAGATTTAGATGAGTTTCTTCATTTGAACAATTATGGGCAAATTTAGCATCACAGTACGTTACTTGATCACCATGGATTCTCTGCTATAAACAAATCCTTCATTAAGGCCTTTTAAATTTAAACCATTGCAATTATGGAGTCAATAATCCATATTAACGTTTCCTCTAGTGAAAAAGTTCATCCCCTTTTGTCCTCTCATATCAAAATCCACCCACATATTTGTTTAAATCTGTAATGGACTGTTATTGGACTGATTCTTGAGCTTTGCAGATTTCTCTCCTGATTTCTCTCCAGATGACTTGTCTTAACTTAGAAACATCTCAATTACAGATTTGTTTCTTCACAAAATGTTAACTGATGGACTGAAGTCGTGTAGATTACTTGTGGAATATTGTGATGTTTTTATCAGCTGTTTGGACTCTCATTCTGATGGCACTCTGATCCATTAGTGAGCAAGTGATGCAATGGCACACTTCTCCAAATTTGTTCCCAATGAGGACATTTTCAGCAAAACAATCAGATAAATATATCTGTAGGTTTGTAAGTGTAAGATAGTTCAATCTGCCAAAGCCTTTCTTGAGATGTCCTCAATGTCAAAATGATTAATAAACTGTGTTTTTTCATAGTTCTGAAATCTGTAGCAGTGATAGTTTGTAGAAATTATCAGCAGCTTTATATAAAAACAAAGAAGTCTGTGCTTTGTCCTCTTTTGCAAAGCTAAGTAAACAAGTGTGTAGTTGTTTCCAGAGTTAGGATTTACTTCCACACAAACAATTTCACACACATTTATCAATTTGTTGACCTCAGACCAGCATTTACAGTACTGAAAGGAGTTCAACTTTACAAGATAACAGTGTACTACAGTTCTAAGTGATTCCTAAAATGTCCATATCACAAATCTTGAATCTTGAAGCTCATTTGTCTGCTCAAAGCACTTCAACTTTGTGGGCTTCAGTACAGACTGTGTGCATGTAAAAAATAACATGCAACAGACGGACTACAAAGCTTTTAAAGAGAAGTGAAGGCTCAAAGAAGCAGCAATCCATCATACATTTCACTCCAAAGATCAGCATTCCATTCTTCCCTGTACAAATACATGTCATTGATGGAAAGGGCCTGTTGGACTGCAGATACTGCAGCTACTCATGAAAGAGTTCTGATTCAACACATCTAAACATACCATCTCCTTCATTAAATGCGAAACGGCTTGATCAAAATGACCAGCAGGACATGGCAATGTCTCTTCTGCAAAACTCACAAAAATTCAATAGCAAATAAGTTCTGGGCTCTAAGCTATTTATATTTATTTATTTGCATCTCCAAAATTCCATAACAGGCGTTTTGTCTGGTATAATCAGTGGACATGATGTGAAAACTGATGTGGAAAAAGTTGCATGTGTCATGTTGTATTCTGGGCATGTGCGCTGTGATGCTTCATCCACAGATTATCAATGTATCTGCACTCCTGAGCTGGTTATGTGATGTATGCGCTGGCTACTTCAACGTAAACCGTTATCTAATCCATTATCAGACCTGCCATCTACCTTTCTTATAACCGTTTCTTTATTTCTCCCTGATGCCATTTTATATTCGGTTGAAATAGAGAAAGAAACTGTGTATTTACGCAGTTTGGGTCTCAAAGGATGCTCCGTATTGATACGATTTCTAAATGCATGGCAACAGTTGCTGAATTGTGGGTGTTGTGTGATGATACATATGCCAGATGAAAAACCATCTTCATACACTCACCATCTATTGCCCTTGCTGGAAGAACCACCTCCAAACTGTGCAAAAACCCCAAAAAGAACAATCCGACAAGCAGCCTGCCAGCTGTGAAGCGCAACATTATATTTCAACAGAAAAATAAGCCCAGAAAACAAAAGAGCTAAATAAAAATGCAAAAGCAGGGTCCGATGATCCAGTAAAGCTGCAGTCTGATCACGGCTGATGCGCCTCTCCAAATGCGCACACTGGCGCAAAAGGCTTCTTCTGGCACACACGATTCACGTATTCCTTGAATGCATGGCACAACCTATGGATGATATATGTCTGATACACGGCATCACCATGGAGACAGTGCGCTCAAACCATTCCTTTGTTGAGGATGACAGCCAGCGCTCCGCTCTGTGCCAATGACACCTATGAATGTGAGCCCGATTCTCTCTGTTGCTGCTGGTAACACAGATTGGGCGAAATGTGTGGTCCAATCCTGAACTAGTGATGTTCGGACACGTGAACCGGTTCACGTTTGCAAGAGCCGGTTCGAGAGTCGGACATGGATTGGTTCAAGAAATCCAACTAGTATGGTAGGATCGTTTCTAGAGTGATTTGATACTGCGGGGAAATATTATCCATCAATATTACATTCACATTTTATTTATATGTATATTTAAAAAATACATAAATAAATAAATAAATGAAATGAAATGAAAATGAAATATCTATTGCTTATTTTGTTTATTTATTGCACTCAGTGTGACTGATTGTAGCTACTATAATTAAAAAAAATAGTAACACAAATTCACTGCACCACTCATTCTGTCAGGTCTGAGCCAATAACTAATAAGCGTCATGGATTTAATAAACAGATATTTTAATCAACATGTTTGAAGCATGGACAAATGGAAGTCTGGGAACACGTGAGGACGTAAAAGAACCGATGAGCTGGTCAATTGAAACAGTGTTCAAAAGAACCGACTCGCGAGAATGAATCGGACTTCCCAACTAGCTGCTATGTGACGTCAGGAGAAGAGCTCCTTCCCCTTGTTAATCGATGGATAAGCGCGAAGCTTCGTTATTGGCTCATGCGATGTCGACAAAGCGTCTCATCCAATCAGCAGCGCATGCGTTGAGGCGACGCAGAGAAATACGACACCTATAATGCATAAAAACATCCTTTGTGATTTATCATTGCGAAACGGGCTACTTTGAGAGTTTTAACGACGGCGTTGAAGTTTAACGACCAGATTAAGTTATTCTGAAATTACATATTTTGAGCAAAGGATTTTTGTGGTAGCCTACTTTACCTCTTTATGGAATTTAATGGTACATTTATTGAAGTTTGTATTTTAACCACAGATTTTTCGTTGGTTAGTAGGCCTATATGACAGACTATGACATACAACTATAGGCATATATGTCAGGATTAAAAAAAATAAAAATAAAAAAAATAAAAGATTGCGTATTAGATTCACATATCGTCTGATAGATAGATACAAGAACAAGATAGATGATAGATGTTTATTGTTTCCTCCAGGCTGAAATGGAAAAAACATCTAAACCAAAACCAAGGGTAAAGTAAGACACCAGGATAAACATGTGCATGGATTGAGAAACAGCCTGTATTCTGCTCAGGGCTCACAACTAGAAAATACTTTGAATGACTTCCAAACAAAAAGGAAATACTTAGCTGGCAACATTTGGGACAATTATTCTTTTTCTCCATAAGGGCAGAACTGCTTACCATGCAATCAGAGCTCAGCTCAAATCCTGTTGTGTAACTAAATGAGTTTATCCAAGAATCTTACTGTGACCAAAAGCGCAAGTAAATAATAACTTTCAGTCTACCACACTAACAAACGGTAAAAACACAAGACAACTCAGGGAGCAGCGTGCTGTGTTATTTTATTTTATTTATTTATTACATTTTTTATTTAATTTATTACCAGTATTTAGAGTGTTTTAGGGTAAAAGAAAATTAACAATTTAATGAGTAATGCCCTGGCAGAAAATCACCAGTATCTCAAAGGTGCTTAAGACTGGCCTAATTCAGGGCATTTATAGAATCCAAAAACACTTCCACATAAAGTTCCCAACAAGAAACAGAATAATATATTTAACCTTTATTTTGTTTTAGTTTCAGTCAACAGATGGGTATGTTTATATTTAGACCATAACATTAAATATACCAAGAAGTTCTAAAGTTTATATAAGTCTGGGTGTCAACTAATCCTGCACAGCCTTGGAATGCTTTAATATAGCATTTTATGTTTGTTTTCCCCTCACAGCGCATTAATGTAGAATGAACATTATTAATAAGCAATCACACAGGGAAATTATGTGCTGTGAATTCCAACAAATGTGAAAGCAATGAAATGTTTTCCGTGGTTTATTTGAGTAAAATACTCTTCACTTCTAGATTTTGGCAATGTCAGGTTATTATAATACAGTGAAAGGTTACAATAAAACAAAAACTTCCAAAAAAGTGATTTAAAAAAATTAGCTTGTCCATGCAAAACACAATAAAAGCATAGATTAAAGAAGAGAAAGAGACATAAACAATAACATTTACATTTTTTCAACTTTCAAATGATGCAAAAAAGCAGGACGAATGACTGCAAATTAATTTTTCCCTGTAATTTGCTCTTTTTTAAAGATGCCATGGGCTCAGTGCCTTTATGTAAAAATGAAAAACAAGAATCTTAACCATAACCATAAAAGGCAGCTACAAAATTACTTAAAAGGTTTTCCAGTGTGCTGGTTCCTAATGCACATTTGAAGGAAAGGGACAAATTTGTTCTTTGAAGCACAAACTCTTTTGTACCTTTCTTTCTGAGAGTGCATAAGTCAGATTACATAAGAACCATCAACATTAAGCCATTAGAAATCTTTTGAAGCACATCACTGAAAAATGATATGTAGCACATTACGAACTTTCTGCATTCATTTCTGCACAGTAACTGTTCCATGTAACAGCAGGCCATGTCTCTGATTACTAGGACTTGGTTATATATGAAAATGGTAATATATTTTTCTTAACTACTTACTAAAAAGAACACATTTGAGAGGTTTTGTGTTAAAAATAAAAATAATCAATATTGCTTCGTACCATGGTTACAGGCATATAGTTCCCAGTGCTGAAAAAAGCCATGTTATGAGTACAATGTGTTCCATCGCCCTTATTTGACTACAAACTGTGAGATGTTTCAGGCATAGGAAAATGCACAATGCACTCATTGTCTCAAAGTTGTCTCAACAACTTTAAACTCCCTTGGAGTTGTTGTTTTTGGAAAGTGCTACCTGTCTCCCTGAGTTAGGCTTTTGTAAATCCTTGTCAAAACAGGATAAGGGGTCGACAAGATGCAACAGATGAGGAAGTGCCTTTGAAGTCAGTTCAATATTAATGACCCTTTTAAAAAATATATATAAAATAAATAAATTGTAATTGTAATCGTTGTTATGTGATCTTCACCTAATATACTGCAATTTAATAAAAACCTGTATACTGTAGATGTAGATTTTACTACTACATTATATGACTGCCTGAACCTCTGAAGTATATATTGTGGTTTTAGTATGAAACTCATGGTATATGACACTGCCATCCAGTGGACAGAGGAGGTAAAGCATACAGTAAGTCCTCATTGTCCTTGTTAAGCTGTTAGTAATTTTCAGTTGTACCTTAATATGTCTGAGCCTTGTGACAGAGAATATGGTTTGACAACAACTACTTATGGTTGTTGCATAATTATATACTAGTTATAGTTAACAATATGACATGATTACATTTTAATTATTGGATATTTAAAGATAGGATAGGCAATGTTTTTTATAAAAAATTTAATTATACTCGTTGAACGTCTTCTGATAGCAATCAATTAAATAAAATGTTATAGAAAGGACAACGGGCCATTGAAATATGTGATCCTGGACCACAAAACCAGTCTTAAGTAGCACAGTATATTTGTAGCAATAGCCAAAAACACATTGTATGGGTCAAAATAATCTATTTATCTTTAATGCCAAAAATCATTAGGATATTAAGTAAAGATCCATGGATGCATGGTCCATGAAGATATTTTGTAAATTTCCCACCGTAAATATATCAAAACTTAATTTTTGATTAGTTATATGCATGGCTAATAATATCATTTGGACAACTTTACTTCTGGTCCTTGAATCTGCTGAGATGAGACAGCTTCCAAGGTGGCATCTTTAGCCCGAGTCCACAGCCTGGCCACAGCAACAAACTGCCTGCAAGAAAGCGATGCAGCCTGTTCATCAGGCAAGTGCCAAGAACCCTATAAAGCTTTTCAAAGCTTTTCAGGATCAGGCATATCAGAATGAGGTTCTTTCTTTCAGACTGTCCCTCTCACCTTGTGTCTTCACGAAAGCTTGCAGAGGCTGTTACTGTCCTGCTAAGGGAAGCGGGCATCTGCATTTTTCAATTATCTTGAAACTGATTCTAGCTTACTCTCAAGATTTATTGTGTGTGCACAGGTCCTTGTGCTTACACCTCAGTCTGTTGTGAATTTAGGTCAAATGGGAAAAGAGCAAGCTCTCCCCAGTGCAGAGCATCTCTGTTCTCGGGATGGAGTTGGACTCATCTCACGAACAAGCGCGCCCAGTCAGTGCTGAACTGCCTCAAGTCATTCAGAGGAAGAGCAACGGTCCCACTGAAACAATTTCAGGGCACATGGCGTCCTTGGCAGTGGTAACAGTGCTTGGGTTGATGCATATGAGATTGCTTCAGCACTGACTTCAGACTCGAGTACCAAAATTAGCATGCATCTGTTCGGCCCTTGGAGAAACTTTGCATTTATACGGACAGAGGTCCCTTAGAGCAAGGGTCCAGGCATGTTATTGTTACAAGAGAGGTCAGGGATCAGGCAAGTCAGGCAGGAGTGCCATATGCAAGGGCCATGAAGCCCCGGGCTCCTGAACAGGACATCCGCTGTGTTGGCATATAAATCGCCTTGAGTTGCTACAGTATTCCTGGCCCTGCTGAGGATTCAGCCATTGATCCAGGGCAAACATGTGTTGGTCCTGATGGACAACACAGTGACGTTTACTCCTGACTACCAGCTATGGAGTTTTGTCCTCTGTAGAGGACATAGTTTTTAGCGATTTCTCTAAAACCTTAAATGTCACAATTTTAAGTCTGTATGTCCTGCACAGTCAGGGCTTTTCAGAGATACCAAATGTTTGGAAGTTTCACCATGACTACTCCCTCTCCTTGGTCTTTTTAAAAATGGATGACATTAATTTAGTGATCACATTTAACACCTTTATGGAAATATGCTGTGGTACGAGGCAGAAAAACTACTGCCTATACAGTATGTTTGTACCACAACATATATTTTAGTAACACTGATCTACCGGACCTTGTTGAACAGAGTCAAGTCAAGTCATCTTTATTTTTATAGTGTAGTTCAGTCAAGTCAACAATATTGACAAAAATGAAATATCCTCATCAAGCCAAAGGTGAAAGTGGCAAGGAACCAAAACTCCATCTGTGACAGAAATGAAAAAAAAAAAAAAAAAGCTTCATAGTGGATATAAATCTCATGATCTAGAAAGAGAGAACATTTTGTAGCATTGTCACCCTAAATAATTTGAGCTTGGGCACCAGACAGGTGCCTAGGACCAGGAAAAAAATAGAGGGTTTTAAAGGGGTCATATGATTTCTGTTTGATTTTTGGTTTCTTGTTTTACTTTGTATTTGGAGTGTTACAATCTGTTTGTGCATTGATAAGATCTGTAAAGTTACAAAGCTTAAAGTCTCAAATCCAAAGAGATATTTATTTTAAAAGTTAAGACTCAGCTACGCCTTCCTCAAACAGCTCGTTCAAACATACCCCAACTTGTTCATGTCACGGAGTGGGTAGATTTGCATAACACCACCCATATGTATATGGAAAGAAAGAAGGCGTAACTTTTACCGGCTGTATATTGTTGCAGCTGCTGCCATGTTGTGGAGATGCAGTATGTTTCATTGCGAAAGCGAAAATACTTTGTGTAGCCTTCTAAAAATATATCTGATCAGATTTACAAGCACGATTACAAGCAGGTTGCACTGGCTTGCTTGGGTATGAAGTGTTTGATACCTTTAACTGCTTATTCTCACAAAAATATTTCTGCAAATGTCTATACTGTGTCACCAAAGAGGTAATTTAGGTTCACAAGACCACCCTAAGCATCTTTTCCAAATCCTCTATTATAGTTAAGTTCGCCTACTAATGATAGCCCAGGAGAACAAGGGTGAGATCTCCCAAGATGAGATACAAACTTACGAAAAGAGTCCGGAAACTCATTCCTGCACAGTGAGGGAATTCTGTGTCATCCAATGCTGTTTCTGCATGGGTGTGGCAATCATGCCAATTTTGTGCAGAAGGGACAATCATGAGATGCCATTTGGAACAATTTGTCATGTGGAGATTGATTGAAGTTATGTGTCTTGAAGAGTGGAGCTTGATTGATAGACTCACTGGAACATGGAGCTGCAAGTCGAGCTTATTCCACTTGTGGTGCCATCCACCCCACTAATGTACAAATGTTTACACTGGGTTAATGTGTATACATTAAAATAAAATTCTCAAAAAATCAGTTATAATTGTACTGAAATCTGTCAGTCAACAGCATTAGACCTGTTTTTTCTGGTTTTCCTATAGGCACAATCACTCCATGCTTAATCATGGAATAACATATGTCATCCATTACTAGAGATGTTTGTTTGACTCTCCCTAGAGCTATCTAATATTGAATTTGACTATGATTTCTGAGGTCTCTTTAATAAACATGTTTTCTATATATTTTCATTTGATTCATTATGAACTGTAACAAAATTTTCAGCTAACGATTCTGCTTTTTATAATTTGGAACAGACACTCTTTTTATTATTGTATCTGCTATATTTTGCTATATTTTATTTTATTATCATTACGAAAAGTCTCAGGTTACAGATGTAACCATGGTTCCCTGAGATAGGGAACCCTCACTGCGCCCAGAAGACCAGAGAGGAACGCCCGTCCTAACGGGGTGACACTCCAGTGGACCTTTCCACAGAAAGGGGAGTGAACCAAGCCCCATACATCAGGCCTGAGGAGTGAGAATCGACCCTAGAGTACAAAGAGAACAGGCTCCTACCCCTGAAACACAGGGAGGAACACCAGGTTAGTCACAGAGAGCATCTACACACCTAGGTGACCTATAGTCTGCACCAAGCACTTCCCCTGCACCTCGGGCTGAAGAAGGGGTGGCTTGCTGACACTCTACTTAAGTGAACTAAAGCTCCTGTCTCAACAGGGTAATAGGGCTCTGTTCCGCAGAAACAGGAGGCTGAGAGGTTACTCCTCAGAGTCAATACTCAGGAGGATCCGAGGGAAACTCGTTATCCTTTTCCTGAAAGGGATAAACAACACACAGATGCAAGTCCACAATAATAATTTCTTTAGAAAGAAATGGATCATACTCACCCATTAAAATGTCCTGCACATCACTAAAGCAGGGTTTTAGAAGGGCCCACGGGGTGATTCCAGACCATCAGTAATGGTGGTTCCTAGGAAACATAAAAACCACCGAAAAATCATATGTCCGGGGAGCGTGCAAGAAGCTCCAACCTAACCATGGTCAGGTGCTGATGGTGGAAACAGGGGAATTAACAAGGGGGTGGAAACAGGACAGAGGGAAGGGAGCAAGAGTTTTAAGTCTTATTCTAATCCATACGAGAACTTTGTCTCGTCTGGATCACTTCCTTCAGTTCCTGTCTACCACCCCTCGACCACCACCTGCGGGTGGGTCCAGAAGGTGGTGCGGGCTGCGACACTAGCCTTCTGAACTCGTCTCTGTTCCTCAGAACAAGACGGAGCAGGACCCCTGTGTTGTTCGGGTTCGAAGCTGGTCCTTCGAGGAATGAAGGATCTGAAGGCAGCTGAGCCAACTTCGCCTTCCTGAACTTCTCGACCACCGCCTAAGTGGAAGCCCTTCTCTTTCCTCCTGACCTCAGCCAGGTTCACCCACAGATGTCTCTCCGTAACCACCATAGCCCCCATAGTCCTACCCATGTGGGTAGCAGTCTGCTTGGTGGCATGAAGAACGAGATCTGTGGTGCGACATAGCTCTGCTACCTCATCAGGGGATAACCCCTGACCTTTATCCAGGTCCTTCAGCAGATCAGCCTGGTAGGCTTGAAGCACTGCCATAGTGTGCAATGCGCCTACAGCCAGACCTGCTGCTGCATGCGCCTTGCCATTCAAGCGTGATGTCATCTGAAGGGCCGGAGAAGCCTTAAGAGAAGATGCTTGCCTCGTCGAGAGATAGCAAGCCAGCGTCTCTTCGACAGGGGGCAATTTCTCATAGCCGTAGTCAAGCATTCCTTCGATGTTTGCATAGTTCGCCAGTGACGAACTATGGATGCGGGACGAATAAGGATTTTCCATACCTTCTCGATCTCAGAATGAAGATTGGGAAGGAATGGAAGGCTCACCGGAGCCGGGAGGTTATGGTCTGAAAGATAGCGCTCGTTGAGACGACCCCGCGGCGCCACCCTTCTAACCCACTTCCACGGCAAGTCAAGTCTTGCCATGACGCACTCCATAACATCCAACAGCTCCTCGTATGCAGGGCAGGAAGGTTGGGAGGACTCAGCCTCGGCCTCCTCGTCCTCATCCAACATTTCCTGCGCATCTTGGGTAGAACCCAAAAGAGCACTCGCTCCAGTATCCAATAGCGTCAAAGAAATGGTGTCATCATCATCCACGAGATCACTCTCGTCTCTAGATGACGAGCAAGAAAGGGAAAGCCCCTTTTCCAACCCATTCCACCTGTGGTCCCCACGAGCTCAGTTTCCTCTGTGCCTCAGCAGCGGCAGGACCCGAACCACGAGGGACAAATGAATGCTTGTCCTTCCTCGGAAGGAGAGACAGACGAGATCGGAGCTTTTTAATGGAAAAACACTCACAATGAATACACGATGCCCCCTCGAGGACATTGTGTGCGTGCACTTTGCCCAAACATAAAACGCAAAGATCGTGTGTGACATCTGGTGTCAGATAACGCGGACACAGATCCACACACTTCTTAAACGTTTTGCTAGTGCTTGCCATGATAGAAAAGAGAAATAACTCTTACCAGTTTTAAAATGCACGCTTAGACAAAGAGAAGCTGAAGACGATGAAGAGAATGTTGTGTTTCACCGGCGCCTCTTTGTACTGTGGTCGCCTGGTAGTGATGCATCGGTAGCGTGGTGCCGCGGTGATGTCATAAGCTGTCACCAGCCATTTCATGTAGTTTTTCTATGTATTCTTCATATACGAGTCATTCCCCTAGTGCCCTCTTAAGAACGCAGTGAGTGTTCCCTCGAAAGGGAACTTGGTATGTGTCTTCGACACCATGCCCTGACAGTACTCTAAATGTGTGGTGGCATTGCCACCTTTTGGTCAAAATTTATAAGGAAAATTATAAGGAAATTTTGAAAAATGCTAATAACTTGATGAAAATGGATTATTGTAATGAAAGCGATCTCCAAATATTCCTTGGGTCATGGCGAGAACATTGATACCAATTATGCCAAAATTGGCCAAACTTGTTAGAAAACTTTCTTTTTCGAACTCCTCCTAGACCGTTGGTCCGATTTTATTTTAACATTAATTATGAAAATTCCAAAAATATTTTTTACTGTAGATTCCATTAGCTTATTGGAATGAATTGGTCATGCAGACAACATAGATACCAATTATGCCAAAGTTGGCCAAACATCCTGTCTACTATTTTTTTTAGCCTTTATGTCTGCAAAGCTTTGACATAATGAAACCAAACTATGTGTGTGCCATTGTCACCTCACACCAAACCCACCACATTGATTTGATAACAGCGCTACCTGCTGGTCAAAAGTGATAAGCCATTAAATCATATTATTACAGTAGCAGTTCTTCATTACTCATTACTCAAGCCATCTTCAAATGTCTTCCTTTACTCACTGTTGCAATTGGTCTGGTGCTCCATGCCATGCTTAGCTCCTCATTTTCCCTTTGGTGTGGTTGGCCCCGTAATTGCTGCTTACAGCTATATTTATTGTTTAAGATTGATGAAGTGTTGTCTTTGTAATTTCCTCACTGTACTATTTTTGTCCTGCAAGGACCATTCTATTTGGTTTAATGATTCACGGTTTGTCCAGATGTTCAGGCTTGGTTGTAGGCCTATGCAGATGATATATTTATTTATACTCATCTTAAGACAAAAGAACAAACTGCTATCAAACAGTTAAACAAAGCATTAAACTGGACTCACTCTTGTATTTTTCTTAATGTGAATGTAGATGTATGTACATGTACTTTTCTGTGAGAATGTACTTTTCTATTAAAATAATTGATACATATCAGATATCCTGGATAAAGCAATGGCAATAAATATTGCACTTTAAATTTGTGGATATGGTTATAAATTATACGATCATAGACTATGCGACTTAATTACATTCAGTCGGTCCTGGATAAAAAAAAGCTCAGCTAAAGCTAAGCTAACTAAACAAAACTTTATACTTGTAATGTGCACAGTTACAGTGAGGACACCGGGTATATAATAATTTAAATGAAAATGTGCTATTAAGTCAGCAGAACAGTAAATACTATACAATAGATATTAAATAATAAACTGAATGGCAGTAAATACCACAAGTGAAGTGTTCACTTTGTGCCTTTGTTAATAATATTATTATCTTGTAAAAATGCCATTTGTTAATTGTTTACTACTGTAATTGCACACTTTTTAATCATTTTATAAATAAAAAATATCTTAATATCTTGTGTATGCTTATATTAACCGCTAGATGTCCCCGTGGAAGAGGATATTAAAGGCTAAGGAATGCACTGTAATTCTGTAATGTAAAACATTTATGTTTCATAGAAAGAATTTTTTTTTTTTTTTTTTTTTTTTGCTATTCATATTGAAATTGCAATGTGTGGTGCTGAGTCATGCCCATCTTAAGACTTGAGCCTTAGCCAATGCTTAAGTCTCATATGCATTAACCTGAGTAGCGTAACCACTGCTGAGGACGGCATATGTTCCAGAAGCCTCTGAAATTGTTTCAGTAGAACCAGTTTTTCCCCTGAATGTCCTAAAGCTCCAAATGGTTGAGGTGTCTAAACATCAGGTCTCTGTATACATGCAACACATGAAGACAAGAGGTGACAGGAACAGCCTGAAAAGGTGTACCTTGTAGTGATATGCCTGACCCTCAAAAACAAACTAAAGAAACTGGTCTGTGTAGTGAAAAAACTGATATATGGAACTTCCTTCGGTACGGATCCTTCAGGTGACTTCCTCTCCACAAGGTCAAGCTAGAGACAGCATTTCTGGACCACCATGGTGGACATTGTCAGGCCGAGAGCCCAAGCAGCAGCCTTCGTTGTTTGAGTGAAATCAATCACAAACACAGTTCCTGCATCCATTTCAAGCCAGAACTACCCACATGCAGATGCTTTAATGCCTTGCCCTAGAGGATAACCATGCATGGCATGCAAGGCAGAGGCAGCCTGTCCAGTGGTGCTGTAAGCTTTTACTATCAGATATTAAAGGGGTCATAGGATGCAAAACTAACTTTTACATGTTGTTTGAACATTAATGTGTGTTGGCAGTTTGTGTACACAACCACCCTACAATGATAAAAATCCAACCAGTGGTATTTTTTTAATCTTTATTTTTTTTAAAGTAATATCCGTGATGCAGCTTCACCCACAGCAGAAGTATAAAGGTTTTTTATGCATCTTTGCAAATGGCCTTTCTCAATAATGTGCTTGCTGGCAAGTTTCGCCGATAAGCACGGCTAAATGCAGCTAAATGCGCTAAATTTGGCTAAAGTAAACATTACAGCTCATAATTCCTTAGCAGAGAGGGGTGGGGCGAGCAGAGCTTATTTGTATTTAAAGGGGCCATGCAATAAAAAAGGGGGCAACTGTGGCCTAATGGTTAGAGAGTCAGACTTGTAACCCAAAGGTTGCAGATTTTAGTCTCAGGTCCGGCAGGGATTATGGGTGGGGGGAGTGAATAACCAGAACTCTCTTCACCCTCAATACCACGACTGAGGTGACTGACCGTACCCCCAACCGCTCCCCGGGCGCCGCAGCGATAGCAATATGACTGTTCTGTGTGTGTGTGTGTGTGTGTGTGTGTGTGTGTGTGTGTGTGTACACCTGGTATTCATCATGTTGTGGGGACCAAATGTCCCCACAAGGATAGGAATACCAGTAGATTTTGACCTTGTGGGGAAATGTCCCCACAAGGATAGGAATACCAGTAGATTTTGACCTTGTGGGGACATTTCTCAGGTACCCATGAGGAAACAGGCTTATAAATCATGCACAATGAGTTTTTTTTTTTTTGATGAAGTAAAAGTATGCACAATCTCCTAGGTTTAGGTGTAGGGTAGAGACTTTTCATTAAGACCCTAAACAGCAGTCCAGTATGACCCCATAGACCCCCCCCCCCCCCCCTTTTCCCTTGTGGAGCCAGATAACTTGTCACTTGCGCCTTAGTCTCGCGTAGCCAGACCTTCAGACTGACAGCTGAAGGTCTGGAATTCATGGCAGCTTTAATTGGCCAAGGCCCGCCCATAAGGCCGTTTGACCGACATGTCAAACAACCAATCACAGTTCTTTTCGTTCAGCGTCACGTTTCGGGGTGTAGAAATGCCCCCACAACAACAGACTGGCATGCAACAAGTCAGTCATTGAAATAACCAGCATTGAAAGTTAACGAAGAAGAGGGAGAACAAGCAGTAACTCAGTAATTTGTTCGCGAACGTCGCAAATGTGTATAACAACAACGGCGTCTGCATAAGCACCTTTTAGCAAAACGCGAGTAAATCAGTCTGCGCTTGGTTTCCCGGCGGACCGAAAATAAACGCGACACTCGCGTGTTCCGGATATCCGGTCAAATTCAACTAATCAGATCACGACTTCGACATTCCTGAAGTGTTTCCAGTTAAGTGTACCATATGCATCAGACGTTTAGCCAACGTTCCGTGGGCGTGACATCTGAGGCTGAGACTACTTGCGCCTTTACTGCACACATTAGGTAACTGCAACTGCAAATATGTTATTTCTTATTCATCTTAGATATTATGTCCATATGATTTTATGAACTAATTCATTGCTGATTATATTTAATTATTCTAAAATGTCTATGGTCACAACACACCATGCCAGGACCAGTTAATTCTCCAACACAGACCATGGAGGAGCTGCTGCTTTTGACGAGTCATTTGTGATGTGAACAGGATATTTATTACAATAGGCAAGTTGTCTCCCAACTCCAGTCAGTGTGTTTACAGGGAATTTTCTTTTGAAACTATTAACTGCTAATATATGAAAAATGCCAAGTACTTTCCATAAAGATATATGTTTTTTTTTTTTTTTCATTCAAGGTGATCCCAAATAACTCAATATTTGCCAATGTTTAATCCCAATCCAAATTTCTCCAACTTCAGCAGCTGCTACTGGCCTCGATGCTCGTTTGAAATTATAAACTGACATTAGGCCTAGCCCAAGGAATAAATTCCTATTCACACACCAAATATCTTCTAGGGAAAAGAGACATTTGCAGCACTGATTGTCAGGTAATTCACACACCTTCACACAGCTACAATTAATCTCCCTCTAACAACTGCATTAGACTGCCTAAATAACTGCGCTATCAATAGGTCAAGACTTATAGCTTTAAAATGAGATAAGGCTTAAGAAATTAGTTCTACACACACACACAAGCTTTTTTCAGGTGACTGAATTGAATAATTGATGGGCCACTGAATTGTTAAAAAAATAATGCACACCCGAGGTGCTTCGCAGCAGTGGTTCTCATCCCTGTTCCTGATTCAGGTCATCAGCTCAAAAAGCAATGTAATAATATTCACTCCACAAACATGGAAAAAGGTGATATTGGCATTTAGTTACCTGTTGTCTGCAGTGTTGTGTTCTTTTCTCAGTCTCAGTGATATGTAACACTTCAAGTTGTCATAGAAGATTTTGTAAAATTTCTATGCTCTTTCTATTGTGTAAAATGTGGGGTGACATTCTATCTCCGTTATCACAAAACTTACCACACACAACAAAAACAGCACCAATCATGGCGCCGTCCATTTTCTGGTTGTTGATGTTGTAAATTCCATGAATACAGACGCCGCTGTTGGTTGCTTCAGAGTTCCTGCTGCCTGTTCCATGTAATCAGGAAAACAGCCTAAAGGGGAAATTGGTTCCCTAGGAATCACCATGCTGGCTAGTTCCTAGAACTGAGAGCTCCTTATTTGACAAAATAAGTTTAAAATTTGGTGTCATTTCTTGCTTGGTAGAATACATTCTCCGTTCCAAATTTAATATGCAGAGACAACTAGAAGTAAATCATCAGTAGGTTGATTTCTCTGAGAAGTGTAACCATTTCTAACAAATTTCAGCCTATACCTAGCCTATAACTATTCCATAGTACCATTTTGAAATGCACACACTACACACTTTTTTTAATTGAATGTCTTTCAGTTTCTTGTATATTTATTTCATATTAATCAATATCAATAAAGCTATATAAATACATAGAAATGAGCATATGTAAATCATAAATACAATATATATACAATCAGTTCAATAATCCTGTGACCTGAACACCATGTGGGGGTCACAAAAATGTTATGTGTGAACATGGATTGCTTTATTCTGTTGTGTAACACTTCAGTCCACCGCTGTTTTTTTTTTTTTTTTTTTTTTTGGATAATTACACTTTTTGAATTTTTAATTTAACTGTGCTATTCTATTGTATGTATTTTTTATTTGTATTTTTATAAGCAAAATAATTGAGCTTTTCATGAAAACACAAACCCTAGTTTGGTAAAAGGTTGAATAATTTTGAAAACTTATGTTTTATTTATTTGTTTGTAATATCAGGTTAATTTGCATCTATTAATACAGTTATTAGTTGTTGTTTTTTATTATTACAGAACAAATCAAATGCTCATTCAATGCCTTTGGCTTTCAACTCATCCTTCACTCTCTTCAGGTAGTCAGAGTCTGGATAGCCATACCTGTAGACAGAAAAAAAGTACACAAAAGTAATAAATATTTGATTACTGGTTTTATCAAAAATGACAGAAAATTGAAAGCAGACTTTATATGAAGTAGTACATTTTAGGCCCGCCGCATATATTGGTCTTATGATGAAAATGATTCCAGATGACAGCATTCTCCAAACCAGAAGTTGCAGATTTCCCAACAGTAAAGATTAGTTTCTGTTGAAAGGGCCTCTGCAGCAGTCCGAGCACTTCTTTTCCTTCATTGTCATTCCTTCATTGTTCAGGCAAGTACGCGCAATGATTTGCCCATGAAAAGGCTTTCCCGGGTTTGGATGCTTAGTCTAAAAATAATCCGAAAAAAATTTTTTTTACAAAGTACATAATTACATATACAGTGGTGTGAAAAAGTGTTGGCCCCGTTCCTGATTTTTTATTTTTTTGCATGTTTGTCACACTATAATGTTTTAGATCATCAAACAAATTTAAATATTAATCAAAGATAACACAAGTAAAACACATGCAGTTTTTGAATGAAGTTTTTTTATTATGAAGGGAAAACAAAATCCAAACCCATTTGGCCCTGTGTGAAAAACTGTATGTGCCCTAAACTTAAAGGTCCCATATTGTCAAAATCGAAATTTCCTGGCTTTTTTCATGATAACTCAGGTCTAGGGGCTATGTAACTACCATATGAGTTTCAAAACAGTCAATCCACAGTAAACTGCACACAGCCTGCTTAAAGTAGCTGTTCATTTTCACGAGCCACTGTGACTTCCGCAAAGATGTGACGTCCGATCTACTCAGTCACCGCCTTCAGTCACCACCCCGAGCACCAAGCACGTCCCACCCTCCTTTTGTCAAACCCAGACAACATCGCGTCCATAACATTGCTAAGCAACAACAACACGGAAACTAATCTAGAAAACCCTGTTCAGTCTATAGATGTCGAAACTACATCATTGCACAGGCTTCAGAACAACGTGAATATAAGAGACCAGTGGCACGTCAACTTCAGCCTCTTTCACACAGCGATTCCGGTAAATACACGGATAATGTTTCCCATGATTTGTTCCGGAAATGTTTAATTTGGTTCATTCACAGTTGTTTTCCGGAATCTGTGCGTGCTTTACACACAATCCATAAAGACATGTGACGTTTGGATGTGAGATGTAATGCAACGCGTACGTTTCACTAAACTGAAACTAACCTGAACAAACTGCTTCAGTGCTGATAGTGCGGAGCAGGCTCTGCCCGATCGCTGCTTCATTCCACTTTGCACGTATTTTTTCGTCGTGAAGAGTCGCATGATAACGTGCATCATCACTACAACACTGCCTTTATGGTTCTGGCTTTTGTTCACACAGCGCTCGTTCCCTTAATTTTCCAGAATCAGCACGCATTGTGAAAGGGGCTTTACTAAAGCAACAGTTATGTAGCTTAATGCATTCGGTGTTTGAAAAAGAAAAAACGTCTTGGTTACGTATGTAACCCCGGTTCCCTGAGGACAGGGAACGAGACGCTGCGTCCTGGTGGACACTTTGGGAACTGCCTTCAGCATGACCGGTTCTGAAGCAAGCTATAGAACAACGACAGTGAACTTGACACTGGCCGGCGCTAGCCCATGACGTCATCAACAAGGCGCCTACTAGTATAAAACGGGCGCCTGTGAATACATCAACCATCTTTTTGTCTGACGGAGACATAAGCAGGGCCCGAAGTATGGCTACGAGACGCAGCGTCTCGTTCCCTGTCCTCAGGGAACCGGGGTTACATACGTAAACTAGACGTTCCCTTCTGGAGGGAACTTTACGCTGCGTCCTGGTGGACACTTTGGGAACGTCTATACCAACGCCGCCATGCTGAGGGATGAGTGATCAACTGACTGAATGAGGAGTCAAGAAGGAACATCACCCCTGCTTCAGCGAAAATTCGCTTGGGGCAGAGCCTGAGCTCAACCTCGCAGGTCAGCTCAGGGCGTCATAGCTAGCTCGGCTACCCAAGCACGGAACTCTCAGAGTGGAGGCCCTAAAGGAGAGGACCTACTACACTCAACACTACAGAAAGTAATGAAGTTTAACAACGAAACCTTCATACTAAGCGGAGTTCTAAAGAACGGAGGCTTCAGCAGAATGACTCTCTAAACGAGAGGAAGCCTGACAACGTTCTGTGCCAACAGGTAAATAAATCTAAGAGTGCAGGTCTATGACCTAACTATACTCAACACTGGAGGTAATCAGTGAGGCTGAATAGCCTATACGACAGACTACCTGAGTGGAGTTTCTGGAGAGTGGAGGCTTCATCGAGAGGAAGCCTAGCAACACCCTGTGCTAGCAGGAAACAGCTCTAAGAGTGGAGGTCTCATGACCTAGCTACACTCAACACTGGAGGTAATCAGTGAGGCTCAACAACCTATGCAACAGGATTACCTGAGTGGCGTTTCTGGAGAGTGGAGGCTTCAGCAAGAACACTGTCTAAACGAGAGGGAGCCTGGCGACACTCAATGCTGCTAACAGTGCTACCTGGATTGGAGTTGAAAAAACTAGAGGTTTTGGAACCAACTCGAAGATGGGAACGAAGGATTTCCCTGCGTAACCCACACCGTATAGGATTTCAGAAAAGGACCCGACACACAGGGGGGACCTTTACCATAAATATGGATTTCAGAAAGTGCCTAAGTAGTGCACTTACCACTCATGTGGATTTTAAGGAGTGCTCAACGACTTGCGTGAGTAATCACCACCATTGTGGTTTTGAGGAGGTGCCCAGGCACAGCGAGGAAAAGTGGAAAAGTGAGGAAAGTGACAAGGCTCACAGAAGATCTCACATGCTAAAAGCAGAGCTGTGCATAGTGGAGGCTTCGAAATTGTTTCTAGAGAAACAAGCCTACAACACCTGGTCTTGGTGAGTGGTTGGGTTAGCAATCCACCAAAATAATTAGCGAGGCATAAAAGTGCCTACTAGCTGTATGACTGCGGCCTGCATTTCTGGAGAGCGGAGGCTAAACAGAAACACTCAAACTAGAGGGAGCCTGCGACACTCAAACCACTGGAAAAAGCTCTAAAGAGTGGAGGTCTTCACCTAATGACTCTCAAAGAGGGGAGACCTGGCTACACTCAATGCTAAAAAGTACTAAACTCACATAAGAGTCCACCAGCGGGACTCCATAGAGAGGAGGCTTCAGGAAAACATCTCTGAAAAGAGAGAAGCCTAACTACACTCAGTTTTGGCAGAGGGGCTTAGCACGATACCAAAAAAAAAAAAATGGTTAGCGAGGCCCAATGGGGCCTACCAGCTAAATACTGTGAGAAATAGCCTACTAAAAAGCGGAGCTTTAAGGAGAGCAGAGGCTTCAACGGAAAGCATCTCTTACACAGAGAGGAGGCCTAGCAACGCTCTGTTCGCCCTAGAACTGAAACTCCCAAGAGTGGAGGTCTCACATGTATGATACAAAGATACACAGGGAAGGGACCTGACTACACTCATGCCTAAGGGAAAATTCTTAGCAGGGTTTCAGAGAGTTGAGGCTTCAGCAGAGCTATCTCCTTCAGCTCGACAAGGCCTAACAACGCTCACAGTGCTTTCTGTAAGAAACATTTCTAACTATGTATACGTATGTATACATAATGTCTAAGCCGAGCTCAACATAGCGGAGGCTTCAAGAAAACTCGAGAAGGCGAGGAAGCCTAACAACGCTTTACCCCATATGGGAGTATTACAAGTGGAGGTCTCGACACACTGGCTAAAACACGAGGGGAGACCTGGCTACACTCGACACTTGGGGGCAGTAGAGCCCAATAAGGGGCTCGAATACTACAATAAGTCTCACCCAAGCGGAGCTGGTAGACGAACAATACATACATATACACATAAAAGTTTTATTAAAACATATAGTTCACATACCGGGCCATCAGACTGAGTATCAATCTCATCATCGGCCCAGCCCCAGAGTCTTTAGCGAGGGGAAAGGGGCAGGCAGCCGAACAGACGTGAGGGAAAAACAGGAGAGGAGACCCTAGGTACCCGATCCAGGCCTGCCGCCACGCCTGCGCTGGATCGTTTCCCTTAGATCCCCCCTCCTATTACGCGCATCACGCCTCCTCTGAGACCGACTCCTCCCAGGGGGAGGGCCTCGAGTGGCCACACTAGCAACCTGGCCCTGTCTCTGGCCCGTAGACCAGGACGGGCCGGGCTTTCCCCTGTGTTCGGGTGAGGGCGTGGACCGACGAGGTATACATGACCTGAAAGCCGCTGAGCGCGCCTTCGCCTCCCTGAATCTATCGACCACCGCCTCAACGGATGTGCCGAATAATTCGGAAGGCGAAACCGGCGCATCGAGGAGAAAGCGCTTTTCTTTCTCCCCGATGTCCGCCAGGTTCACCCACAGATGTCTCTCTGTGGCCACCAAAGCTGACATGGACCTGCCCACCACGGTCGCTGTCTGTTTGGTGGCCCTCAGAGACAAATCCGTGGTGTGGCACAGCTCAGCCACCTCCTCCGGGGAAAGCCCCAGACCTCGGTCCAGATCTTTCAGTAGATCAGCCTGGTACACCTGCAACACTGCCACAGTGTGCAGAGCAGCACCAGCCTGACCCACTGCCGCATATGCCCTGTCATTCAGCCGAGATGTTTCCCTCAAAGGCTTGGATGGCAGGGTCAGAGCCTTCAGCGTCGATGTCCCTCCCGCTGAGAGATAGTTCGTAAACGACTGCTCAATGGGAGGCATCGACGCATATCCGTGCTCGCGCATTCCCTCGACATCAGCATAATTCACATGCTGATACCTGTGAATGCGGGCCGAATATGGTCTGTCCCATGCCTTCTCGATCTCATTGTGCAGATCGGGAAGGAATGGGAGGCTCACGGGAGTTGGCTTGTTATGGCCGGGAAGAAACCGCTCATCTTATCTACCCTGAGCGGCTTCTTCCATTGCGCGCTTCCACTGGAGATCCAGTCGGGCAGCTGCACGGTCCATAACAGACATCAACTCACCATACGCGGGGCAGGCGGGTTGGATGGGCTCAGTAAGCTCATCTTCTTCCATCTCAACCACATCCTGCTCGCCCTGGCTTGAAGCCAAAAGAGCACTCGCTGCTGGATCGGAAGATGTGAGAGACAACACATCCTCCGCCAGCAGCGCATCCTCGTTTCCGGCTGACGAGCGCGAGAGATTAATACCTCTCTCAAACTCGTCAGCCAGCTCCACCTGCGATCCCCACGATCTCAGTCGCCGGGCAGCCTCAGCTGCCGCGGGACCAGAGCCGCGTGGGGCAGATGAATGTCCCAATTCCCTCGAGAAAAGAGACAAACGAGAACGGAGATTCTTCATGGAGCGCGTGCTCTTCACCCAAAAAAAACACACAAAGGTTGTGTGCGTCATCGGGTGTCAGATTTCTCTGACACGGATCCACACACTTCCTAAACAGTTTCTCTCTAGGCATCGCTGTACTTACTCGCTTAGAACAAAGACTCTGAAGACAAAAAGGTGGTTGATGTATTCACAGGCCCTCGTTTTATACTAGTAGGCGCCTTGTTGATGACGTCATGGGCTAGCGCCGGCCAGTGTCAAGTTCACTGTCGTTGTTCTATAGCTTGCTTCAGAACCGGTCATGCTGCAGTTGCAGTTCCCAAAGTGTCCACCAGGACGCAGCGTAGAGTTCCCTCCGGAAGGGAACATTAATGATCATTCTGAAATATCCTGTTGAGTATCAGCAGGCTAGGCTCTCTCTATGGCTCTGGGTTCAGCTACAACGATACATGACCGTAGTTACCTGTGATTGGCCTGTTGTTTTCTGAGTGACGCACAGGCAGGCCAATCACAGGTAACTACGGTCATGTATCGTTGTAGCTGAACAGGAGCAGAAGAGAGGCTCATGAATATTAATTAGATGGGCCAAAATCGACCTGTTTTTGACAGAGCTCCTAAAAAAGAGCTGTAAAAATATATTGAGATGGATTTTGGCACTTATACCACAAATATATATTCTTAAGGACATCAACAACTAAAATAAACCTCCAGAAATGTGTACAATATGGGACCTTTAATAACTGGTTGGGCTGCTATCAAGCATTTGCGGTAACTTGCAGTGAGTCTGTTACAGCACTGTGCAGGAATTTTGGCCCACTCATCTTGGCAGAATTGTTGTAAATCAGCCACACTGGAGGGTTTGAGCATGAACCGCCTTTTTAAGGTCATGTCACAGCATCTCAATAGGATTCAGGTCAGGACTTTGACTAGGCCACTCCAAAGTCTTCATTTATTTTTTCTTCAGCAATTCAGAGGTGGTTTGCTGAACCCAAGTTCGCTTCAGCTTGAGGTCACAAACAGATGGCCGGACATTGTCCTTCAGGATTTTTTGGTAGACAGCAGATTTCATAGTTCCATTTATGACAGCAAGTCTTCCAGGTCCAGAAGCAGCAAAACAGCCCCAGACCATCACACTACCACCACCATATTTTACTGTTGTTATGATGTTCTTTTTCTGAAATGCTGTGTTACTTTTACGCCAGATGTAATGAGACACACACCTTCCAAAAATTTTAACTTTTGTCTCGTCAGTCCACAGAGAATTTTCCCAAAAGACTTGGGGATCATCAAGATGTGTTCTGGCAAAACTGAGACGAGCCTTTATGTTCTTTTTGCTCAGCAGCTGTTTTCATCTTGGAACTCTGCCATGCAGACAATTTTTGCCCAGTGTCTTTCTTATGGTGGAGTCATGAACACTGACTTTAACTGAGGCAAGAGAGGCCTGCCGTTCTTTAGATGTTGTCATCTCTTGGATGAGTCGTTGCTGCACTCTTGGGGTAATTTTGGTCATCCGGCCACTCCTGGGAAGGTTCACCATTGTTCCATGTTTTCGCCATTTGTGGATAATGGTTCTCACTGTGGTTCACTGGAGTCCCAAAGCTTTAGAAATGGCTTTATAACCTTTCCCAGACTGATAGATGTCAATTACTTTCTTTGGATCTCAACATGATGTGTAGCTTTCAAGGATCTGTTGGTCTACTTCACTTTTGTCAGGCAGGTCCTATTTAAGTGATTTCTTGATTGCGAACAGGTGTGGCAATAATCAGGCCTGGGTGTGGCAAGAGAAACTGAACTGTGTGATAAACCACACTTATGTTTTAACAGGGGTTTTTCACACAGGACTATGTGGGTTTGGATTTTTTTTCCGTTCATAAAAAAACCCCTTCATTTAAAAACTGCATGTTGTGTTTACTTGTGTTATCTTTGATTAATGTTTAAATTTGTTTGATGATCTGAAACATTAAAGTGTGACAAACATGCAAAAAAAATAAAAAATCAGGAAGGGGCCAACACTTTTCACACCACTATATAAATTTTTTTTTAAGGTTTATAAATAACACTCCGTTTTTTACCTAAGATTATGTTTTGTCTAGATACATTATTTGGAACTACAGTTTTTGGCACTTCAAAATACTGTGAGTGATTCTTGATAAAAGTCTCAGCTTATATGTGCACTATTGCAACACAGAGAAAACTAATACTCAAATTAAAGCTCATGCTGCCAGGTACAAATTTTTCTACATTACTATCCATTTATGTGTAAACACATCCATTGATGCAAAGGTCTGTTAGCCTTCATACAGTAGCCCAGTGGTGTAGTCTAGTTTTTTGTAGTGAGTATACTGTGATTTTTCCCTCCCAGCTCCATATTCACCCATCCCAGAGCAACACCCCAAACGCCACCACACTCATTAATGCATACAGGATGCATCTATATGTAATTGAGAGCATTCTGAAACACTGCTTATGTGTTATCAACATTTTGATTTATTTTTAGCAAGTTTTATGAGCTGTCAATTTTCAATGCACATTTAGGGGTGTGTTAGGGAAGCAGACTGACAAACAGGTGAGTGATATAACTGGTAAAGTTTTATTTGCACAAAGCAGAGCAGATGCAGAAGATGGTGTGCAGGACCGGGTAGGTATAACTGTGCAGATGGTAGATGATGAAGAGGATGGCTATGAATGGTTAACGTGGTTTTTTCTTCCCGTTTGCAGGAACGATCGTCGGAGGATATCGAAGAGGCAGACTGGGTGCTGGCTTACGGCACACACACACGCTGGATGCAGAGTTTGACTGACGAGACAGACTGACTGGAATGCAAGGCAAGACAGGTAAGTAACAACAGGTAAGTATTTTAGATCACCTCTAGAATCCGATGAGGAGAGTAGAGTGAGTCCGCTTTCGCAGCAACGAGCCCGGACAATGGTGACTGTGTGCGTGTGCCTTATGAAGGTGTCGTGATTAATGAAGTGCAGGTGCTGGTGATTAGAATTCAGGTGAGAGTGATCGTTGGGTGAGTGAGGTGGAAGAACCTGGCCAATCCGTGACACTACCCCCCTCCCCAGGGCCCGCTCCTGAGGGCCGAGACCTCCGACGTCGCGGTGGTCTACCTCGTCCCCGAGGCGCTGGGAGGTCAGGATGGGTGCTGTGGAATTCCTCCAGAAGTGCAGGGTCTAAGATGTCTCCTCTGGGTACTCAGGTTCTTTCCTCTGGCCCGTATCCTTCCCAATCGACGAGGTACTCCAGCATGCCACTGCGACATCGGGACTGCAAGATCTCGCGGACGGCATAGATGGCTCCTTCTTCCAAGTTCAATGGGGGAGGGGGTTCCTCTTCATGGCCAGGTTCTGTGGAGGGAAGAACAGGAGAGTGGTAAGGTTTGAGCAGTGATACATGAAACGTAGGGTGGATCCGGTAGTGAGGTGGGAGTTGGAGCTTATACGTGACGGGGTTGACCTGTTCCTTGATGGTGAAGGGGCCAACAAATCTGGGACTCAACTTTTTTGAGGGCAGGCGCAGACGGATATCTCGGGTGGAGAGCCAGACTTTCTGACCGGGAGTGTATGTGGGACCTGGTATCCTCCTGCGATCCGCGATGGCCTTACCTCTGCGCACTGCCCTTTGGAGGTGGTGGTGAGCCTCGTCCCAGACTCTCTCGCTCTCCCGGAACCAGTGATCCACTGCGGGCACCTGTGATGGTTCACCATCCCAGGGGAAGAGTGGCGGTTGGAATCCTAGCACGCACTGGAATGGTGTGAGTCCTGTAGTGGGCTGCCGCAGTGAATTCTGGGCATACTCTGCCCAGCCCAGAAACTGGTTCCAGGAGTTCTGGTGACCATGACAAAAAGTCCGCAGGAACCGTCCCACCTCCTGGATCTTGCGTTCGGTTTGTCCGTTTGTCTGAGGGTGGTATCCCGACGAGAGGCTTATGGTCACACCTAGGAGTTGGAAGAAGGCTTTCCAGACTCTGGAAATGAACTGGGGTCCTCTATCCGATACAATGTCTTCGGGGAGTCCATAATACCTGAAGACGTGGTTAAAGAGTAGTTGGGCCGTTTCTAAGGCTGTGGGAAGCCCTTTCAGTGGGAGGAGACGACAGAACTTCGAGAAACGATCCACAACGACTAGAATGCAAGTGTTCCCATCTGAAGGGGAAAGATCCGTCATAAAATCCACTCCCAGGTGCGACCAGGGACGGTTTGGGACAGGCAAGGGATGGAGCTTTCCTGCCGGCAGGTGACGGGGACTCTTGGAGATGGCACATTCCTTACATCCTTGGACGTAACGCCTCACATCCCTTGCCATTTCTGGCCACCAGAAGCGTTCTGATAGCAGCGAGAGGGTGTTGTTGGCCCCTGGATGCCCAGTGCCCAGGGAGGTGTGCGTTGCGTGGATGAGATCTACCCGTTGTTCCCTAGGGATGAATTGGCGTCCGGGGGGACAACCCGGCGGAGATCTGGCTGTCGGAGTGGCGACGGCTGGGGGACTAGACCAGTGGATAGGTGCGACGAAGAGGTGTTCCGGGAGGATAGGTGTGGATGTTTCGGGGGAATCCTGGTTATCATGAAGTCGTGAGAGGGCATCGGCACGGATGTTCTTTGAGCCTGGTCGGTAGGTGATTTTGAAATGGAATCTGGAGAAGAAGAGGGCCCAGCGTGCCTGCCGTGGACAAAGTCTCTTGGCGTCACGGAGATACTGCAAGTTCTTATGGTCTGTGATGACTTCAAAGGGATGTTGTGCTCCCTCCAGCCAGTGCCGCCACTCCTCCAGGGCGAGCTTGATGGCCAGTAGCTCCCGGTTTCCGATGTCGTAGTTCTGCTCCGCCGAGTTGAGCTTTCTGGAAAAGTAGGCACACGGGTGGAGACGTGGAGGAGTACCGTGACGCTGGGAGAGTACAGCTCCGACACCAGTGGTGGAAGCATCCACTTCGACGATGAACGGAAGATCAGGATCTGGGTGAATGAGTAGTGGAGCTTGGGTGAATGCGGCCTTGAGGGAGTGGAAGGCTGCGGCAGCTACGGGAGTCCACTGGAGTGTCCGTGACTTGCCTTTGAGGAGATTCGTGAGTGGGACTGTGATGAGACTATAGTTCTGGATGAAACGTCTGTAGAAATTTGCGAAACCGAGGAATCTCTGTAACTCCTTAATGCTGGTGGGTTCTGGCCAGGAGACGACTGCTGAGACTTTCCCCTCGTCCATGCGGACCCCTTTCCGATCTATGACGTATCCAAGAAACTGAACAGACTGGAGGTGGAATGAGCATTTTTCGGCCTTGAGGTACAGTTGGTGCTCACATAATCTCTGGAGGACCTCCGCAACGTGGAGGCGATGGTCGGCCTTGCTCCGGGAGTAGATCAAAATATCGTCAATATAGACGATGACAAAACGGTGTAGAAACTCCCGGAGCACCTCGTGGATAAAGTTTTGAAATACGGAGGGGGCGTTGACCAGACCATAGGGCAAAACGAGATATTCATAGTGGCCAGTTGGGGTCACAAACGCGGTCTTCCACTCGTCCCCCTCACGTATTCTCACGAGGTTATACGCGCTGCGGAGGTCCAGCTTCGTAAATATCCTGGCCGATCGGAGCTGTTCCAGGGCCGCAGGGACGAGAGGAAGTGGGTACCGGAATTTGATGGTGCCTTGGTTGAGGATCCGGTAATCTATGCATGGCCGCAGCCCTCCACCCTTCTTGGCCACGAAGAAGAAACTGGATGCTGCGGGTGAGGTAGATGGACGGATGTATCCCTGGGCCAGAGCTTCTTGCACGTACTCCTCCATGGCCTTAGTCTCCGGAAGCGACAATGGGTAGATCTTGCCCTTGGGCAGTGGAGCATCCGGAACCAGGTCAATGGCGCAGTCCCATGGCCGATGTGGAGGTAGCTGGGAAGCTCTCTTGGGGCAGAACACATCCTGGAAGGACGAGTAGCATTCTGGGATCTGGACGGACTGTTTTTCGACTGGACTTTCGACTGACGTGACGTAGACTGGTAAGGGTTTTCGGACAGGACGTGGAAGTTCTGGGAAACAAGTAGCAGCACACTCGGGCCCCCACTTCAAGATCTCGCCGTTGCCCCAAGAGAGGATGGGATCATGCTTCACCAGCCACGGGCGCCCTAAGATGATGTCCATTGAGGCACCCTCCAGAACCAGAAACTGAATGGCTTCCTTGTGGAGGACTCCAATACGCAGGTTGATGCTCTCAGTTTTACGATGTACTCTAGTACGGCTGGTGGATTTGCTGGTAATAGGCTCGATTTGGTATACTGAGGTAGAGGCTTTGGTTCGGAGTTGGAGCTGGCGACAGAGGTTGCCCGAGATGATGTTCCCGGCTGACCCGGAGTCGATAAGGGCCGTGACTGTAACAGAGAATGACAAAGAAGACAACTGAACATTGGTAGTTAGGGGATAGAGATTTTCTACCTCGGAGCACAGACCACTCACCAAGGAACGAGCAGGACGGATGGGGCAGTTGAGACGGACATGTCCGCTGGCCCCACAGTACAGACATAGACCCCGGGTCAGCCTTCTCTGTCGCTCAGCGGATGACAATTTTCCAGACTCCAGGATCATAGCCTCTGGTTCTGGAGGAGCGGCTGAGTCAGGCGAGCGGAGGAGTGCAGTAGCTGCGGTGTCAGTATCGTGAAGATAAGACTGTATTCGGTCTGAACAACGAAGTGACTGGTGAATGAATCTTTCTAGCCCCATGGAATCGTCGAGTGCTGCTAACTGAAGTCTTAACTTCGGTTCCAAGCCGAGCCGGTATGTCGTTAAGAGCGATCTCTCATTCCATCCGCTGGCAGCTGCTAAAGTACGGAAACGTAAAGCATATTCCTGAGTTGTCATACTCCCTTGACGTAAATGATAGAGTTGCTCTCCGGCGGAGATCGCTTCGTCCGAACTTCCAAAGACCTCTTTAAAGTGTGCGATGAAATTTTGGATGGTGCTGGTCGCTGGCCCGGCTTGGCGCCAGATGGTGTCCGCCCACTTCAGAGCAGGTCCTGTAAGCAAAGAAGTAATGAAGGCTATTTTAAACTGATCCGTAGGGTATAACTCCGGCTGCATAGTGAAAATCAGCGAGCACTGAAGAAGAAATCCGCTGCACTCCTCCGCCCCGCCTGAGTAGGGCGCTGGTCGGGCCATGGGAATGGAAGGAACGGGTGTCGAAGAAGTGCTGGGTGCCGGTGGAGCGGTGGGACGCGGTGTTGAGGGATTGCTGGTGGTTGTTCCCATCAAAACTTTACGTAATGAATCCACAAGTTCTTGAAACGGATCCATCGCTCTGCTGGTGCTGTTTGCGGGTCCGGGCTTCTGTTAGGGAAGCAGACTGACAAACAGGTGAGTGATATAACTGGTAAAGTTTTATTTGCACAAAGCAGAGCAGATGCAGAAGATGGCGTGCAGGACCGGGTAAGTATAACTGTGCAGATGGTAGATGATGAAGAGGATGGCTATGAATGGTTAACGTGGTTTTTTCTTCCAGTTTGCAGGAACGATCGTCGGATGATATCGAAGAGGCAGACTGGGTGCTGGCTTACGGCACACACACACGCTGGATGCAGAGTTTGACTGACGAGACAGACTGACTGGAATGCAAGGCAAGACAGGTAAGTAACAACAGGTAAGTATTTTAGATCACCTCTAGAATCCGATGAGGAGAGTAGAGTGAGTCCGCTTTCGCAGCAACGAGCCCGGACAATGGTGACTGTGTGCGTGTGCCTTATGAAGGTGTCGTGATTAATG
Source organism: Garra rufa (assembly GCF_049309525.1). NCBI lineage: Eukaryota > Metazoa > Chordata > Actinopteri > Cypriniformes > Cyprinidae > Garra > Garra rufa. The sequence goes on from NC_133380.1 coordinate 28,863,242, forward strand.
TAGTGCAGGTGCTGGTGATTAGAATTCAGGTGAGAGTGATCGTTGGGTGAGTGAGGTGGAAGAACCTGGCCAATCCATGACAGGGTGCAAGCTGGAACTATTATTAACAATAAATTCAGGGCTCGAAATAAATTTTTTTACTTGGTAGCACTGGTGCTCCCAACTTCAAAAAGTTAGGAGCACCAAAAAAATGTACGAGCACCCAATTTCTTTTTAGTAATGTGCCAATCTTGATTCTTATTGCTGATGCTTTACAAGCAAATTGGCTGATTTTGAAAGCCTTTTTTTATTATTATTTTACACCTTAAGCAAGGGACAACCACTGCATTTTTAAACCATCTTCAATATTCAAAGTGCAAATAGAGACTGAATTTTTTAAGCATGATCTAGCGCTATAGACAATTACACAACCTATTATAATAGCCCACATACTAATAACTGCCTAGATATTTTATGTAGCCTAATTTGCGCACATTGGGGAGTCGCTCTCTAAACGTGGGGTATTAAAATTGCTTTTGAATACGCGTGCACGTTTTACTTTTGGTTTCGTTTTAACGATTGCGCGAAACTCTCTGTGGCGCTGAGTGTGCATTCTACAATACAAGAGATTATTTTAACAAAACCATTTGAAAGTGGGAGGACACAAACGGGATTTTGAAAAGCGTGTCCCCAGTGGAAATTACGTTACATCTTTGCGTTAGTGGAACTCTGCCGCTGAGTTAGCATTTGATGTGAATGTATGCCGCATTGTACAGTATATTGAGACGGACAGGCTTGTGAAAACACTGAAAGAGTGTAATTCGAATCTGTTTTCATTTCATAATTCATATCTCATTTACTGGTTTGCGTAACTTGATTTCGAACTCGCGCTGAGAATGACCACCAAGCTTGATAGGTCACAGCAGGCTACGGAAGCCTTAATAGTTCATATGTCATTAATCTTCAAATGGAAGCAGCTGATTGGTCTACACATGGCCGCTTCAAGTCAAACAATACGCCTCGCAAGACAGACGTGGTTAATTTATGAATGAAAGTGTGAAAATTATATCACAATATCATGTTGTTACGTATCCTCGCGCTTTTTAAAGTGGGTATACTCAAATCCTTGACCTTTTCTAGTGGGTATACGGCGTATACCTGCGTATCACGTAGACTACACCACTGCAGTAGCCTATAGTTTTTTATTCCAACTTTTTCATAATACAAAAGAAGAAAAATAATTCATTATATTTGCACATTATTTTCTTTCTTTCTTTCCTTGCCTCCTAGCTCCTCCCAGCTAGGACATAAAGATAGGAAGCAAGAATAAGTGAATTTCAGCCCTCAGGCGTGGACAGGACGACAGCGCGTAACTGACGCTGAAGCGTCAGCGGAAGCGTTCAGCCTCCTCGCGTGAAGACCGACAAGAGTAAAGACTTGCGACTTTTCCTGCGCGACTTATCCGAGCAACGACACCGACAACGCACTTAAGTACTCCTTTCCTTTTTCTCACTCTTCTTTCTGTCCTTCTCTATCATGTGTTTCCAACTCATTCCGGTGCTCTCTACACACCACACTAACATCACACGCACACGTCGATGCAATCTCTCTAACCTGCGTCCTATAAACACCTCTTCCACTGAACCTTTCTCTTTCACGGTTGGACTTTGGAACTGTCAATCAGCCGTCAACACAGCTGACTTCATTTCGGCATTTTCTTTGCAATCTGGCCTGAGCATCCTAGGTTTGACTGAGACCTGGATACGTCCAGAAGACTCTGTAACCCCAGCCGCTCTATCTAATAAATTCTCCTTCTCTCACACCCCTCGTCAGACTGGAAGGGGTGGGGGTACGGGACTTCTGATTTCCAACAACTGGAAATACTCAACCCATTCTCCTCTATGCAATTATAACTCATTTGAATCTCATACAATCACTATAACATCTCCTATCAAACTCCATGTTGTGGTCATTTACCGCCCTCCTAGTCAACTTGGCATCTTCTTAGAAGAGCTGGATGGGCTGCTATCCTCTTTTCCAGAAGAGCCCACTTCTAGTCTTTGGAGATTTTAACATTCATCTGGACAAACCATATGCTGCAGACTTCCATTCACTCCTTGCTTCATTTGACCTAAAACGCACTACCACTGCATACACTCATAAATCCGGCAACCAACTTGATCTCATTTACACACGAAATTGTACTTCAGACGACATTGTGGTCAAACCCCTACACATCTCTGACCACTTTTTCATTACACTAAACCTACATCTTGCTACTTATGCACCCCCATCCCCCCTACCTGTTACTTTTAGAAGAAACCTACGCTCTCTCTCACCCTCCCATCTTTCTTCCTCAATATCCTCCTCTCTTCCCTCTCCTACCCACTTCACATCCCTGGATACTAATGCAGCAACCGACACGTTATGTTCCACTCTTACTTCTTGCCTAGATGATATATGCCCTCTCTCCTCCAGGCCAGCACGGGCTGTTCCTTCCAACCCTTGGCTTTCCGATGTTCTTTGTGAGCATCGGTCCAAACTTAGGGCAGCTAAGAGAAAATGGCACAAATCTAAGGATCCATCTGACTTGAGTATGTATCAGTCTCTGCTTTCATCCTTCTCTACCCAAGTCCATACTGCCAAATCTTCATACTTCCACAACAAGATCAACAATGCTCCGGACACACGCAACCTTTTCAAAACTTTTAATTCACTGCTCTGTCCCCCTCCACCACCTCCCACCACTTCTATAACAGCTGATGATTTTGCCACATTTTTTACAGACAAAACTACATCTATCAGTAATAAGTTCTCAGCTCCACATATACAGGAACTAAAACTGACCACACCCACGGCTGAAACTCCCCTCTTCTCCTTCCATCCCCATTCTGAGGCAGAAGTAACCAAACTTCTCCTCTCCAGCCATCCGACGACATGTCCCTTAGACCCCATCCCCTCACACCTTATCCAAGCAATCTCCCCTACAATCCTACCAGCGCTCACACACATCATCAACACATCTCTTCTCACAGGCACTTTCCCCACTACATTTAAGCAGGCCCGGGTAACCCCACTGCTCAAAAAACCTACACTTCACTCATAGACAACTATAGACCTGTCTCTCTCCTTCCGTTCATAGCAAAAACATTGGAACGAGCTGTTATCCTGTTATCAACCAGCTATCTTTATTTCTCGCACAGAACAACCTATTGGATGCTAACCAGTCAGGGTTCAGGAGTGGCCATTCAACTGAGACGGCACTACTGTCTGTCACTGAAGCCTTGCGGATTGCAAAAGCTGATTCCAAATCATCAGTACTCATCTTGCTGGACCTATCTGCAGCATTTGACACGGTAAATCACCAGATCCTTCTGTCTACCCTCTCATCATTGGGCATCACAGGGACTTCACTTCGCTGGTTCAAATCCTATCTCTCTGGCAGGTCTTTCAGAGTGGCCTGGGGAGGGGAGGTTTCCAAAACTCATCAACTGGTCACTGGGGTTCCTCAGGGATCAGTTCTTGGACCCCTCCTCTTCTCCATATATACCACATCTCTGGGCCCCATCATACAGGCACATGGCTTTTCCTACCATTGCTATGCTGATGACACACAGCTCTATCTTTCTTTCAAACCAGATGATCCATCAGTAGCTGCAAGGATCTCTGGCTGCCTGGCGGATATCTCTGCATGGATGAAGGAACACCATCTTCAGCTCAATCTAGCTAAAACTGAGCTCCTTGTCTTTCCTGCCACTCCAACTTTACAACATGACTTCTCCATCCAGTTAGGTTCATCAACAATTACCCCATCGACTTCAGCCAGAAATCTTGGTGTAATCTTTGATGACCAATTGACTTTTAAAGACCACATAGCTAAAACTGCTCGATCCTGCAGGTTTGCATTGCACAACATCAGAAAGATCAGGCCCTTCCTAACAGAGCATGCTGCACAACTCCTCGTACAGGCCCTGGTCATTTCCAGGCTGGACTACTGCAATGCTCTTTTAGCTGGTCTTCCAGCATGTACAATCAGGCCTCTACAAATGATTCAGAATGCAGCAGCACGGCTCATCTTCAATGAGCCCAAGAAGGCCCATGTCACACCTCTCTTCATATCCCTGCACTGGCTTCCAGTTACGGCTCGCATCAAATTCAAGACACTGATGCTGGCCTATAGGACAGCCACCGGCTCATCACCTGCCTACCTCCATTCACTACTACGCATCTACACTCCCTCCAGAAGTCTGAGATCCTCTAGTGAAAGACGCACGAAATCACTTTCCAAAACATTCTCCTTCAACGTCCCTGCCTGGTGGAATGATCTTCCCACCCCCATCCGGAACGCAGACTCCATTACTGTCTTCAAGCGACTGCTGAAAATCCATCTTTTTCGACACTATCTGACTCAATAAAAAAAAAGAAAAAAAAATTCTTAGGGTTAGGACAATTCTAAGGGCCCACGCCCTTTAGGCTTTTCCTACCATTGCTATGCTGATGACACACAGCTCTATCTTTCTTTCAAACCAGATGATCCATCAGTAGCTGCAAGGATCTCTGGCTGCCTGGCGGATATCTCTGCATGGATGAAGGAACACCATCTTCAGCTCAATCTAGCTAAAACTGAGCTCCTTGTCTTTCCTGCCACTCCAACTTTACAACATGACTTCTCCATCCAGTTAGGTTCATCAACAATTACCCCATCGACTTCAGCCAGAAATCTTGGTGTAATCTTTGATGACCAATTGACTTTTAAAGACCACATAGCTAAAACTGCTCGATCCTGCAGGTTTGCATTGCACAACATCAGAAAGATCAGGCCCTTCCTAACAGAGCATGCTGCACAACTCCTCGTACAGGCCCTGGTCATTTCCAGGCTGGACTACTGCAATGCTCTTTTAGCTGGTCTTCCAGCATGTACAATCAGGCCTCTACAAATGATTCAGAATGCAGCAGCACGGCTCGTCTTCAATGAGCCCAAGAAGGCCCATGTCACACCTCTCTTCATATCCCTGCACTGGCTTCCAGTTACGGCTCGCATCAAATTCAAGACACTGATGCTGGCCTATAGGACAGCCACCGGCTCATCACCTGCCTACCTCCATTCACTACTACGCATCTACACTCCCTCCAGAAGTCTGAGATCCTCTAGTGAAAGACGCACGAAATCACTTTCCAAAACATTCTCCTTCAACGTCCCTGCCTGGTGGCATGATCTTCCCACCCCCATCCGGAACGCAGACTCCATTACTGTCTTCAAGCGACTGCTGAAAATCCATCTTTTTCGACACTATCTGACTCAATAAAAAAAAAGAAAAAAAATTCTTAGGGTTAGGACAATTCTAAGGGCCCACGCCCTTTAGGGGCCCCCAGAGATCTGCTTTTGTGTGGTATGGGGGGCCCAACCTCATATTTTGTCATAGGGCCCAAAATTGCGAGTGGCGCCCCTGGCTTTACTTACAGTTTTTCTCAATTGCTAAAACACTAAACCCTAATGTCTGAACCAAATGCTCAGTTGCCTGAACCCATTGATTGAAACAATCACTCTTTTGGCAAAACCATAAGCACTTTTCACCTGTTTAGACACAACTTGCCAACACATTTTCATTGTGATACACCCGTGCTGCATAATGGTGAGCACAGGTGACAAAATTCAAACACAATTAAAGCACAGGTTTCACCACTTGAACACAACAACTCAAAACTGATCACACTTGTGGCTAATGATGTGAGGGAACATACAGTAAGCCAGTTCAGAGAGCACTGGTTTGTGAGGCCTGAGAGGAAGTGTTCGTGTGAGAGGTGGTCGAGGTGGTCAGCGAAGACAAAGAACAGTAATATCTGATAAATCCAAACATCAGTAGATTCACTGTGTCCACCATAATCCGAAGATTTAGAGAAGAACACAAGGAAATTACCATTTTTTGACATTATAGTCAAACAATTATTTTCTCACATTCACTTGCATTGACGATTTTTCAATCTAGAGGTCCAGTGTGGTTTTATGGATGGGAGGGACTTACCAGCTCTATAGTATGTCATACAGTAATTGCTGTCAACATTTACATACTGTACTATAATGTCAAAAAATGGTAATTACCTGTTCTCTTCTCTAAATCTACGGATTATGGTGGACACAGTGAATCTACTGATGTTTGGTTGTACCCTTTGTCCAGCCTCTCATGCTCATACCATGGACAAGAACATGGTCAATCACAGTGGCTCTGATTTCATCATATTTACTGTTCTTTGTCTTCGCTGACCTCCTCGACCACCTCGACCTCCTCTCACACGAACTCTTTCCATCTATGTTGTTGCCTGGCCAGACAAAATGTGGCCTGTGATGTGGATGAAGTCCTGTGGCCTGACCCAGTACGGAGACATGATGCTGTGGCTGAGTAATGCACTTCTGTTTGTTTTTCAAGTGCTACGTGTAAATGCACAAGCTTTCTGTTTTGTCTTTTTGTACAAGTGCTAAATGCACAGGTTTTCTTTGTTTTGCAACATGCATTTAGCCTACAGTGAACAATAAACCTTTATTTCTCCAGCTTCATGTCCTGAGCATTGTGCTTTCTATTTTTCTACGTAGTGTTTAGTGACTGTTCAGTAGTGTTTTTAATTTTGATTGACTCGGGGCACGATTTGACAACATAGTTCAGTTTTGAGCACAGATTGAACAGTTTTGAGGTGAAAGTTTGGTTTTGCAAGAAGAGTCTGAGATTTTGTGAATGAAGCTTCAAAATTGGGTTTTGTGTTCACAGTTTAGAGAAAAGGAGAGCAGCTTTCAAGAAATGTGTCTTAGCAATTGAGAAAAACTGTAATACCAACTAACCATGGCTTTAGAATAGATCTTGAATATGCTTTGAAATATTTACCTTTTTCAAAATTGTTTGGTTTCTGTCCAACTACACATGGTTGATATATACTACCAGTCAAAAGTTTTTGAACAGTAAGATTTTTTAGATTTTTCTTTTTATTCTCTTCTGCTCACAAAGCCTGCATCTATGTGATCCAAAATACAGCAAAAGCAGTAATATTGGGAAATATTTTTACTATTTAAAATAACTGCTTTCTAGTTGAATATATTTAAGAATGTAATATATTGTAATATATACAAAAAGCTAAATTTGCAGCATCATTACTCCAGCCTTCAGTGTCATATGATCCTTAAAAAAAATCATTGTAATATTGTGTTCAAGAATCATTTATTATTATTATAAATATTTAAAACTTTTTTTTAGAAATCTTTGATGAATCAAAAGATATAAAGATCAGCATTTATCTGAAATAAAAAGTTTTTGTAAAATTATACACTATACTATTCAAAAGGCAGTATTTTTTATTATAGAAATTATAGAAATTAATACTTTTATTTAACAAAGATGCTTTGAATTGTTCAAAAGTGATGATAAAGACATGTACAATGTTATACAAACAAAATATGTATATTTCAGATAAATGCTGTTCTTCTGAACTTTCTATTCATTAAAGAAACCTAAGAAATTCTACTCAGCTGTTTTCAAGATAATAGTAATAATATTTTTGTTCAAGCAGCAAATCAGAATATTAGAATGATGAGAAATGTGATCCTGGACCACAAAACCAGTCATAAGGTTAAATTTTACAAAACTGAGATGTATACACCATATGAAAGCTCAATAAATAAGCTTACTATTGATGTATGGTTTGTTAGGATAGGACAATATTTGGTCGAGATACATCTATTTGAAAATCTGGAATCTGAGGGTGCAAAAAAATCAAAATACTGAGAAAATCACCTTTAAAGTTGTCCAAATTAAGTTCTAAACAATGCATATTACTAATCAAAATTTACATTTTGATATGTTTACAGTAGGAATTTTACAAAAAAATCTTCATGGAACATGATCTTTACTTAATTTCCCAATGATTTTTGGCATAAAAGAAAAATCAATAATCTTGACCCATACTAAGTATTTTTGGCTATTGCTACAAATATACCCCAGCGACTTAAGACTGGTTTTGTGGTCCAGGGTCAAGTTAAATATTGCTATTTTGATTTATCAACATTTGCTTTTTTGATTTTTACAACAATTTTTCTTGACTTTTCAAAAAATTTCTGCCAGTTACTTTCAGTCTTGTACAGAAATGTACAGAGGAGCTCATGAAAAAAAAAGCTTTAGGTTTTGAATAACTGTGTGTATGTGATATATCCAAAAATATTATGCCTTTGCAACGCAAGACAAATGTTTGCTTTTGAGACATGTTTGTGATATTTTGAATGCAGTGCTTCATTTTGCAAGAGATGCGAGGCATTTTGCATTTTGTGTGTGCAATTCTTTTAGTTTTAAAAAACAGAGGCAAAATTTTGAAAATGTGTAAGCAATTGAAAAAAAAACTGTAATAAGAATGTGTATCTCCATAACTGAGGCCAATGCAATATGCATCTTGATGCATAGCTGATGATACAATACAATAAACATACACTGATTTTTCTTTCATTCATCCAATTAAAAAAAAATTACACTAACATTTTTTTTCATCCATCCAATTAAACAAGTATTCAACATTTATTTAGGTTTTTAAACTTATAAAACACATAATTCACTTATTTTAAAGATGATACTAAACATCTCCATGTCTTTTATACAAATAAACATTTACAATAGATTTAGGCAATCATAAAAATGGCTTACATTTATTTATTTATTTTTCTTCAAAGAATCATGTCCATTCTGTGAATGAAAGATTTGCAAAAATATAAATAAAACTCTTTGGTCCTCCCAGGGATAAACTCCAATGTTCAACTGAGACCCCTCACACACACACACACACACACACACATGTTGGGTTTACATGTTTTATGGGGACATTCCATAGGCGTAATGGTTTTTATACTGTACAAACCGTACTTTCTATCGCCCTACACCTACCCTACACCTAAACCTAGCCCTCACAGGAGATTGTGCACACTTTTACTTCATCAAAAAAACTCATTGTGCATGATTTATAAGCCTGTTTGCTCATGGGGACCTGAGAAATGTCCCCACAAGGTCAAAATCTACTGGTATTCCTATCCTTGTGGGGACATTTGGTCCCCACAACGTGATGAATACCAGGTACACACACACACACACACACACACACACACACACACACACACACACACACACAAGGAGAAAGCACAAACCCAACCTACATTCAGAATTTGGTATTTAAGTAAGGTTTAGGGACACTCAGTTTTACGCAGGAGACATTTTCCATTGTTACAATGACCTCCAATGCTCCAAACACTCCTGAAACAAGAGCGATGTGTGTAACACCAACAAGAAGTTCTGATGAAATGAGAGGGGACCTGACTTTAGCGCCAAGGAAAAATAATGGGAAGAGTCTAGCAAAGATTCTCGGTGAAGGTGAAGATTTTGTGCAAGATTTCCCAGTGTCTGATGATTGTGTGGGAAGATTTGTGTTTGACAAAGAGCTGCAGGTTGTGAAACTCTATGTTTTGGAATCCTACGAAGAATATACATCCAAACGGGACTATCTGCTTTTGACGGCCATAGACTGGGCATATTTCTACAATCAAATTTGGAGAGAATTAAATTTTTGTGACAAGACCTGGTACTACAGTACTTCCAGTTTGACGGATCAACACCCGGTATGCGGTACCGTGCAACAAAGTCACCATCCCACGTATCCATATCATCCTGTTGGAACAAAATGCTTCATGACCAAAATTACCTTATGTTGGTCAATAAATGCAATGAGGACTCTGAAATAAACTTTTTGTCTCAAAGCAGCGATGAGTCTGGCTCTGAGTATGATTGCGACTGGCCTATGTCTTTATCCTTTTCAAGGGGATGTAGTATAATGTTATGTTTCTTAATTGTGATCACGTTACAACATGGTGACAAAGTACCCCTAGCAAATCTTACAAAAGTATCCTAAACAGAAAAAAATAGGTAGATGCTATTGCATATGACCGATGGTTAGTACACATAGGCTTACTCTGTCAAGTGTTAATGTTGAGAACAACAAATAAAGCATGAACATTGTTGTCAGCAATCTGATCAAGAGGTCACGATATAGTGGCATATGGAAATAAAATAATTAAAACATTACATAAAAACATACCCAAACGATCACAAATAAATTTTCTGTATTCATATGTTAATTTTCTTGGTGATTTGGGCTCTTGAGTTATATAGGGTGTTTTGTATGCACAAATTCCTTTATGTGTTGTGTCTGTATCCTTTTTCAAGAGTGTGGAGCCTCAAACTTTACTTAACGTGTAGCCTTGAGCACAATGGCGAGATATGTTTCAGTTGTAATAGTAGTAAAACAGCGAGCCTTACTTTTTGTGTTGACGGTTCATTGTATTAATATGGAGATAGATAATTGTCCTGAAAGTAATACCCATTTAGTCAACCACTCTCAAGTAGAGAGTGATTTTCAGAATTTTCAATTTATTTATAATCACTGAATGCTGACGGCTCTCATAGAGAAGGACTCCCCTAAAGTCATATACAATCCAACAAACAAGATGTGAACAGAGTCATCCTGATCATTTGACGACGTAAAATGTCAGTCAAAATAGATCACGAGGGGGATTTCTGTATTCTGTATGCATTATGACACCTTTCTAACATGACATGTAACTGGTTTTATTAAATTTAGGTTGTTGCTTGGGGTTTGTATGTTGGGAAATAGCAAGGACGATAAGGTTGACTCTATACCTATGTGGGTCAAAAACAATAACCTAAGAAACTGGCAATCACATTTATCAGACTGATAAACATAGAAGTACCAGTTTATTAGGGGTCAAAT
>NC_133380.1:28874526-28925635 GCF_049309525.1 Garra rufa
GCCAGAAATCTTGGTGTAATCTTTGATGACCAATTGACTTTTAAAGACCACATAGCTAAAACTGCTCGATCCTGCAGGTTTGCATTGCACAACATCAGAAAGATCAGGCCCTTCCTAACAGAGCATGCTGCACAACTCCTCGTACAGGCCCTGGTCATTTCCAGGCTGGACTACTGCAATGCTCTTTTAGCTGGTCTTCCAGCATGTACAATCAGGCCTCTACAAATGATTCAGAATGCAGCAGCACGGCTCGTCTTCAATGAGCCCAAGAAGGCCCATGTCACACCTCTCTTCATATCCCTGCACTGGCTTCCAGTTACGGCTCGCATCAAATTCAAGACACTGATGCTGGCCTATAGGACAGCCACCGGCTCATCACCTGCCTACCTCCATTCACTACTACGCATCTACACTCCCTCCAGAAGTCTGAGATCCTCTAGTGAAAGACGCACGAAATCACTTTCCAAAACATTCTCCTTCAACGTCCCTGCCTGGTGGCATGATCTTCCCACCCCCATCCGGAACGCAGACTCCATTACTGTCTTCAAGCGACTGCTGAAAATCCATCTTTTTCGACACTATCTGACTCAATAAAAAAAAAGAAAAAAAATTCTTAGGGTTAGGACAATTCTAAGGGCCCACGCCCTTTAGGGGCCCCCAGAGATCTGCTTTTGTGTGGTATGGGGGGCCCAACCTCATATTTTGTCATAGGGCCCAAAATTGCGAGTGGCGCCCCTGGCTTTACTTACAGTTTTTCTCAATTGCTAAAACACTAAACCCTAATGTCTGAACCAAATGCTCAGTTGCCTGAACCCATTGATTGAAACAATCACTCTTTTGGCAAAACCATAAGCACTTTTCACCTGTTTAGACACAACTTGCCAACACATTTTCATTGTGATACACCCGTGCTGCATAATGGTGAGCACAGGTGACAAAATTCAAACACAATTAAAGCACAGGTTTCACCACTTGAACACAACAACTCAAAACTGATCACACTTGTGGCTAATGATGTGAGGGAACATACAGTAAGCCAGTTCAGAGAGCACTGGTTTGTGAGGCCTGAGAGGAAGTGTTCGTGTGAGAGGTGGTCGAGGTGGTCAGCGAAGACAAAGAACAGTAATATCTGATAAATCCAAACATCAGTAGATTCACTGTGTCCACCATAATCCGAAGATTTAGAGAAGAACACAAGGAAATTACCATTTTTTGACATTATAGTCAAACAATTATTTTCTCACATTCACTTGCATTGACGATTTTTCAATCTAGAGGTCCAGTGTGGTTTTATGGATGGGAGGGACTTACCAGCTCTATAGTATGTCATACAGTAATTGCTGTCAACATTTACATACTGTACTATAATGTCAAAAAATGGTAATTACCTGTTCTCTTCTCTAAATCTACGGATTATGGTGGACACAGTGAATCTACTGATGTTTGGTTGTACCCTTTGTCCAGCCTCTCATGCTCATACCATGGACAAGAACATGGTCAATCACAGTGGCTCTGATTTCATCATATTTACTGTTCTTTGTCTTCGCTGACCTCCTCGACCACCTCGACCTCCTCTCACACGAACTCTTTCCATCTATGTTGTTGCCTGGCCAGACAAAATGTGGCCTGTGATGTGGATGAAGTCCTGTGGCCTGACCCAGTACGGAGACATGATGCTGTGGCTGAGTAATGCACTTCTGTTTGTTTTTCAAGTGCTACGTGTAAATGCACAAGCTTTCTGTTTTGTCTTTTTGTACAAGTGCTAAATGCACAGGTTTTCTTTGTTTTGCAACATGCATTTAGCCTACAGTGAACAATAAACCTTTATTTCTCCAGCTTCATGTCCTGAGCATTGTGCTTTCTATTTTTCTACGTAGTGTTTAGTGACTGTTCAGTAGTGTTTTTAATTTTGATTGACTCGGGGCACGATTTGACAACATAGTTCAGTTTTGAGCACAGATTGAACAGTTTTGAGGTGAAAGTTTGGTTTTGCAAGAAGAGTCTGAGATTTTGTGAATGAAGCTTCAAAATTGGGTTTTGTGTTCACAGTTTAGAGAAAAGGAGAGCAGCTTTCAAGAAATGTGTCTTAGCAATTGAGAAAAACTGTAATACCAACTAACCATGGCTTTAGAATAGATCTTGAATATGCTTTGAAATATTTACCTTTTTCAAAATTGTTTGGTTTCTGTCCAACTACACATGGTTGATATATACTACCAGTCAAAAGTTTTTGAACAGTAAGATTTTTTAGATTTTTCTTTTTATTCTCTTCTGCTCACAAAGCCTGCATCTATGTGATCCAAAATACAGCAAAAGCAGTAATATTGGGAAATATTTTTACTATTTAAAATAACTGCTTTCTAGTTGAATATATTTAAGAATGTAATATATTGTAATATATACAAAAAGCTAAATTTGCAGCATCATTACTCCAGCCTTCAGTGTCATATGATCCTTAAAAAAAATCATTGTAATATTGTGTTCAAGAATCATTTATTATTATTATAAATATTTAAAACTTTTTTTTAGAAATCTTTGATGAATCAAAAGATATAAAGATCAGCATTTATCTGAAATAAAAAGTTTTTGTAAAATTATACACTATACTATTCAAAAGGCAGTATTTTTTATTATAGAAATTATAGAAATTAATACTTTTATTTAACAAAGATGCTTTGAATTGTTCAAAAGTGATGATAAAGACATGTACAATGTTATACAAACAAAATATGTATATTTCAGATAAATGCTGTTCTTCTGAACTTTCTATTCATTAAAGAAACCTAAGAAATTCTACTCAGCTGTTTTCAAGATAATAGTAATAATATTTTTGTTCAAGCAGCAAATCAGAATATTAGAATGATGAGAAATGTGATCCTGGACCACAAAACCAGTCATAAGGTTAAATTTTACAAAACTGAGATGTATACACCATATGAAAGCTCAATAAATAAGCTTACTATTGATGTATGGTTTGTTAGGATAGGACAATATTTGGTCGAGATACATCTATTTGAAAATCTGGAATCTGAGGGTGCAAAAAAATCAAAATACTGAGAAAATCACCTTTAAAGTTGTCCAAATTAAGTTCTAAACAATGCATATTACTAATCAAAATTTACATTTTGATATGTTTACAGTAGGAATTTTACAAAAAAATCTTCATGGAACATGATCTTTACTTAATTTCCCAATGATTTTTGGCATAAAAGAAAAATCAATAATCTTGACCCATACTAAGTATTTTTGGCTATTGCTACAAATATACCCCAGCGACTTAAGACTGGTTTTGTGGTCCAGGGTCAAGTTAAATATTGCTATTTTGATTTATCAACATTTGCTTTTTTGATTTTTACAACAATTTTTCTTGACTTTTCAAAAAATTTCTGCCAGTTACTTTCAGTCTTGTACAGAAATGTACAGAGGAGCTCATGAAAAAAAAAGCTTTAGGTTTTGAATAACTGTGTGTATGTGATATATCCAAAAATATTATGCCTTTGCAACGCAAGACAAATGTTTGCTTTTGAGACATGTTTGTGATATTTTGAATGCAGTGCTTCATTTTGCAAGAGATGCGAGGCATTTTGCATTTTGTGTGTGCAATTCTTTTAGTTTTAAAAAACAGAGGCAAAATTTTGAAAATGTGTAAGCAATTGAAAAAAAAACTGTAATAAGAATGTGTATCTCCATAACTGAGGCCAATGCAATATGCATCTTGATGCATAGCTGATGATACAATACAATAAACATACACTGATTTTTCTTTCATTCATCCAATTAAAAAAAAATTACACTAACATTTTTTTTCATCCATCCAATTAAACAAGTATTCAACATTTATTTAGGTTTTTAAACTTATAAAACACATAATTCACTTATTTTAAAGATGATACTAAACATCTCCATGTCTTTTATACAAATAAACATTTACAATAGATTTAGGCAATCATAAAAATGGCTTACATTTATTTATTTATTTTTCTTCAAAGAATCATGTCCATTCTGTGAATGAAAGATTTGCAAAAATATAAATAAAACTCTTTGGTCCTCCCAGGGATAAACTCCAATGTTCAACTGAGACCCCTCACACACACACACACACACACACACATGTTGGGTTTACATGTTTTATGGGGACATTCCATAGGCGTAATGGTTTTTATACTGTACAAACCGTACTTTCTATCGCCCTACACCTACCCTACACCTAAACCTAGCCCTCACAGGAGATTGTGCACACTTTTACTTCATCAAAAAAACTCATTGTGCATGATTTATAAGCCTGTTTGCTCATGGGGACCTGAGAAATGTCCCCACAAGGTCAAAATCTACTGGTATTCCTATCCTTGTGGGGACATTTCTCAGGTCCCCATGAGGAAACAGGCTTATAAATCATGCACAATGAGTTTTTTTGAGGAAGTAAAAGTGTGCACAATCTCCTGTGAGGGCTAGGTTTAGGTGTAGGGTAGGTGTAGGGCGATAGAAAGTACGGTTTGTACAGTATAAAAACCATTACGCCTATGGAATGTCCCCATAAAACATGTAAACCCAACATGTGTGTGTGTGTGTGTGTGTGTGTGTGTGTGTGTGTGTGTGTGTGTGTGTGTGTGTGTGTGTGAGGGGTCTGAAGCAGCCCATCAGTTGAACATTGTAGTTTATCCCTGGGAGGACCAAAGAGTTTTATTAATATTTTTGCAAATCTTTCATTCCCAGAATGGACATGATTCTTTGAAGAAAAAAAAAATTAATCCATTTTTATGATTGCCTAAATCTATTGTAAATGTTCATTTGTATAAAAGACATGGAGATGTTTAGTATCATCTTTAAAATAAGTGAATTATGTGTTTTATAAGTTCAAAAACCTAAATAAATGTTGAATACTTGTTTAAGATGTGCGATGAATGATTTGTTTTGCTGTAGTAACTTGTTTGTTACTATGTTTTATAACTTCAATAAACTTAAAAATATAAAATAAACGTTGAATAATGATTTGTTTTGCTGTAGTAACATGTTTGTTACTATGTTTTATATTTATGATCACCTACAAGTATTGTAAATGTTTATTTGTATAAAAGACATGGAGATGTTTAGTATCATCTTTAAAATAAGTGAATTATGTGTTTTATAAGTTTAATAAACTTAAATGTTGAATACGTGTTTAAGATGGACGATGAATGATTTGTTTAGCTGTAGTAACATGTTTGTGTTTGAGTTTGCATCATGTGTTTGCTTTTTTGTTTTAGTTTGCATGATTGTGTTTTAGTTGCATGTATGATTGCTGTTTGTGTTTGCTTTTTGTGTCTGAGTCTGCATCATGTGTTTTAGTTGCATGCATGTTTGTGTTTTAGTCGCATGTATGTTTGTGTTTTAGTTGCATGTATGTTTGTGTTTTAGTTGCATGCATGTTTGTGTTTTAGTCGCATGTATGTTTGTGTTTTAGTCGCATGCATGTTTGTGTTTTAGTCGCATGCATGTTTGTGTTTTAGTCGCATGCATGTTTGTGTTTTAGTTGCATGTATGTTTGTGTTTTAGTCGCATGCATGTTTGTGTTTTAGTTGCATGCATGTTTGTGTTTTAGTTGCATGCATGTTTGTGTTTTAGTCGCATGTATGTTTGTGTTTTAGTTGCATGCATGTTTGTGTTTTAGTCGCATGTATGTTTGTGTTTTAGTTGCATGTATGCTTGTGTTTTAGTTGCATGTATGTTTGTTTTAGTTGCATGTATGTTTGTGTTTTAGTTGCATGTATGTTTGTGTTTGCATGATTGTGTTTTAGTTGCATGTATGTTTGTGTTTTAGTTTGCATGATTGTGTTTTGTGCTTGAGTTTGCATCATGTGTTTGCTTTTTGTGTTTTATTTTGCATATTTGTTTGTGTTTTGTGTTTGAGTTTGCGTCATGTGTTTGCATGTTTGTGTTTTAGTTTGCATGACTGTGTTTTGTGTTTGAGTTTGCATCATGTGTTTGCTTTTTGTGTTTTAGTTTGCATGATTGTTTGTGTTTTGTGTTTGAGTCACTTTTTAGGTTGAAATGTTTATAGGACTTATTAATCACAAATTTGTTTACTGATTTGGATATTACATTGATATAACAACGTAAATGTTATTTATGATGAATTGTATTGGGTCCTACTATAATAATTTAGATTACCATAATAATTTGTTCACTTTGTACAGTACAAAAACTTTATAAAAATATACTAAATAATGTTTATTAAAAATATATAGAAATAGAGAAAGTTTACTGTGATTGGGTAGGTTAAGGGGTTGATACAGTATCAAACTGACATGTTCAGGCATGTCCAGGTCCACCACAATTGTATCTTTTGGTCTGTTAAAATACATTTTTACCAATACTTATTTTGACATAGCTGGGTCCCCACTACTATATTTACTGCTACATAAAAACTAGTATAAATGTTTTTCTTTGTTTTATATCATGTGTGATCACATCATTCATATTCATTTCTTTTTAAAGAAAAGAATAAGACTTGGAGTACTGAATGTGTGTTTGTGTACATGATTAAGCTACACTGTTGGGCACAAGTGTTATCATTTATATTTTTAAAACATTACAGAAAGACTTTATGGTTTAACAGAGCCGGATTAAATAAATGGACTACACTAGGCAGGCTGCATTTTTTGGGCCCCCCTCCATCGATGTTATTTATGAATTGAAATCTGAAACTTACCAAATTTACTAATAAAAGTTAATTCACATTTTACATAGCCTAATATTTGGTTACAAATTGGTTGTTTGTATGCCAAAATAATTCATGTGTTGTATATTAAACAGTCTATCAGACTATTTTTTTTTATATTCATTATTGTCATTACACGGCTCTATTAAATGCTATTAAATTATTCTCATCTTATCCATTGGGAGTGTCATTGTTAAGGCAGTAGTACCAGTAAATAACCAAAAGGTGTCAGTAAACTATGTAAACAGAGCAAATAACTTTATCTGGTTTAGCTGGCGCCTCTATATATATATATACAGTATATCAGTGATGTGTGGGTTAATGTACATACAACCCGAACCCGACCGACGTTTTCAACTAACCCGCCCGCAACTCGGACCGCAAAAAAAAAAAAAAAAAAAAAAAAAAGGTAAATTGTACCCTACCCGCTTCCTGACCCGCATGTTTAACATTTGCGACTGACGCCAGCGATTATATGTGGCTATGCGATGGAGATGCGTTCACTGTCAAACATCATTCGGCATTTGTTGGGTAATTTTGTCAATAGAAATGTTCTTGATTAAAAGAAAAATACAGATTGTTCTTGTGATTTATTTTGTCTTTCCATTATGCAGATTAGTTTCGTTTTCGAAATACTCTAAATTATGTCAGTAATTCTGCAATGTTAAATAAAGAATAATTTTATTTCGATCTAAAGTGTAATAAAAGTTAAGAAAAATATTAGCCTGTAGCCCTAAAATATATAGACTGTTACGGTACGGTGCTGGATAAGACGAGGCGATACACGAATTACAAATACAAAGTCTTTTAATATAATCCAAGGAACAGACAGATCAGGAACACGAAGAATCTCCACACACCAAACGTAAAACATCAAGCAAAGACCGACAGTAAACTCAACTCAAAGACAGACTTATAAAGGGTGGCTAATTACAAAGACAGGTGAAACAGATAACAAGGACTAAACCAAAGCAGACAGATTAGCAGGGGGAGACAATGGGAGAAACCAAATACATGACATGACATGACATTACGCCCCCCTCCGCATAGGCACGTCCTTGCGCCGTACAAAACAGAAACAAAAAACAAAACAGACTAGAGGGGCGGCAAAACAGAAAAACAGAGTCCATGGAGGAGGCTTAGGTGGAGGACGCAAACCCGGGAGGGGGACCAAAACAAGAGTCCAAGGGTTAGACAAGACAGTCCAGGGGGGGGGGGGGCGACGACGGTGGGAGGAGCCAGGGAACAGACAGGAGGGACCCGGAGCAGGAGAGACAGACCCAGACCACAGCCATGATGACGGCCCACGGTGGAGCCGACGGAGGGAGGAGCCATGGTGGAGGAAGGACCGCCGACTCCAGGGGGCCGACTGACAGAGGCGGAGCAGCTGGCAGAGGAGCCCGAGGCGGAGATGGAGAGCCGAAGATCCGGGGCGACACCGCGGATCCGGAGGGCCAAGGCGGAACTGGAGGCTCTGACGACCGAGGCGGAGGCGGAGTTCCGGAAGTCCGCGGCGGAGCCGGAGCGACAGAGGATGGAGGCTGTGCCGAAGGGAGGGAGGAGTCCGAAGGAGCCGGTGGGACGGCGCGACGAGGCACAGCCGGAGGAGCAGAGTCCTGAGGTGACGGAGGGACGACAACTGACCAGGGCGGAGCCGGAGAGATGATGGAGCCCGGTGGAGCTGGTGGACTGACGGGCGACGGTGGAGATGAGGGCATTGAGAGCCGTGGTGGAGCCGCAGGGTCGGAGGGCCGCGGTGGAGATCTGGGCTCTGAGGCTGGAGGCGGAGCTGAGGGATCCTCCAGCCATGACACCGATGTTGACTGGCAGCCCTGCGGCGAGCCCACTGCACTGATGGTGGGCTGAGGGTGAGCAGAGGGGCTGACAGGGGACAGCGGTGGCCAGACGGACGGAGACATGAACAGAAGAGGGGGGGTGGGTGGGAATTTCTGACAGACAGGTTGGACATGACAGGGAGGTATTTCTGTATTTAAGTCAATTAAATCACCAGAGTTATTGTCCATAACTTCAGAAAAGAAGTCAATCAAATCCCCAGAGTATTTATCCAGCTCACCCCCAGCGGTGTTGCAGTGGGCAGGGCTCTCCATAGCCCTCCCTTGCTCCACGTTGCTATCCACCGTCGCGGATGTAGATGCCGGCTCACGCACCTGATCCGACGTGCAGGACTCTGACTCTGTCGCTCGCGGCTCAGGTTCCTCCGCGGTGAACTCGGGCTCACACTCCGCATGTCGGGGTGATGTTTGGCTGGGCTCTGGGTCTGAAGTGGGGCTGGTGTCATTCTCCGCGGTCGACGAAGTTCTGCTGGACACCAGCACCCACTTGATGTACTCGGCGATGCTCTCTCGAGGACCCTCCCTGGACAGCCGCGCTTTGGTGGAGTTGTTGAGTCCTCTGCGATAGAATGTGCACAGGCAGCTGTCCGGGTAGTGCGTGTATGGAACGAGTCGCACAAAGTCTCTGGTGTGATCCTCGAGAGAGCGATCCCCCTGCTCCAGGAGAATGATGAGGACGGCGGGGTTATCCATGACAAAACAGAAAAAAAATAAACACTGAGAAAAACGGAAAATAAAGCAGGGGAAACACGCCGGGAAAAACTGTTTTAGGTCGGTCTTTTACTGTTACGGTACGGTGCTGGATAAGACGAGGCGATACACGAATTACAAATACAAAGTCTTTTAATATAATCCAAGGAACAGACAGATCAGGAACACGAAGAATCTCCACACACCAAACGTAAAACATCAAGCAAAGACCGACAGTAAACTCAACTCAAAGACAGACTTATAAAGGGTGGCTAATTACAAAGACAGGTGAAACAGATAACAAGGACTAAACCAAAGCAGACAGATTAGCAGGGGGAGACAATGGGAGAAACCAAATACATGACATGACATGACATAGACTACAAGCTAATTCCTTTTTTCTAAAAATTATCAAGAATATTTAAATCAACTTAATAGGCTTGGTTAATGAATTTTCTTATACAAACATAACAAATGCACTTCAAAACGAAGTTTTCATATATAAATTCAGGAATCACGAATATGACAAAATAATATTATTTTATATATAGTTTTATCAAATGAATAAGGAAATTATAGTGCTTTGAATTTATTACGTAATGTTTAATTTCGTTCGTTTCGCTCTGTGGAAATGTAAAGAAAACATACCGTTTTTACATGGATTTCGTTATTAATCCCTGGTTTTAAACAAGCATATATGAGGTGATTTATATATTATTGCTTGAATAAAAGTTGAAAAATAGTGCTAGAAATTTTATAATTAAGGAAATTAAACAGACCTAGGCATTTGAAAAGACAGTGAAATGTGTCTAATAATTCTATATAAATAGTAGCCTATAAAAATGGTACAATGACATTGCTCAGTTCAACCTGGGAAATCAGGCATTTTGTCCCGCCTCAGCATTTATTCTACAGTTAATAACGCTTAACATTCAAAAGGTAAATATTATTCAGCCAATAAGTATATATTTTATAGAAAATCGTGTCTAGTACTATATAAATTACAAAGGTTTAATTGCCATCTTCATTTCAAATGACCCGACCGTCCGCGACCTGAATATCATTTAAAAAAAAAAAAAATGTATTATTCATAACCGCGGGTCACTGCTATATATCAAAGACTATACTTTGTATATATTAAACAGTCATGGGCTGGCGTTAATGTGACGTAATGTAACAGTCTATGGTTAAGATAAACATCGTCACTATTTTTAGTTAATTAATAAATATTGAAATAAATTGTAGATAGGACATTTGTACATTTTATTTTATTTATTTTTATTTATTTATTTTTTTTTTTTTTTTGCCCTCTGTCTGGGCCCCATCCCTCCAATCGGGCCCTAGGCACGTGCCTAGTTTGCCTTTGCGTTAATCCGGCTCTGTGGTTTAAGGTTATGCATAAAATAAGAAACTAAAGTGTTTGATGTGAAATAAATGATGGTTAAGCTAAAATATAAGCGTAAGCCAGTGTGGAATAAGTTGCATTATGTTTATTTAAAGTAACTATGAAATAAATGTATCGCATTTAAAATGTTTGCAAACCCTATCTTTCACACAGTAATCCAATCCATATATTTCTTCAAACGGATGTATACCATTTTAAAAATGTTTATTTATGTTGTGGTTCATCTTTTTGTAATGAGCAACATGAACGCAACCTGATACCCGTGCCCTCAACCGTAAAATTGCTGAAACATTCTTCAGAGCTTCATTCCTCACCCAACACCGGATGGTCAATCAAACAGGCAATATTTCTCTACCCTGATGACACCCAACACCGGATGGTCACGTAAACAGGCAATATTTCTCTACCCTGATGACACCCAACACCGGATGGTCACGCAAAAATGCTATAATTCTCTACCCGGAGGATATAGCTTGACGCTGCACCTGGTAAACCCCATCATAAATCCACGCAACAACTCATAAACCTGTCAGAAGTTAATCCCGCACCTGGTAAACCTGTCGTAAATTGTCGCAACAACCCATAAACCTGTCATCCATTGACGTGACACCTGCTCAATCCATCAAACAAGGTCAGTAGAGGTCATGAGGTCAGTGCAGGATCAAACACGGGGTCAGGCTCTACGTGGGTGGGCCCCATGGGAAAGGGGCGTGGGGGGAGGGGAAAGGTCAAAAGGTCAAAGTCATTAATCATTCTTGACAGGTGCCGTTCCATATTCACTACTTATGAATAATAGCTATAATAACAGATTAGCTTGTTAAATTATTTTAGTTGTCTTGACCATGGTTAAAGTCAAGCTTAATATTAAAATTAACATAAAACAAAAATTTATTTAAAAAAAAAAATGTACAGTGCAAGAGGTCAAGTAATTCTTCTCCATACAAATGGCATAATTCATTGTTATCAAAATTACTTTTTTTCCTAATTAATTATTTTTTTAACTTGAACGGACCACAGAAAACAATGGTACAAAAATGAAGATCTAGTTCACCAAGACCATATATGTCATACCTTTTAACATTCTAAAACTATTCAGCGAGTAAGCATGAATAAATGATAGCTACACTACATCTAATTTCAGTAGATGAAGTATAAGAACATTGTTTTTAAAATTGCTTGTGCTAGAAACATACTGTATGGAAATCTATGAGCAGCTGTTGTTTTAGTTTTTTGACTTTTTATATAACGGTTTTAAAATAAATAACGATTGTTGTTTATATTAGATACATTTACTATTTGATTTTATAAAGAAGGTTTGTAGGCCAGGCTGAGCTAATATTGTTTGCTGTGAATGAAGAGTGACGCGACAGTTTTTAGTTTCATTTTTGTTTCGTGGACATCTGTGAAAAGAAGTACTTTAAAAAGAAAAAAATTAAATATTATTTAAATTGGATAAGACTTTACGTTTATGTCAACATACGTTACATATTTTAACTTGTATTTGCTCGTTTTTATACTGTAGACTGGTTGTTGTTAGGTTCTTGACAATCAAAACGACGGTCTAAAGTTATATTTATAGCGCTGTTTCGGAATGTTATTTAGGTCATTGTCGATAACAGTAGTACTAACGCATTAAAATCTGTCTTTTAGTCTTATACTTACCGAAAACCACGAGGGTGTCTGAGAGCTCTGGACTGCACGATTCAACCTGATTAAATGTGTTCCTTACAGCAGGGGGAGACTTTGAACATGGCAGAGTGGAATTTATAAAAGGAATTTGACACTTATGAAGAACCTGGTTTTATAAGTGTTTTATAAATACATTTTATATTTCATTTGTACTAATACAAAACCTGAGCATGCGCAAAATAAACTATTGAAACATTACTGCCAAAATGTCAGATTTATTCAAGTTCTGAAAATGTAACTTAAATGTGATCCTGGACCACAACACCAGTCTTAAGTCGCTGGGGTATGTTTGTAGCAATAGCCAAAAATACATTGCATGGGTCAAAATTATTGCTTTTTCTTTTATGCCAAAAATCATTAGGAAATTAAGTAAAGATCATGTTCCATGAAGATTTTTTGTAAAATTCCTACTGTAAAGGTATCAAAATGTAATTTTTGATTAGTAATATGCATTGTTAAGAACCTAATTTGGACAACTTTAAAGGTGATTTTCTCAGGATTTTGATTTTTTTGCACCCTCAGATTCCAGATTTTCAAATAGATGTATCTCGGCCAAATATTGTCCTATCCTAACAAACCATACTTCAATAGAAAGCTTATTTACTGAGCTTTCATATTCTATATACATCTCAGTTTTGTAAAATTTAACCTTATGACTGGTTTTGTGGTCCAGGGTCACAAATATTCAGAACCTGAATAGGGAAATCATGAATGCAGAAGTAATTTACACATCATTTAAATTGTTACAATTGTCTCCTGCTGAACACAAAATGTTTAATAATTTTGGTAGCCAATTCTCATGTCTAAAAAATAAATAAGTGTCAGTAATTGCATTGTGTTATTTCTCCTTTGATTGATTGTCATTGACTGTCTGTTTTAGAGCAAAACTGCCTAGGATACCTTCTGAAATGTATTAACGAATCTCTGCTTAGCCAAATCCCTGTTATTAGGCATGCGTATCTATCTATATTTCCTATATTGCAGCTTGAGGTAGTAATGATCATCTCTCAGAGAAACTTGTATTTCTGTTATATAAACTTTAAATCTTTCAGAGACATCTGTTTTATCTGGAGATTGCTTAAGTCCTGGTTGTAGCCATGCCTTACATGTACTCTTATATGTACTCATACCTTGTATAAGTACTCCTAACACCTTTCTCAAGCTAACATAATAACATTTTTATACTAATAATAATCGTCTCCCACATAGAAATTGCATCTTGCCCATCTCTGGGCCAAGTAAGCAGTTACACTTGGCCCAAATGCAGCAAAGGATTACGACCCTTGTGTGGCCCAAATCTGGACTACAGACATAAGCCACACATGAGCCATAACTGGCCCAAATCTCAGCCAAATAGTAACTTATAACCAACCCTGAACTTGGCCAGAACATGTTTTAATAGTGCTACCCAATCTCAGTATTCAGTCAACCACATAGAGACCACCCTGATAGCAAGCAACCATTAAATGTCAAAAAAATAGCTGATTTGTGAATCTTTTGCATCTGCAATGTTGAAAAATCGACAAACCACCATTGTTGTGATCAGTATTTGCTTTAGTTGGACTCTTGACTCTTTGTACTTTAATGATTTTCACTGTCTTTTGTAACAATGTGCTAAGATACATTGTTTAAGGATCTGTTAGGATCAGATGATGGTGACTGTAATCATTGTGAGCTTTTTTTAAATATTTGCTTGTTTGTAATGTGTGATACAATAATGTAAGATTTAAGTAGTGGTACAGATACAACACTTCTATAAATTAATAGAAAATACAACAACAACAACAACAAAAAAACATTAAACTGTTGAATCAGTTAGACATCAAGAGTCAGTGTATGTGTGATGAAGAGTCAGAGGTGGAAGGATCCATCTGCAGCATGTTTATTAAAACAGAGCCAACAGAGATTCAAGCGATAAAGACAACAAACGTAATCCAAAACAGTCCGAGGGTCAGGGCAGGCGGTTAGTGTCAAAGTCCGCGAGACGAGCAAAGTGGTCGGGGCAAGTGGTGATAATCAAAGTCTGTAAAACAGACGGTCAGGTCTGGGCAGGCAGCGGCAACCAGTAACGAGGAAACAGTCCAACGACAAGATTAAGCAAACAGAGGAAAATGTCACGCATGGGAAATGGAGTCTGAATTAGAGAGTTAATTCTCAGGTGACTGCTCTCTCTGAAGGAGCAAGAGGGATGGTGCGGGAGCCTCACTTGTAACAGTATGGAACTCAACAATGGTGACATTCAGCAAAATAAAATTTTATGCAGAAATGCATGCTGGGTATCAACATAGTACAAAACTTATTCATGATTCCCAGCATGTATTGCAGTTGATCTGTTTATCTGAATTACCCACACGGAAATAACCTATATAAACATATATGTTTTTATATAGGTTTTGATATAGGTTCTTAATATATGTGACATATATAAAATTGGCCGTTTTCCTATATTATGTGCACATATATGCACACATATGCACATATATGTATACATATATGTGTACATATATACGTGCATACATGTACCTATATAGGTACATATATGCATGTATATATGTGTGCACATATGCACATATATGTTCATATGTTTACCTATATATTAGTAAAATTATTAAAATCCATAGCTGCTAGACAACATAAATAAAAGCACAGTGAAATGCTCAGATAAATGTGGGATGATGATGATGATGATGATTACTTGAATGTATGTTCTGTGGATTTTTTTTCTTGCTACGTTTAGACTGTAATGACTTTTCAGCCATATTCATCTAGAAACTGCTTTAAGACAATACAGAAAACATTGCATTTTGCATTGCATTTGGTGGATGTAACAGTGAATGTGTGGATGTGTATGAGCTGTAATGTCAATCTGGAAGTAACTTGAAATTGGAAAAAAAAACTTCATTGACAAAATAACAAAAAACGACAAACCATTTTGTTATACATTTCCTTCTTTTCCACTATTTTCATACAAGAAAGAATTGACCTTGTAAATGTTTCAGGAAAACATCTAGACATCTGTCACGGATTGGCCAGGTTCTTCCACCTCACTCACCCAACGATCACTCTCACCTGAATTCTAATCACCAGCACCTGCACTTCATCAATCACGACACCTTCATAAGGCACACGCACACAGTCACCGGGCTCGTTGCTGCGAAAGCGGACTCACTCTACTCTCCTCATCGGATTCTAGAGGTGATCTACAATACTTACCTGTTGTTACTTACCTGTCTTGCATTGCATTCCAGTCAGTCTGTCTCGTCAGTCAAACTCTACATCTAGCGTGTGTGTGTGCCGTAAGCCAGCACCCAGTCTGCCTCTCTGACATCCTCCGACGATCGTTCCTGCAAACGGGAAGAAAAGCCAAGTTAACCATTCATCGCCATCCTCACCATCATCTACTATCTGGACAGTTATACTTACCCGGTCCTGCACGCCATCTTCTACATCTGCTCTGCTTAATACAAATAAAACTTTACCAGTTATATCACTCACCTGTTTGTCAGTCTGCTTCCCTAACAGAAGCCCGGACCATCAAACAGCACCAGCAGAGCGATGGATCCGTTTCAAGAAATTGTGGATTCATTACGCAAAGTTTTGATGGGAACAACCACAAGCAATCCCTCAACACCGCGTCCCACCGCTCCACCGGCACCTAGCACTTCTTCGACACCCGTTCCATCCAGTCCCATGGTCCGACCAGCGCCCTACTCAGGCGGGGCGGAGGAGTGCAGCGGATTTCTTCTTCAGTGCTCGCTGATTTTCACTATGCAACCTGAGTTATACCCTACGGATCAGTCTAAAATAGCCTTCATTACTTCTTTGCTTACAGGACCTGCTCTGAAGTGGGCGGACACCATCTGGCGCCAAGCCGGGCCAGCGACCAGCACCATCCAAAATTTCATCGCGCACTTTAAAGAGGTCTTTGGAAGTTCGGACGAAGCGATCTCCGCCGGAGAGCAGCTCTATCATTTACGTCAAGGGAGTATGACAACTCAGGAATATGCTTTACGTTTCCGTACTTTAGCAGCTGCCAGCGGATTGAGCTGGAATGAGAGATCGCTCTTAACGACAAACCGGCTCGGCTTGGAACCGAAGTTAAGACTTCAGTTGGCAGCACTCGACGATTCCATGGGGCTAGAAAAATTCATTCACCAGTCACTTCGTTGTTCAGACCGAATACAGTCTTATCATTACAATGCTGACACCGCAGCTACTGCACTCCTCCGCTCGCCTGACTCAGCCGCTCCTCCAGAACCAGAGGCTATGATCCTGGAGTCTGGAAAATTGTCATCCGCTGAGCGACAGAAAAGGCTGACCCGGGGTCTATGTCTGTACTGTGGGGCCAGCGGACATGTCCGTCTCAACTGCCCCATCCATCCTGCTCGTTCCTTGGTGAGTGGTCTGTGCTCCGAGGTAGAAAATCTCTATCCCCTAACTACCAATGTTCAGTTGTCTTCTTTGTCATTCTCTGTTACAGTCACGGGCCTCATCAACTCCGGGTCAGCCGGGAACTTCATATCGGGCAACCTCTGTCGCCAGCTCCAACTCCGAACCAAAGCCTCAACCTCTGTATACCAAATAGAGCCTATAACCAGCAAATCCACCAGCCGTACCAAAGTACATCGTAAAACTGAGAGCATCAGACTGCGTATTGGGGTCCTCCACAAGGAAGCCATTCAGTTTCTGGTTCTGGAGGGTGCCTCAATGGACATCATCTTAGGGCGCCCGTGGCTGGTGAAGCATGATCCCATCCTCTCTTGGGGCAACGGCGAGATCTTGAAGTGTGGGCCCGGGTGTGCGGCCACTTGTTTCCCAGAACTTCCACGTCCTGTACGAAAATCCTTACCATTCTACGTCACGTCAGTCGAAAGTCCAGTCGAAAAACAGTCCGTTCAGATCCCAGAATGCTACTCGTCCTTCCAGGATGTGTTCTGCCCCAAGAGAGCTTCCCAGCTACCTCCACATCGGCCATGGGACTGCGCCATTTGACCTGGTTCCGGATGCTCCACTGCCCAAGGGCAAGATCTACCCGTTGTCGCTTCCGGAGACGAAGGCCATGGAGGAGTACGTGCAAGAAGCTCTGGCCCAGGGATACATCCGTCCATCTACCTCACCCGCCGCATCCAGCTTCTTCTTTGTGGCCAAGAAGGGTGGAGGGCTGCGGCCATGCATAGATTACCGGATCCTCAACCAAGGCACCATCAAATTCCGGTACCCACTTCCTCTCGTCCCTGCGGCCCTGGAACAGCTCCGATCGGCCAGGATATTTACGAAGCTGGACCTCCGCAGCGCGTATAACCTCGTGAGAATAGGTGAGGGGGACGAGTGGAAGACCGCGTTTGTGACCCCAACTGGCCACTATGAATATCTCGTTATGCCCTATGGTCTGGTCAACGCCCCCTCCGTATTTCAAAATTTCATCCACGAGGTGCTCCGGGAGTTTCTACACCGTTTTGTCATAGTCTACATTGACGATATTTTGATCTACTCCCGGAGCGAGGCCGACCATCGCCTCCACGTTGCGGAGGTCCTCCAGAGACTACGTGAGCACCAACTGTACCTCAAGGCCGAAAAATGCTCATTCCACCTCCAGTCTGTTCAGTTTCTTGGATACGTCATAGATCGGAAAGGGGTCCGCATGGACGAGGGGAAAGTCTCAGCAGTTGTTTCCAGGCCAGAACCCACCAGCATCAAGGAGTTACAGAGATTCCTCGGTTTCGCAAATTTCTACAGACGTTTCATCCAGAACTATAGTCTCCTCACAGTCCCACTCACAAATCTCCTCAAAGGCAAGTCACGGACACTCCAGTGGACTCCCGAAGCTGCCGCAGCCTTCCAGTCCCTCAAGGCCGCATTCACCCAAGCTCCTTTACTCATTCACCCAGATCCTGATCATCCGTTCATCGTCGAAGTGGATGCGTCCACCACTGGTGTCGGAGCTGTACTCTCCCAACGTCATGGTACTCCTCCACGTCTCCTCCTTCCCCCTTCAGATGGGAACACTTGCATTCTAGTCGTTGTGGATCGTTTCTCGAAGTTCTGTTGTCTCCTCCCACTGAAAGGGCTTCCCACAGCCCTAGAAACGGCCCAACTACTCTTTAACCACGTCTTCAGGTATTATGGACTCCCCGAAGACATTGTATCGGATAGAGGACCCCAGTTCATTTCCAGAGTCTGGAAAGCCTTCTTCCAACTCCTAGGTGTGACCATAAGCCTCTCGTCGGGATACCACCCTCAGACAAACGGACAAACCGAACGCAAGATCCAGGAGGTGGGACGGTTCCTGCGGACCTTTTGTCATGGTCACCAGAACTCCTGGAACCAGTTTCTGGGCTGGGCAGAGTATGCCCAGAATTCACTGCGGCAGCCCACTACAGGACTCACACCATTCCAGTGCGTGCTAGGATTCCAACCGCCACTCTTCCCCTGGGATGGCGAACCATCACAGGTGCCCGCAATGGATCACTGGTTCCGGGAGAGCGAGAGAGTCTGGGACGAGGCTCACCACCACCTCCAAAGGGCAGTGCGCAGAGGTAAGGCCATCGCGGATCGCAGGAGGATACCAGGTCCCACATACACTCCCAGTCAGAAAGTCTGGCTCTCCACCCGAGATATCCGTCTGCGCCTGCCCTCAAAAAAGTTGAGTCCCAGATTTGTTGGCCCCTTCACCATCAAGGAACAGGTCAACCCCGTCACGTATAAGCTCCAACTCCCACCTCACTACCGGATCCACCCTACGTTTCATGTATCACTGCTCAAACCTTACCACTCTCCTGTTCTTCCCTCCACAGAACCTGGCCATGAAGAGGAACCCCCTCCCCCATTGAACCTGGAAGAAGGAGCCATCTATGCCGTCACGGTGGCATGCTGGAGTACCTCGTCGATTGGGAAGGATACGGGCCAGAGGAAAGAACCTGGGTACCCAGAGGAGACATCTTAGACCCTGCACTTCTGGAGGAATTCCACAGCACCCATCCTGACCTCCCAGCGCCTCGGGGACGAGGTAGACCACCGCGACGTCGGAGGTCTCGGCCCTCAGGAGCGGGCCCTGGGGAGGGGGGTAGTGTCACGGATTGGCCAGGTTCTTCCACCTCACTCACCCAACGATCACTCTCACCTGAATTCTAGCCCCAGC
This sequence comes from Garra rufa, assembly GCF_049309525.1. Taxonomy (NCBI): domain Eukaryota; kingdom Metazoa; phylum Chordata; class Actinopteri; order Cypriniformes; family Cyprinidae; genus Garra; species Garra rufa. The sequence continues at coordinate 28,893,999 of NC_133380.1, forward strand.
ACCTGCACTTCATCAATCACGACACCTTCATAAGGCACACGCACACAGTCACCATTGTCCGGGCTCGTTGCTGCGAAAGCGGACTCACTCTACTCTCCTCATCGGATTCTAGAGGTGATTTACAATACTTACCTGTTGTTACTTACCTGTCTTGCATTGCATTCCAGTCAGTCTGTCTCGTCAGTCAAACTCTGCATCTAGCGTGTGTGTGTGCCGTAAGCCAGCACCCAGTCTGCCTCTCTGACATCCTCCGACGATCGTTCCTGCAAACGGGAAGAAAAGCCAAGTTAACCATTCATCGCCATCCTCACCATCATCTACTATCTGGACAGTTATACTTACCCGGTCCTGCACGCCATCTTCTACATCTGCTCTGCTTAATACAAATAAAACTTTACCAGTTATATCACTCACCTGTTTGTCAGTCTGCTTCCCTAACAACATCATAGCTTTCCATCTCCTCTCACTTATTTGCCATAGTTAAATTCCATAACATGCCAATTACATGTGATACCAATTTCACGTGTTCGCACAAGTTTTTTTTTTTTTTTTTTTTTAGTTAGTTCTTAGTTATTGCCTTGATAATAGAAAATATGAGCTAGGCATCATGTATGACAGTTGCCAAAGTGAGTTAAGAGCTAAAATGACCAGATCCTGCCATGAGCTATATAGGAGACATATCTTGTATGTACATATAGGGCTTATATGTGGATATAAAGAAGCAATACAGGAGACCTATATGGCCTGTATATGCACACATATGCACCTCAATTTTGCCTATATGTGGCATATATATGCATATATGCAGCATATAAATTATCATATATGTGCATATATACATGACATTTATGCAAAGAGTCGGTATTTGCAGTGTTGGCCCTTCTTTTTCAGGACCTCTGCAATTCGACTGGGCATGCTCTCAATCAACTTCTGGGCCAAATCCTGACTGATAGCAACCCATTCTTTCATAATCACTTCTTGGAGTTTGTCAGAATTAGTGGGTTTTTGTTTGTCCACCCGCCTCTTGAGGGTTGACCACAAGTTTTAAGATCTGGGGAGTTTCCAGACCATGGACCCAAAATGTCAACGTTTTGGTCCCCGAGCCACTTAGTTATCACTTTTGCCTTATGGCACGATGCTCCATTGTGCTGGAAAATGCATTGTTCTTCACCAAACTGTTGTTGTATTGGTGGAAGAAGTTGCTGTTGGAGGGTGTTTTGGTACCATTCTTTATTCATGGCTGTGTTTTTGGGCAAAATTGTGAGTGAGCCCACTCCTTTTGATGAGAAGCAACCCCACACATGAATGGTCTCAGGATGCTTTACTGTTGGCATGACACAGGACTGATGGTAGCGCTCACCTTTTCTTCTCCGGACAAGCCTTTTTCCAGATGCCCCAAACAATCGGAAAGAGGCTTCACCGGAGAATATGACTTTGACCCAGTCCTCAGCAGTCCATTCACCATACTTTTTGCAGAAGATCAATCTGTCCCTGATGTTTTTTTGTTTTGTTTTTTTGGAGAGAAGTGGCTTCTTTGCTGCCCTTCTTGACACCAGGCCATCTTCCAAAAGTCTTGGCCTCACTGTGCGTGCAGATGCGCTCACACCTGCCATCTGCCATTCCTGAGCAAGCTCTGCACTGGTAGCACTCTGATCCCGCAGCTGAATCCTCTTTAGGAGACGATACTGGCATTTGCTGGACTTTCTTGGACGCCCTGAAGCCTTCTTAACAATGCAGTGGAAAGTTTTTTTCTGGATTAAATTCATTTTCATGGCAAAGAAGGACTATGCAATTCATCTGATCACTCTTCATAACATTCTGGAGTATATGCAAATTGCTATTATAAAAATTTAAGCAGCAACTTTTCCAATTTCCAATATTTATGTAATTCTCAAAACTTTTGGCCACGACTGTAGGTTTCATATATGCACATATATCCTCATATAGGTTCTTTCCATGTGGGTAGTTTGATGATTGTCACCATTGTTGTGGGTTGTATTCTTGATGTCTAAATCTTTCTGTATGTTGCCACAGTATTTTTGTATTTGTAATATAGGACATTTACATCAGCAATGAAAAAACCCCAATATTATTTCTGAACTTTATTGCAGCTTCACAAAAATTCATCACAAAAAGTAATCTCTCTTTTTTTTAAAAGCATAAGTGTTTACATTGAAATACTATTGTAGCACCAAACAAAAAATTGTGTAATGCTGTATGTTGTTTCAGGGCTGGCATCATCAGAGGTCCTCTGAGGGGTTGGCATCATCTCTTCTCGGGTATTCTGAATCCAGATTTAATCTTGTGCAATTCTTAGAAGATTACGGCAGAAACAGAGAAACAAATAAAGAAATAATTAGTGTAGCTGCTGTTCCAACCAAGCAAAAATTATGTGTTTAACTCAAGCTGAAGAGTGCTGATGTGCATTTGATCAGATGTAGCTTAAGAACAAGGTTATGAGATACATTATGTGAATGCTTGGCTAAAGAGATGAGTCTTTAATCTAGATTTAAATTTAGAGAGTGTGTATGAACCCCCGAACGCTATCAGGGAGGCTATTTCAGAGTTTGGAAGCCAAATGTGACAAGGCTCTCGCTCCTTTAGTGGACTTTGCTATCCTAGGTACTACCAAAAGTCCAGCGTTTTACGACTTTAGGGAGCGTGATGGATTGTAGTGTGGTAGAAGACTGGGAGCTAAATCATTAAGGGCCTTATAGGTAAGAAGTAATATTTTGTAATATTTTGTATTTTGATATTAATTCAATGTCATTAACATTGACGAATCAACTATTTTTGACATTGATTCAATGGTTGCTTGCTATCAGGGCATGGTCTCTATGTGGTTGACTGAAGGCTGAGATTGGGTAGCACTGTTAAAACATGTTCTGGCCCAGTTCAGGGCTGTTATAAGTTACTATTTGGCTGAGATTTGGGCCAGTTTTGGCTCATGTGTTGTCCAGATTTGGGCCACACAAGGACCGTAATTCTTTGCTGCATTTAGGCCGAGTGTAACTGCTTGCTTGGCCCAGAGCTGGGCCAGCATCAATTGCTATGTGAGTTGATATCATCTATTTTGAGATCATGATCTTTTGGTACATGTAACTAAGGTTTCAATCACACAGGAAACTTGCTTGAGTTAGCCTGCGCCGGCTTTGACTGTTCCAATTTGGTGGATAGCCATTTTAATGCATTTTCCAAGGCGATAATATAACGTTAAACCTATGAAAATAATTCACGTGGGACCATAGTTTCATCATTTTACAATGTAAACTTGACACATGACTGACTTTTTGCAGTAACTCACCTGCTATAGGTAAATAAATGGGAAGATAACATAGATCGACCAATGGTTAGCTGCATTGAAAGCAGATGAGTGCACATATTATACATACACCTCTAGATTTTGTCCGCAAAATGATAGAAGCACACATTATTTCAACATTTTATTTATTATTATAAAACTGGTCCAAAAAAATACAACATTTTAGCATGTAATATATCCCCAAATCCCCAAACAGTATTACAGTATATGTAAAATAGTATATTTAATTTAAGGCTGTTTTTATTATTATTATTATTATTATTATTTTTTATTATTTTTTTTTTTTAATCACTGATTATAAACTATGCAATGCAAAACATTAGCAAAATAAACAACAATACACTGCAAAACTAACTCAATCCAACTTAAAACAGAACTCAAACACAAAAGGACTTCTCTCAATTAATTAATAGACAAACCATTCTATAAATTAACATGCTGTCAGCGATCTCACGCAGTCACAGCCTCCTCAGTCACCACAGTCACCAGCTATAATACACACCAGATCGCGCTCACCTGAGTTCAAATCATCCGCACCTTCTGACTGCAATCAACACATCAACAATAGCACGCTCCTCTCACTTCCACGTCATCCACTTTACCGTTCTCATACCGAACAGTACCTGACTCTCCCTGGTATGCTTACCTGTGGATACTCACCTCCAATGAACCATCTGACTCCTTCGTTTCTGTTCCGATAATCTCAATATAACCTGTAATAGTAAAACACAATCAGTCAACCACAGCTAAGAACTATACAACTTCCCAATGTGTCTGATACTCATCTGAATTTCCTCAACTCGATTTGCATCATTGAACCTGTCAATAAAACCTGCTCATTGTTTCACTTACCTGTTGTCTCTGGCTTTATCTGTGACAGAAGACCAGAAAAACACAAAAACTTCTATAGATCTGTGGCTTCCCTCGAGGTTCTTGAAGAATTAGTGAACACCCTTTGAGCCTCCCTCGTGCCAGTCACAACTCCTCAATCTGCCTCTGCCAGTTTAATGGTAATTCCAGCTTTCTATGCGGGTGATGTAGCTGAGTGTGATGGCTTCCTCCTCCTAGTGTCCCTCTACATTGAAATTCAGCTGCAGAAATTTACCACCAAGTGCCAAAAGGTAGCTTTCTTTATTTCACTTCTCACCGGCAAGGCACTGGCTTGGGCCAAGGCAATATGGAACGCCAACAGTACAATAATCAACTCCTATAAAGCTTTCACTAATCTAAACTATGTTAAATATTTTCATCAACAAATAAAAAAATTGTTTGGGAGGGACGATTTGGGAAGAGATTCATTCAGGACAAATCCACTGTGAGGTTAGGAGGTTAGATGCATACTGTATCATAGCCTATTGGTCTATCCAGCAGGACATAAGATGGCATACATTTGCTGCAGGTTTCATAAAACGTAGAGTAATTGAATTGAACTCTCTCCAAGACTTTCGCTAAAAAGGGTAGTTTAGATATAGGTCAAGAAATTAGACAACATTGAAGGATCCAAATTTTTGTTTTTAGAAGCGGTTGCACAATGACATGTTTAAAAACAGTTTGTACACACCCTGATCTGAGAGATGCATTAGCCAAAGATACAATGCTTGGCACAACAGTGTCAAAGAAATCTTTATCTAAGTATGCAGGAATACTGTCAAAGGGGCAGTTTGCAGGACGTAGCTGTTTTACAATGTCAGATAGATAATAGAATGTAACTGGCTCAAACTGCTGGAAGACAGCTGGGAAAAGGAGAAAACAGAGGGGTCACTGATAACCTTGAAGGGTGGAAAACTAAGACCAGCAATTTTGTCCAAAAAGTATTTCAGAAAGTTTTCACATAATATTACAGATGGCACAATGCAATCTGAAACACGAGGGTTAACAAGGGAGTTAAAAACATTAAAAAGAACCTGAGGCCGCTGGCTGTTACTGGCTACAAGATCTGAAAAAAAAAAAAAAAATAGTTTTAGCAGATTTTACTGCTCTCTGATATTTACATAATACGTCCTGCATCATTTCTAACAAGATCAAATAAAACAGTGAATTCATCACAGTCATCAAGATTATACAACGAGTCTTTGAAAGCACTGGAAAACTGAGAGGCAGTTAGAGGGTTAATTGCCCACACACTGCATGCAGAAGCACATAGAAATCTCCAAATTGGATCGCAGTAAATAAAATAGGCAGGTGATCTGAAATACATGTGTCACATATTTCACTAATAGTAATACACAAACCATAGGACAACACAAGGTCCAAAGCAAGTTCATTTCTCGTGGGTCGGACCAGTGACAGACTGCATGAGACTGAACGAATCAGGTAGCTCTAATGAAGATGACTCTAAATGTATTTATATAAATAAATAAAAATGTCTGCTTGAAAGAATGAAGAATGTGGTAAACAAGTTGTTCTAAAGGATGCCTAATTAGCCTATATAACCAGTGACAGACAAGACCATGTTCTTGTTTCTTAATGAGAAGTGATTTCATTTAATTTTAATCTAAAGGCATGCTACATGTCACAGCAGTTAAATTTGTGTCTATCATGATAAAACCTTAAAATCAAATTCACACAATGAGTTTGGTAATTTTAGAGAAATGCTTAATAAATTCAATACACTGTAAATAAACCCATTTAATTTTAACCGACTAAATCTACTGCAAATTTTGTCGACTAAAATCTTGTGGTATTTAGTCGACTAAAACTAGACTAAAACTAAAACAATTCAGATGACTAAAATGTGATTAAAACTTAATTTTTAGCATTTTTAGTCAAAAGTCTAAGACTAAGACTAAATCAAAATTTGCTGTCAAAATTAACACTGCGCCACAGGCATGCTCTCAGTGTCAGATCAGCTGCTGTGGCTTCATCAGGGCACCACCTCTACAAGCGACTACACTCTGTACTTCCGTACGCTGACAACGACCAGTGGATAGAATGAAGCGGCTTTACTCAGTGCATACAGGCAAGGTTTGGACCCACGAATTTGGGCTCAGATGGCAATTTATGATAACACAGTTGGATTGGGGAACCTTATGTAGAGAGCCACTAGAATCTCTCAAGGCTTGTCCGCCTGCAACATCACCAAAGCTGTATCACCCACCACCCACCCTCCAGTATCAGAGCCCATGCAAGTGGATTCCATCCGGCTAACCCACGCTGAACGGACTTACCAACTTGCAGCAAGATTATGCCTACACTGTCCTGCCTGACCACTTCATGACCACTTCATCGAGGTCTGCCCAGTCTGACCCCCACACCCTGCATTGAGTAACCGCAGGTTAGTCTTACCACTGTTCCAAGATCCGTCACATCCCCCAGTAAGGTACAGATTGCCTTGATTAAAAGCCCTGAGCTGCTAGATTTGCCCACAGTTCCATCTAAATATAAGTCATTCTAGGATGTCTTCAGCAAGCTTCTCCAGCTTTCTCAAGCTTCTTCTGCGTATGCAAGATGGACGGGGGCTTGCGGCCATGTATCGATTACCGGAACTTGAACTTTCAGACGGTGAAGCAGCTTTATCCTCTTCCCCTGGTCCCAGTCATTCTCGAAGTACTCCGTGGGGCACGCATCTTCTCTAAGCTGGGAAGGCAACGAGTGGAAGACAGCATTTATCACACCACCTGGCCACTATGATACACCTATTTATGAACGATGTGTTCTGAGAGTTTCTCCATCACTTTGTGGTCATTTAGATCGATGCTGATCTACTCCCGGAATTTTGTCCAAACATCACTGCCACGTGACACAGGTCCTCCAGAGGCTCTACACCATCTCTACCTTAAGTGAGAGAAATGCGCGTTCCATCGCCCCACAGTGCAGTTCCTCAGTTACATCATCAGCCAGAAAAACATTCAGATGGACCAGGGGAAGGTTGAGGCGATCAAGGAGTGGCCAACTCCCCTTACAGTAAACTGACTGCCCTAACAATCAGTATGTTTTGGAACAACACTAGTTGTAACATTATTAGGCACTCAGTATTATCAATACTTAATTATGCATTGTGGCATTCAAATAGCTTGAATAATTAAAACTCCACTAAACACTAAAAAAAGAAAAAGAAAAAAAAAGAAAGAAAAAAGAACAACAAAAATACAGCCCCAGCTCTCAGGTGGAACCTGAACCTCAAACTGAAACAGATTGTTATATAGTGTTGCTGCACAATTTCTCAATTAATTTACTCAATTAACATACTGTTAACAGAAATAAAAGCATCTTCTGGCAAAGATTTTATAAATACAAAAACCATACCACAGAATATAATGTAATACATGTCTGCCTCCTTAGTGAGCCCTCTTTGTTTCTATTATTCAGGATGTGCCTGACAGTGTTCTGCCTGCTTATTCAAGGGGAGTGGGCTAGTCAAAAGTTTTGACACATTACTATTTTTAATGTTTTGAAATAAGTATTTTATGCTCATCAAGTCAGCATTTATTTGATCAAAATTACAAAAAAATATATATTATGAAATAATAATGTATTAATTAACTTATTTTAATAATTTATTCCTGTAATTAAAGCTAAATTTTCTGAATCATTACTCCAGTCTTCAGTGTCACATGATCCTTTAGAAACCATTTTAATATGCTGATTTGCTGTTCAAGAAACATTTCTGATTACAGTGTTTAAAAAACGTTGTGCTTCTAATATATGCAGGAACCATGATATACAACCATTCAAATGTATAGTGTGTATTATTTACAGTATTTCACAATTGCTAAAACACATTTTTTTAAACCTTCACCCATATTCTCAAAACTTTAAACACAAAACCCAGTCTTTAAACTACATTCACAAAACCCCTGACTCTTCTGGCAAAATCAAACACTTGCCTCAAAACCATTTGATCTGTGCTCAAAATCAAACAATGCTTTCAAAACATAAACACAGCCAGTCAATATATAAACACTCATCAGCATTCATTAGACACTACATCAAAAAATTGACAACACAGCGTCCAGGGCATGTAGTTACAGAGAAAACAATGTTTATTGCATATAGAAAATAATTTTGCCATAAATAAAAGTAAATAATTCACAACTCATTCAATTCAGTACAGCAAATATATTGCATACTGTAAGTACTGCAAGTAATACAGTATTGAATTTCTGTATTTTCAGCATAAAAATAAAGTAAGCCCAAAGAACAAAGACAACTCTAAATGAAAAGCGTATTACACGAAATATTGTGCAATTGCAAAATCAAAGTCAATGAGAGACTCATTCTGCCTCAGCATCCCGTCTTCGTGCTGGGTCCGGCCAGAGGACTTCGTCCACATCACATGCAATGTTGTCCCTTCCTAGACAACGGGGGAAGAACCCTCTCGTGTGCCGGATCCAGCCTTGACAACACTCCACACCTATGTCATCACAGGCCAATTCCATTGCCTGTAAAAGATTTACCCTTGTGTATGGGTTACGGTCATAGACCTTCCATCGCCACGCAGAGAAAAACTCTTCTATTGGGTTGAGGAAAGGGCTGTATGGTGGAAGACAAACATTCACGAATCGCTGGTTGATATTGAACCACTCACGTATTCGGACACTACGGTGAAAGCTGACATTGTCCCAAACCACAACATACACAGGATGCACTGCCTGCTGATGATCCTGCTCACGTTCAAACAAAACATCCCGAAGACCACCCATAAATGTAAGAAGATGGTCAGTGTTATATGGCCCCAGGGTTGCATGATGGTGGAGAACCCCCCCCATTGCTTATAGCTGCACATAGGGTGACATTGCCACCACGCTGGCCAGGGACTTCCACAATGGCACGTTGGCCAATTATGTTCCAGCCTCTCCTTCTCCTCTTCGCCAGATTGAACCCTGCTTCATCCACAAAAATATATTCATGGGGCCTTTCCAGGGAATCCATTTCAAACACCCTCTATATATAAAAGAGATAAATAAATAGTTTTATAAGTGTTACAGAAAGACAATACTTCTGTACATGATTTACATACTCCTGATTTACATACACTACAATATAGTGCAGTTACAGTAACAGTATAGGACAATAACTGTAGGCTACAAACTTGTACTGTAAGCATCAGTGATGAAAGTGTACACTTACTTGCACATACTGATATCGCAGATCTTTGACCCTTTCTGAATTGCGCTCAAAGGGTTCTCTGTACACTTGCTTCATGCTTACCCTGTTGCGATGGAGGACACGGGAAATGGTAGAAAGGCTGACACTGTTGATACCTTCAAAGTTTACATTGTCTTCTACAAGTCTTTGCTGTATTTCACGCAGTCGGATGACATTGTTTTGACGGACCATATCAACAATGAGAGCCTCTTGCTGTTGGGAGAACAAAGGAGTCCTTCCACCCTCATTTGGTAGTCTTGCAATTCTACAAAAGGGAAAATGCTCTTACAAATGTATACACACAGAAACAATAGTAATGGACATCACATTCATATGTAAAATGTATTGTAATTTTTTTTTTCTTTTTACCCCACTCCCCTTTCTATTGACAAACAGTAAACTTTCAGTCGCACAAATTAGAAAAACAATACCTGTTCTCTTCTGTGAATGTCCTGATTATGGTGGCCACAGAGAATCTGGACAAATTGGGTTGTACTCTTTGTCCTGCTTCCCTCATTGTCATTCCATGAACAAGAACATGGTCTATCACAGTTGCCCGAATTTGATCTGAAATTACTGTTCTTTGTCTTGCTCTTCGTTGTCCTTGTACTATTCCTCCTCGTCCACCACCTCGTCCACCACCTCTTACACGAACTCTTCCTCCTCTGCCTCTCACATTGTTTCCGTCCATTGTGGTATACTGTAAACACTCAACGTACCTGGGCCACCTATACTGGCTTATATTCTAGACAACTGATTTGATCATATCATTAGAAACAAGTGTGAACAATTTTGAGTTGTTGTGTGTAAATGATGACAGCTGTGTTGTAGTTGTGTTTAACTTTTGACACATGTATTTACTATTTTGCAACACGGTGCCAAATGTGTTTTAGTGAGTAAGAATGTGTTTAGAGTTTTGCAAAAAGAGTGTATGAGATTTGCAAACAGTGTCTTAACTACCTGAACTTGTTTAAGGTTTTGCCTACAAAGTGACTGATTCAACAAATGTGTTTAGGCCACTGAGCATTGGGTTCAGAGAATGGGGTTTAGTGTTTTAGCAATTGTGAAATACTGTAATAGAAATTACTGTTTTTATTCAGCAAATAGATATAGAATTGATAAAAGTAAAAACACGTAGAATGTTGCAATGTAACAGAATGGTCATGTTACACAGAAGACTGGAGTAATGATGCAAAAAAATGTACTAAATAAATTACATTTTAAAATATATTAAAATAGGAGATAGTTTCTCTTTAGTCAATTAGCTCCACATCTGTTTCTGTTTCTAAGTGTTGTGCCTCACCAGCTCCTTGACTCCTTGTATTCGTTTTGTGGATTATAATACAGTTTTTCTCAATTGCTAAAACACTAAACCCTAATGTCTGAACCAAATGCTCAGTTTCCTGAACCCATTGATTGAATCAATCACTCTTTTGGCAAAACCATAAGCACTTTTCACCTGTTTAGACACAACTTGCCAACACATTTTCATTGTGATGCACCCGTGCTGCATAATGGTGAGCACAGGTGACAAAAGTCAAACACAATTAAAGCACAGGTTTCACCACTTGAACACAACAACTCAAAACTGATCACACTTGTGGCTAATGATGTGAGGGAACATATACAGTAAGCCAGTTCAGAGAACACTGGTTTGTGAGGCCTGAGAGGAAGATTTCGTGTGAGAGGTGGTCGAGGTGGTCAGCGAAGACAAAGAACAGTAATATCTGATGAAATCCAAACATCAGTAGATTCACTGTGTCCACCATAATCCGAAGATTTAGAGAAGAGAACAGGTAATTACCATTTTTTGACATTATAGTCAAATAATTATTTTCTCACATTCACTTGCATTGACGATTTTTCAATCTAGAGGTCCAGTGGGGTTTTATGGATGGGCGGGACTTACCAGCTCTATAGTATGTCATACAGTAATTGCTGTCAACATTTACATACTGTCCTATAATGTCAAAAAATGGTAATTACCTGTTCTCTTCTCTAAATCTTCGGATTATGGTGGACACAGTGAATCTACTGATGTTTGGTTGTACCCTTTGTCCAGCCTCCCTCATGCTCATACCATGGACAAGAACATGGTCAATCACAGTAGCTCTGATTTCATCAGATATTACTGTTCTTTGTCTTCGCTGACCACCTCGACCACCTCGACCTCCTCTCACACAAACTCTTCCCATCTATGTTGTTGCCTGGCCAGACAAAATGTGGCCTGTGATGTGGATGAAGTCCTGTGGCCTGACCCAGTACGGAGACATGATGCTGAGGCTGAGTATTGCACTTATTTGTATATTTTTGTACTTTATTTTTACATGGGCTTACTGTTCACAAGTGGCAAACGCATAGGATTTCTGTTTGTTTTTACAAGTGCTACGTGTAAATGCACAAGATTCCTGTTTTGTCTTTTTGTACAAGTGCTAAATGCACAGGTTTTCTTTGTTTTGCAACATGCATTTAGCCTACAGTGAACAATAAACATTTATTTCTCCAGCTTCATGTCCTGAGCATTGTGTTTTCAATTTTTCTACGTAGTGTTTAGTGACTGTTCAGTAGTGTTTTTAATTTTGATTGACTCGGGGCACGATTTGACAACATAGTTCAGTTTTGAGCACAGATTGAACTGTTTTGAGGTGAAAGTTTGGTTTTGCAAGAAGAGTCTCAGATTTTGTGAATGTAGCTTGAAAATTGGGTTTTGTGTTCACAGTAGGGCTGTCCCCGACTATGAATTTTCATAGTCGAATCAGAATTTTCGAATCTTTCTAGTCGACCGATAGTCGAATCATCTAGGCTTATGTGCGTGTGTGAATGTGTTGGGAGGGGCACGACACTATAGTCAGCAGGAGGGTAAAACTATTTTTATTTTATTTTACACACTGCACACAGCAAGAACTTTTAATAAAGCGACCAAACCTGCCTGCCAACTGACAGACAAACTTATTTAGGTTTAAATAAAAACACAGAACGCGTCTTTTAGTTCTAAAAACGCGAGGCGCACAGCACTGCCTTTTTTGGTGACTTTTAATGAAAGAGCAGTGTGCTGCGGTTTTTTTATGTTGCTAAGCAACGACCAAAACAGCTGTCCTGTCAGTCAATTCAAAGAATTATAGCGCGAGCGCTCTAAAATCTTAGTTTTTTGCTGTTAAGTAAACTGTCATATTAGCAGAAACCCTAAATAATACAGCTCCGGGTTACCCACGATAGACACCAAAGGTTTCTCCTCCATTTCTTGCAGTCTCCGGACTTTTTAAGCAACTGTAAACTTTCGCCATCACAACAGAAGGCCCGCCTCTCCATTCATTCGATTGGACAATGGAAAAGAACGCGAATGACGTTGGGCATTTTTCCGCTCAGAGTTGATTTTTTTTTCAACTTCAGGCGCTCAGAGCGCTCCTGCAAAACGCGAGGCGCAGCAGGCGGCGAAAACGCGAGGCGCCAGGGGCGCATAAACAGCGCGTGGAATGCTCACTGCCAACAGAAAACCATTCAAAAGAGGCGCCTCCAACTGCAAAAACGCGTCAAGATGGTCCTCATCTCGTCATGCATCAGGGAAAGTGAAAATTAAATTTGTCACAGGGGTGGTTGGAATTATTCACAAACACGTCAAAAATATTTATTGAACGCTTCTTTCTTTTCACTTTGTTTTTTACTGCAATATCATAATCAAAGGCTGTATATAACTTAATATAACCGTACAAAACCAGTAGTTCTGTGTGCAATTAGACATTGAGCACCCCCATATTGGCAAAATGGTATGATGCTCGTTTCACCCGCGAAGATTCGACTTTGAGATCGGTGGTCGAATCAGGCTCCGCATATCGATGCATCGAATCTTCGACTATTCGGGGACAGCCCTAGTTCACAGTTTAGAGAAAAGGAGAGCAGCTTTCAAGAAATGTGTCTTAGCAATCGAGAAAAACTGTAAAAAGACTTAGCTTGCACTCGTGCACTCCTTAGCCAACCAGCACACTTAACAATTACTTTTTTACTTCATTTTTGATCAAAGAAATGCAGCCTAATGTCACAGATTGGCCAGGCTCTTCCACCACTCAAATACAGTGATCATAATCACCAGAGTTTTAACCAGCCACACCTGCACTGCATCACCCTCACTAATCAGCTACCACATAAGAACACACACCGCATTTCCCTCATTGTCCAAGCTCGTTCATACGAAGCGGACTCTGTGTGATTCTTCTCCTGATTCACAACAATACCTACCTGCGATTACATACCTCTGTGTCTTTTCCATCCCCAGTCTGTCGAGTGTCTTCCTAGGAAATCTCCAGTCAAGAGGCGTTGTGTGTTCTTCCAGTTTTGTTCCCGATCTCCTGGATTCCTGCAAAATAAAGAACTACAGTCATTCTCCGTGTCAAAACCCCTATCTACTATTCAACACATCCATACTTACAGATCCTGTTTTGCTGTTGTCTCCCCACGCTCAGCTGTGTTTAAATAAACTGTGTTTACGTTTCCACTTACCTCTTGTGTTCATCTGCTTCCGTAACACCTAAAGGGTGTGCAAGAGGTTTTAGCTAGCTTATCCGTTAACATTGTTAGCCCATCACGCAGCAATCTTAAAAATTTAAAATAAATAACAGCGGTTAAACTTTGTTAATTATGTATAATTACAAACCTATGGACCGTTGTCTTCATGTTTGCAATCCCTCTGATAACATAGTTTGTTATCTTGTCCGGGGACTCGGAAGAGACCGCCATCTTGTCTGGGGACTTGGAAGAGACCGCCATCTTGGCCTGGGATTCTGGCGAGGCAGCCATCTTGGCCGGGGACTCAGGCGCGGCGGCCAACTTTGGTTCTGCCTGGTTAGGCCTCTGCCGACGGGCCTTGAGATGCTTCGGGGTTGGCAGGGTGACGGAACTACTGGCGAGGCATGTCCTGGCGAAGGGTGAGCTGATGAGACGTGATGAGTTTCGGAGGGGGCTGGATGCAAAGACTTACAATCCTCCTTTATTTCTGTAACATCAAGATTAGAGCCATTTAAATAAAGGATAAGATTGATAAATTCAATCAAGGATAATTACATGTAGGATCATTAATAAGGATTGTCTTATCATCCAGTCCCATCCGAAACACAACAGTCAGATAAAATTCAGGACAGCTCACCTCAGCCTCTGTTTTCATTAGTATTGGTCAGGTCTTCTGTCACGATGTGCAGGGAATGTGGATCCAGAGGGAGACACGGGGAGGCAGGAGTACAAAAATAACACTTATTTAATAAACAAAGAACATAAATCCAGGAAACAAAACAAACACGTCGAAACTTCAAGACCGGACAAGGGGAATGAGGAACCAAGGACTATTTAAACATCATCAAAGGGGAGTGATCACTAAACAAGACAGGTGTAGACAAATTCAGGATAATGAGGGGGAAGTCCAAATATGGGCAAGGGTAAACCAAATAAACTGAACCAAAGGGGGAGACAAAGGAAGGACCAAAACATTGGAAACACAGGGGGGAAACACACTAGGAAAACAATGACAGAAAGTACAACATCCTGACATTACTAAGGATCAGAGGTGTAGTGGTGCCTGGAGAAGTGGGTATACGCTTCATTTATGAATTCCCGTGGGGTGCAGGAGACGGATCGGCGCAGGCACATCGCGATCATCAAATATATTTCAAAGCAAGCTGGTGCTATGGTCCTGACTGCATCATCACTAACCAAGTTTCCACCCACTTTTTTTGCGATATTTTGTTATCGACAAAGAGAATATGCGTAGAAAAAACTTAGCGAAATTTGCTGACTCCAGCCTGTTTCTATCCAACTGGCATTTTGGTGTACAACGTCATCCCTGAAATCCGAATTGTCCGTGAGTTTTGGTGTATTGCAAAAAAAAAGTTGCCCTTAAACTGTTTCCATTCATAATTTCACCTACTGCGCAAATATCATAGGCTAGTAGCCTGTTCTTCATCCATTTAAAAAACAACAACAACAACTTTATTATACAGGCTATAATTTAATTAAAAAATAATTTAAAAAATTTAATAATTAAAACAATTATTTCTATTAACAAGCCTATTTTTGTACTAGGCTTATAGATTATTTAGATACTTGGGCATCAAGTAATTTTCATAAACAGGTGCAGCTGCATTATTATTATTTTTTCGATTAACTTTTATTAGATTGTATTGGAAATAGGAATGTTATTTCAGTTATTTTATTTCTCCAAACCGACAATCCACGGTTGTTAAGACCGGTAACCGACAATATTATTTTACATTACAAATAAATTACGTGGCTTTGACCCATTAATATACCTACATTTGTTTTCAAGGGATGAATTTTATCACGCAAAAAGCAGTATGAACATCTGAACTTGAGGATTCACATGGTCCCATCACCTGCAGCGTTTCTGCGAACGGAGAAAAGCATAATAAAAATATATAAAATAAATAAATAGTCTTAGGTGAAATATATTTTTCTAAATAATTAATAAATTAACAAAACAGAAAAAAAATTGCAACAAGTAGCAGCCTATTTGCAGAATCTTGTTTCATTTTTGTGGTGCGCTCTTGAGAAAGCGGCATGTTTCAGTCATTTTAAAAATGTTTTGTTTTATTGTGAATGTACACAAATAAAATTTAGAATAGTTTCGAATAATGTCTAACTCTTATATGACCACAAAAGAAGGAGTAGACTATTGTAAGTTGTTTGCACTTTTATAAGGGGGGAAAAAACTAAGTGTTCGTGCCGGCGCCTCTGGCGCACAGTTAGGCTGCTACTAGCTGGAGAATGCAGCCTATTTACTGTCATAATAAAATACAGCCAGCCAAACATATTGAAAAACCATGCTATTTTACTTTCCATCACTCTACAACAAATCCTTTAAATTTAACTGTAGAACAGAACCGAGAATAAAACAAATATAAGCTAACAAGCCAAAACGAATTAATGTTGTACTTTTTGTACAAAATGAATACATTTTAACTCGCAAAGAAACAGCAAATTAAGATATGTATATCTGAAAGGTAACTCGACTTTTTTTCTTACCATAGGCCTATGTAAAATAATTTGAGATATAATCTAATATGAATATGATTTAATGCGCTTTTAACTTACAGAAAAACGCTGCTTTAAAGTGAGCAACGCCACAAACACAGACACTGTCTATTGGCTAATTCTGTTATGTGACACTACTTTTGTTTTTTGTTTTTGTTTTTGCGTTAAAGCCCGTTTTCTGAACAAAAAGTTTCCACACAAATTTTTGTGACATTTAAACTATCGATATAGAATTTATCCGCTTAAGTTAAACGGAAAAAGATTTTGTCGACACTTGAGAAATTTTATCGATAAATGGCATTTCCATCAACTAAATTTTGAAGAGCTAAATATTTTTTCGCTGAAAATCCTTGGAGGGAAACCTGGCTATAGTCTTTATTGGGTGTTTTTAGCGAATATTTACATTTATCCACATATAACTGGATGTGGTGGACTGTCATGATTTTGGCTAATGCAGGACACTACTGAATGATGCGCATCAGAGGGGATTTAGAAGTGGGTATACGCAAAGCCGCCTGATAAAGAAGTGGGTATACACCGTATACTTGTGTATACCCTCCCCTACACCACTGCTAAGGATCTATTTTTTAAGATAACTTACGACAGATTTGTAAATCGTTAGCAAATTAATAATCATTGGTGAACGTATAGTCATGTTTTGTAAATTATTAGTTCATCATTATCTAATCACTTGTAAATGATTTATAACTTAATCTACAAAACATAGATAAAATACTAACATATCACTTATTAATCATTTATGAATGCATTGTCATGTTTTGTAAATGATTAGTTCATCATTAACTAACTACTTAAAAATTACTTGTAAATGAATAACAAAACATACACAAATTGTTAGCATATCACTTATTACAGTTTTTCTCAATTGCTTAAACACATTTCTTGAAATTATGCCTCTTATTTGCGAAACTCTAAACACAAATCCACAACTCCTAACTCAATTCCCCAAACTTCTTATATTGAGGTCAAAATGAAGCTCTCCACTCAAAACAACACAATCTTGCTGAAAAACCAAACTTTTCTCTCAGACATGACACACAAATCCTCAAAAACACACACACTACAACACAGTTTTACACACTGATGAGATAAATTCAAAACAATACAACCAAAACAATCCAAATAAAAAACTTTTCACATGATGAAAACAACAAATCTATGCCTTTGCAAGTGTTTTATTCTTTAATTTAATGTACTGTAGAGTACAGTACAAAACAGCAAACAACAACAAAATATAATTTTTCTGCCCAGAATCCTGTCTTTGGTCTGGGACAGGCCAAAGAACCTCTTCAGCATCACAGGCTAAATTAGCCCTGGCCAGGCAGCAGGGGTCAAATCCTCTTGCATGCCTGATCCAACCCTGGCACTCATCAACTAAAATATATAAGACTGCTTGTTTTCTCGCCCTTGCCCTTCCTCTGTCTCTTCCACGTTGTCGTTGTCATCCACCTTCTTCTCCTCCTCTTCCTCTTTCACCTCCTACTCTTCCTCTTCAAAATTACACATTACTGTATGTGGGATACTGATTGAAAAAGACTGGATAGGATTCACAGTTACACTTATACTGTACTAGTGGTCTGAGGAAAAAAATAAAAATGCATTACAGTGTCATTGTGAAACAGCAAAGAAAAAGAAATATGGGCACAAAGGTAAAAATAAAAATTAGAAAGTCTACTGTCAGATTTTGTAACTCCTGCATTGTCCTCTGTCTATATACAGTATGCTTTCCAATTGAAGGTTCAAGAGATGTACCTTTGAGCTATTTCAGAGAACTGCTTTATCATTGGTTGATATACATTATCTTCATTAGTGAAAGTCAAGATTCACTTGAATAATTCATGGCAAATTTACAAAAAGTCTAATAGAAATGTGTAGAATATATGATTGACAGTTTATAACAACTAGATCAAAAATTTTGCATTTAGGTAATGACTTATACGATGAGCTAATGACTTGATGTTTTGAGGGGTCAAACTATTGCACAGAGAACTATATCATACATTTTGAGCAACATGACAATAGCAACTGATAATGTGGGAAACCGCAGACAAATGTATCTAATCAGTTGTATGAATGTACCAAAACAATCACAACTTGATCAGAAGAATGAGAAGCTTTTTATGATGTGCACAAGAGTCTAGATGATGTGGATGTTGAACAAGTAGTTTTGACAATTTCATTTCTGATCTGAGAAATGCACCAAAGTGACTGAGAAAAACTGTAAGCTGACTTTGGCTTCTTTTAGGTTCTGATTTGTGTGTGCTAAATTTTGACTCCTAGTGTTTCCACTTGGATAATTGTGTGCTAATTGAGCTCAAACTTCACAGATTGAGTGAACAATGTTGAATGCTTGTGCTTTCTAAATGACCTCATGGTGTAAGCACTGAGAAATGTAGGGGTTTGTGTGTAGAGTTTTGCAGTAACAGTTCACCAAATATAACTCATGTGTCAAAGCAGGGAATAGTGTTTATAGTTTAGGGAAATGGGTGTGCTTTTTCAAAAATGGCGTTATAGTTTTGAAATTTTAGTTCAAAAGACTGGTTATAGTGTTTTAGCAATTGAGAAAAACTGTAAACATTTATGAATGTTTTGTAAATGATTATTTTATTATTAACTAACCAATCACTGCTAATCAAATGCCTTTTTTTAACTGATCATCGGCAAGTGTGAGCACCTCCATGAAAACAGCGGTTTTGGCAGTTTGGCTGGTCTGGAGCCTTCATGTGTGTGTTAACACAGCGGTTCCCAATTCCAGTCCTCGCGCCCCACCGCTCTGCATATTTTGCATGTCTCTCTTAGTTAACACACCTGATTCAGATAACCAGCTCATTAGAAGTGAGGTCCGTGCAGGAACTGCGATCCGATTGACATGGTCCCTGCAAAGTGTTCATTGCTCCCTGCTCCCTAAGCGGGGGAAATCTGTTTACTCTACTTCGAAACATTCATTCACATATTTGCGCTACATCACCGCATGTAGCGTCTTCACACACAGATGAAACTTACTAGAGAAGTGTGACATAAGTGCATCTGTAAATAAATGCATTTTAAATTTACGTCTCGCACGCTTTAATGACCTTCAAATGGAACACATACGCTCGCTTCGAACTAATGAATAATGGCGGAATATCCTGTGATGTCCACTTCGAAGGGCAGTAACGTTGGAATAGAACAAAATGTCGGAAGCGATGCGTGAAACACACAAAATGTGCAGAGCGGTGGGTCGCGAGGACTGGAATTGGGAACCGCTGTGTTAACACAATGCCAAGGAGGTAAGGCATCAGTGATGATCTTAGAGAAGCAATTGTTGCTGTCATCAATCTGGGAAGAGTAACAAAGCCATTTCCAAACAACTTGAAGTCCATCATTCCACAGTGAGGACGTTTATTCGCAAGTGGAAGACATTCAAAACAGACACCAATCCTCCCAGGAGTGGATGTCCCAGCAAATTCTCCCCAAGATCTGACTGTGTATAATGCTCAGAAAAATGGCAGACAACCCAAGAACTTCACCACAGATTCTACAGGTCTCAGTTGACATGTTAAATGATAAAGTCCATGACGGTACAATTAGAAAAATATGGGACAAGTATGGCATGTTTGAAAGGCTTGGCAGAAGAAAGCCTCTTCTATATAAAAAAAACATGACAGCATGTTTTAAGTTTGCAAAGTTGCATATGAACAAACCATAAGACTTTTAGAACAATTTGCATCTTGGCTTTATTTTTGTTAAATAAATAATGACACGGTGTGATATGTTATGTGATGTTGTTCATCTGAGGTTTTATTTTCCAAATTTTAAGGCCTGCCAAGTACCAGATAATTTTTTATTAGGTCCTGATACAGAAAATCATTAAATTCAGTAGGGTGTCCTAACTTTTTCACATGACTGTATATGCAGTAGTCAAAATTTGAAGTGGATCAAAAAGGTCGATTAAAGTTGTCCTAGGACAAGAACGAGTATTGTTCACACACACACACACACACACACACACACACACACACACACACACACACACACACACACATATATATATAAGCTTAGTGAATATTATGTACAGTAAGCACTAGAAGACTTCAAAAACATCATTTGCATTGTTTTGTGTGGTAATTCAGTTGTTTAAATATGAATACACTGCAAAAATGTCATGCAATTTTCCTAGTATTTTGTTTTGTTTTCTAGTGTAAATATTGACTCACGATGCATTTAGATGCAAATAAAATCACTTTAGATAGTAAGTCTTATTTTGTGAAGAAACAATTACCAACCATTTCTGTGTAAAGTTATATCCAGTATTACAAATTTGTTGCCATTCCTTTAAGCTAAAATCTAGTTCATGTTATACAGTATAGGCAGTACAATATATCAGCTGAATCATGGGCAACACAGTGGTTCAATGAGTAAGCGCTGTTACATCAGAGCAAGAGTCAGGAAGCCTTTCTGACAGGAGGTCTTTCTGTGTAGCCATTCATTCGAAGTGTTCCACCTGTGGCCCGAGATGTTATGATATTATTATGATAATATTGATTGTACTATAATCAATATTATAGTAAAAATGATGTTGATTGAGCTAAAGGATTATAATAAACCTGATTAGTAGATAATAAATCAAGTCTAGACAAGACGCAACTGTTCAAAGTCTGATAATCTTGTATTTGCAACATCAATGATTGGACAAAGGCATTTTAATATACAGATAAAAATACAAAGTTGCTGAACAAAGTTAAATTTTCACAGCTGAGGCCCACTGTGTTTACTGTAGTTTTGAAGCAAATAGAGAAATAACAACACCATCCACTGTCATTTTTAGGAGGAATACAAGTTTGTTTGTTTGTTTTATTTTAAAATCATACAAGACAAACAAACTAACAAATATGTTTACAAGAAAAAAAAAGTTCAAAAAGTTAGAACTTATAAAAGAACATTTTGTTTCATTTTTAACATGACTACATCAAGATTAATCATTAGAATGTGTTATGAGAAGCAGACATTGTTTGCTTTCTGAAAACAAGAGCTAAAATATTGAGGGTTTTACTGAGGAAAGAAAACATGATAAAGACAAGATAAAGAATCACTTGAATCAACTCACTACTATTAATCAAATCTTCAACCACTAATTTGAACTTATTTTAATTAATGAATTTGACTATGACACTAATTCATGAAATTACTATCACTTCTCAATATCAGCAAAATTCACATACTTTTTATTATATGTGAAGATTATAAAAAAATGTCTTTAGTAACACTTGTGATTTGTAGTACGTGCTCATTTTAGTTCATATTTTCAATTTATAAGATTATGATTAATAACAAACACAACAAAAGCCCTCCACCTTAATTAAAGGAATAACAATATATACAGTCAGGGCCATATATATTTGGACACTGACACACTTTTCATAATTTCGGCTCTGTATGCCACTAGAATAGTTTTAAAAATTATACAATCAAGATGAAATTGAAGTGCAGACTTTAAGCTTTAATTCAAGGGGTTGAACAAAAATATAACATAAAATGCTAAGGAATTACAACCATATTTATACACAGACCCCCCATTTTCAGGGGCTCATAAGTAATTGGACAAATAAATATAATCATAAATAAAATGTTCATTTTTAATATTTTGTTGAGAATCCTTTGCAGGCAATGACTGTCTTAAGACTGGAACTCATGGACATCACCATCGCCTGGGTTTCTTCCTTTGTGGTGCTTTGCCAGGCCTTTACTGCAGCTGACTTCAGTTGTTGTTGGTTTGTGGGTCTTTCTGCCTTTAGTTTTGTCTTCAGCAAGTGAAATGCATGTTCAATCAATTTGAAATCAGAAGATTGACTTGGCCATTGCAGAATATTCCACTTTTTTACCTTTAAAAACTCCTGGGTTGCTTTTGCTGTATGTTTTAGGTCATCTTGCTTTTGTACTACGAAGAGCCGCCCAAACATCTTTGCTCCATTTAACTGAATCTGGGAAGACAGTATATCCCTATACACTTCAGAATTCTTCCTGCTGCTTCTGTCTTCTGTCACATCATCACTAAACACCAGTAACCCAGTGCCACTGGAAGCCATGCATGCTCATGCCATTACACTGCTCCACCATGTTTCACAGATGATGGTGTAGGCTTTGGATCATGAGCTGTTCCAAGCCTTCTCCATACTTTTTTCTTCCCGTCATTCTGGTACACACTGATTTTAATTTCAGCAGTCCAAAAAAATGCTTTTCCAGAAGTGGTCTGGCTTTTTTAAATGTTTTTTGACAAAGTCTAATCTGGTCTTGTTTGCACCTTGTGGTAAACCCTCTCTGTTTTGCTCTGGTGAAGTCTTCTCTTGATTGTTGACTTTGACAGTGACACGCCTACCTTCTGGAGAGTATTCTTCACTTGGTTGGATGTTGTAAAATGTTTTATTACCATGGAGAGGATCATCCAATCATCCAC
The DNA here is from genome assembly GCF_049309525.1 of Garra rufa. Classification (NCBI taxonomy): domain Eukaryota; kingdom Metazoa; phylum Chordata; class Actinopteri; order Cypriniformes; family Cyprinidae; genus Garra; species Garra rufa. The sequence continues at coordinate 28,916,897 of NC_133380.1, forward strand.
CATACTGTCTTCTTTTGTAAACATCCAGGCCTTTTTATGTTGCTGAGCTCATCAGTGTGTTCTTTTTCTTCTCAGAATTCACCAAACTGTTGATTTGGCCACTCCTAATGTTCCTGTTATCTCTCTGATGCATTTCTTTTGTTTTTGAAGCCTAACAATTGTCTGTTTTACTTTCATGCAGAGCTCCTTTGACTGCATGATGGGTTCAGAGCAACAGCTTCCAAATACAAATGGCACACCTAGAATCAACTCCAAATCTTTTACCTGGTTAATTGATATAGAAAAAAATGAAGTAATAGCCCACAACTGTCCATGAAACAGCTTTTGAGTCAACTGTCCAATTACTTATGGTCCCTTAAAAAAGGGGGGAGGTACATATTAAAGAGCTGTAATTCCTTAACCTTTCTACCAATTTGATGACACTGCCCTAAAAATTAAAGTTCAGAGTGTGCACATTAAGCCCATATTCATTGTATAACTGTAACTTGAATATGTTTTGGTCAACAGCTAAAATAATAAAAAATGTGTCAGTGTCCAAATACATATGGACCTGACTGTACACAGTGCCTGGCAAAAGCATTTAGACCCTTTGAAATTGAACAGTTTTAATTTGTTATCTACCAGCTTTGCACACTGACTAGGAGTATGTTTTTCCAATTCTTGCAGGTCCAGGTTGGTTGGGTGGCACTAGTAGACTACAATTTACTGCTAAAAAGGGATCTTCTAAACTTAAGCATTTTTTTAACAGACTGAGGTCCTCTTGAGGACTAAATATTTCTGAAAGTCACCATATATACAATTTATGACTAAATTTAATAACAAATAAATGGTTTGCTTGTAAATATTAGGCTTAGGTGTGCATTTGGGAAAAAACAATTCAAATTCTCATTTAATGCCTTTGGCCTTTAACTCATCCTTCACTCTCTTCAGGTAGTCAGGGTCTGGATAGCCATAACTGTGAACAGACAAAAAAAAATAGTTCAGATACACTGAGAATTTAAATAAAACCCAAAACAAGTAGGGCTTGATCGCTGTTCTTTTTTGAAGTGGAACTCAATTATGCATTATTTATGTTGACTCTATAGGAACACTCCAAATGAACAGGTGTCTGAAGCAACTGTGAAAACATGCTGAAAACATCTTGATTGGCTAACATGGTCAGGTGATATCACAGGTGTACATACAGGGTATAAAAGGGATCAGCTTCAGCCATTAGCTTCTTCGTCTTCAGGAAGCCATTTGTTAGCTGTGGAGCAAGTTGCTCAGGACCAGCTCATGACCAACTAAGATACAGCTTAAACCAGCTACCATGCTTCAAAACATACCACATATGCTGTTTTTTTTTTCCAACAGGGATGTCAGTATTGCAAGTCTACCTGTTTAATTAGCTTGATTGACTTGATAATTAGGCTTGATTGCCACAGAGAGGCATCTATGGCTTAACCTTTGGGGGTTCAATGGGAAGGACAAAGCTTTTCTTCTTGCTGCCCTGATCTTGCCTTCTGGAATTTTTGGTACCAATGTTGAGTCAATAGTGTGTATTCACAAGTGCTTCAGACACTGATGCATGGAAAGCATTTGCATAATGTCAACGTAAATGACAGAGTGTCTCGTTTCCCTTCTCAGGGGTCTGAAGGTACATACATGACCATAAACATTTTTGCAGGACATAATAGGCAATAGAAAGCAGACTTCAAATTAACTCATACTTTTGAGGCCCGCCATATTTATTGGTCTTATGGTGAATATCATTCCAAGTGACAGCATTCTGTGCACCAGTAGTTGTAGAGGTCCCAACAGTAAAGATCAGTTTCTGTTGAAAAGCCCTCTGCAACAGTCCGAGCACTTCACTTCCTTCCTTGTTGTCAGGTAAGTACGCACTACGATATGTCCCACGATATGGCTTTCCTGGGTTTGGATGTTTGTCCTAAAATAGAAAAATAAAAAAATAAAAAAAATTAATTAATTAATTAATTAATTTAAAAGGACAAGAATAATTTTATGTATTATCATAACCCTAAACAAAACTATGCAAAAACATTCACACCCTCTGGCTATGAATATGAATGAAACAGACATTACAATAAGGGTGCTTTCACACTTGGTTTGACTGCCTGGTCCAAACTGCAGTTCGTTAGTGTCAAGTCAGCAGCTGTTTACCCCATTGATTAGTCAATGGTGCAGGAGAAAGCAGCAAAATGCATAACATTGCTCTTTTTTAAGTTTTATATATTTATGTTTTTGAACAATTGGTTTTGTTTCCAAAATTTCAGTACTTTCAGTCTTACAAATGTACTGCAAATGCCTAAAGAACGCTGAAAGCGAACAAAATTTAGATACATACAGCTCTCTGCTTGTGTAACGGAGGCCAGCTAGTAGGAGCTACAACAGCTACTTTTTACTTAAGTAAAAACTACCCAGAGTCCATACTTCTTTACTTTAACTTGAGTAAAAAAATAATACAATACAAGTGGAGTTTGCTTATTATAAGTTGGTGGACCGAAACTTGGGGTTTTGTGTACTTTATATGAGAACAATGAATTGGTGTTGACTTTTTAAATATATGTGTACAACATGTTAATTTGTATTTAGATTGAGGTATGAATAATTGTATAAATCAATACTAAATTGTTATAATAAAGATTTATTTAAAATAAAAATTCTCTTTCTCTCTCTTCTGAACAAAAGTTAATACTATTTCTATTAAGTTCAAATTTACAGAATAAATAAATAAATAAATATTAGAGTCACTTATTTCTTATACTGTGTTTGTATTAGCAGTATGTTTTTTAAATTATTATTTTATTAAATTAAATTTGACATGTTCTTACCGTTTGAATACCACTTCGTATTTCGTAGTGTATTTCAATAGTGCCATATTGCGGATATCCAGGGAGACCCAGTGTGCTCTTTGTTACTTTCATTGTTCCATCCGGTTGGTTCCCCTCCAATATCCCAAACACTTCCTTACACACAGGACAGATGGATCCCAGACTCTCCACTGACTTGTTTATACATTCCTGACAAAATTCATGCCCACATTTAATTTTTTTCTTGTTGGTGAAGCTGTCCATACAAATAACGCATACCTCCTCTTCAGCAGGAGCACTTTTACTGTCATGTCTAGAATTGTCTTTTGATTCTTCATTGAAACCAGTATCTGCTTCACCCCATCCTCTAAAATTCACTCCCTCATCCTGTACTGCTCCACCCACTGCTCCTGCTCCATAATCAGGCGTCGGATTCCATTTGATTCCTCTTGCGTGAGGAATGTCCCCTGAGTAACCAATAAATTTCTTCATCTTGTCATCAATCACGTTCTTCTTAAGTGTCTTCTCAATTTCAGCAATGGCAGGACTGAGATGTTCTGGCAGTCCAACAAGCTTCATGGGATCTGCTGCAACAACACAATAATGCTGCTGCTGAAGTTGCTTTACTAGTGGTGTCACAGCAGTTTCATATTTAGAAGTTGTGAGTCCACAGCTGACAGCGGCTGAGGCAAGTTTCTGGTAGAGTTGTGTTAAAGCTCTGAGGGCATGACTTTCAAGATTAATATGTTGACCTGCTTTGGATCGAGCTTGAACCTTAATTACATTTTTATGTGTTGTTTCTTCATGCAATGACACTCCATACTTAGTTTCAAGCTGTGATAATTGTTCCTTATAGGAAAGTTTCATCAGATCCCAATAAACCTTGTCCATCTCAAGATAAGTAGGAAGATCCTTAATGTCCATGTCCAATGAAGATCTGCTTTGTGGAGAAATGTTGCCAAAATCCACTGCACTTGATTTGCCATTGAATTGGCTTTCTACTCTTGGTGTATCTCTTTTAATTACATCTGTGAATTTCTTGGGTCCAAAGAACAGGCAGTTACTGGCAGACATAGTGAGCATCATCTTTGTATCCTCTTGCTGGATGGCATGAATGGCCTGTTTCACTTTATCTGAATCCATTTCATTATGATTAATGGTAGCATCACTAAAACTATCCACACATGTTTGAACAAGGTTCTGAAAGTCCAGAGAGGCTTTAGAGATAGAATCAGGGCTTGAGTTGTCAGTGACAATGGTCACTGACACTTCTGCACAAATAGAGACACCATGCTGTTTCTGAATGTGCTCCACATCCTTTATGAAAACATGTTGCATGTACCAGAACAGACTTAAGGGGAGAGTGAATGTGTCTGATGTCTTAGTTTTATTTTGTTGTCTGTTAGATGCAATGTCCTCAGCATTATTTAATTCTGCAGAAGTCACATTCATAGAGCTGTTCACCTAAAACGTGATAGGATTTCATTTAAAGAATTGATACACAGTGAAATAATAATAAAATTATATTATGAAAGTTTAATAATATAAAAAATATAAAATAAATAAGTTTAATAAAACAAAAAAATATATAAAAGTTTGAATAACAATTATTATTATTATTATTATTATTAATGCTTTAGTGGATCAGACCGTTTTCTTTGGTCATGCACATAAAGCAAAATAAAAATGCATGAATAAACTGATTAGATGATTGTGCCATAATTCTAGATAAAGTATACATGATACCTTTGGTGATGGAGCTTCATTTTCCTCCAGCATGGATGTTTGTGACAAAGTCACAAAACGCACATCATCTAGATAAATCAATGCATCCACATCCACTTCCTTATCTTTATGTTTAGCATCTTTATTAACTTTAATCTTCAACTTTATTTTTTTTTTTCCATTTTCTTTAGTTTCTTTTTCTTCTTGGTGTTTCTTCAAAGTGTGTACAGCTAGTGGGAAAAATAATACATTCAATACAAACCCTTAAAACACACACACACACACACACACACACACACACACACACACACACACACACACACACACACACACACACACACACACACACACACACACACACACACACACACACACACACATGTTGGGTTTACATGTTTTATGGGGACATTCCATAGGCGTAATGGTTTTTATACTGTACAAACCGTACTTTCTATCGCCCTACACCTACCCTACACCTAAACCTAGCCCTCACAGGAGATTGTGCACACTTTTACTTCATCAAAAAAACTCATAGTGCATGATTTATAAGCCTGTTTCCTCATGGGGACCTGAGAAATGTCCCCACAAGGTCAAAATCTACTGGTATTCCTATCCTTGTGGGGACATTTGGTCCCCACAACGTGATGAATACCAGGTACACACATACACACACACACACACACACACACACACACACACATATATATATAACACACTGAAGTTACTTTAAAAAAATGCAATTGCCAGTGTTAGGGAATGCTACTGTAATACATAGACCAGGGGTCGACAACCTTTGGCACACCTGCCAACCAATGTTCCTTCTAATTTTTTCTTGCTGACATGCAGACATTTCAACATTTTTTTTATACCACCTGCAGAGCATGCACACACAAATGTTTTTTTTTTTTTTTACTTTATTGTGCTGTTTATATTTGATTTGATCCTTGATGTAACTAAATGTTGCACCTTTTTTACAGTGCTGTGCTACTTACAAAGAATTTCTATTCAATAAAACAATAAAAATAAATAAAATAAAAATCTCATTCAGAACAGTTCAATATAATATAATATAAATACTGCTAATAAATTCCTATTTTGAGGTAAAAAAAAATGTTAGGCTTTAATATAATATAATAATAAACAAATATTTTCAAATTAACATGTGAAATCTTATACATTTATTTAAATATCACCATGTAGTAGAGTTTGTCACACCCCTTTGGACTGTCTGTGTTGGTTTTGCCCATTGTCACACCCCGTTGGATTGTTTAGTTGGTTTCTCCCTCTTGTGCCCATATTTGGTTGTTCCTTTCATTATGTCAATCACCCACACCTGCCTGTCTCATTATCCTGTCTATTTAAGTTTTTTGTTCAGTTCTGCCTGATGGATTTACCTGTTTGGATTTATTAAAAGACCTGTCGTTGAACGCTCATCTTTGTGCGCTTCCTATACACACACCCGAGACAGAAGATCTGGCCAAAAAGGTTAAGCGGCTTGATTTCCCCACATTTTTTTTCCCCAGTTTTTGTCCTTTTTATTTAGTGTTTTTTTGTCATGGATCACCCTTCCGTCTTCCTCCTCTTGCTGGAGCAGAGGAGCCTTTCCCTCAAGGACCACACCAGACTGTTTGTGGAGATCGGCAAACTAACCCACTACCTGGACTACTGCCTCTGCACTTTCTACAGGACCAGTCTGAGTGCAGAGCGTGGTTGTCCGGGGATGGTCCTCTGGGAAATTTCGCCTATATTGAGTGGGTGCTGGTGTCCAGTAGGTCTTCTGTGGATGGGGAGCCAGAGCCAGTCATCACGAACTGGAGCGACAGTGCTAAAGATCGCTACGGAGCCTGAGCCAAATAAGTCCGACCAGGTATGAGAGCCGGCCACAGCGTCCGCGACAGTGGATGTACCTGTGGGACGTGAGGGTGCTGAGGACTCTCTGACAGCTCTGCCACCGCTGTTTCCTGACAGCCCCTCAGCTCACCCTCAGCCCTCCAGTATGCCTGCCAGTCTCCATTGGCGTCATGGCTGGAGGATCCCTCATCTTTGCCTCCAGCCTCAGAATCCTTTGCCCTCTGACCCTGTGGCTCCACCCTGGATCTCCACTCCACCGTCCACCCGTCGGCCCACCAGCTCCATCGGGCTCTCTTGTTCCTCCGGCTCTGTCCCACTGGCCTCGGTCACCAGAGCCTTCGGCTCCACCAAGGCTCCTCCCTCCATCGGCTCCACTGTGGGCAACCATCATGACTGCGCCTGACGCTTTTACCTGCCTGTTGGATTTACCTGTTTGGATTTATTAAAAGACCTGTCGTTGAATTCTCATCTTTGTGTGCTTCTTATACACCCGTGACAACTACAGCTGTGTAACTGTAAATGTCTCAGAGGTTTGTCACCATTCTGTGTCCATTATCTGCTATTTCCACTACTTATTCAAGCCAGTCTTCTTTAAAACATGATGATGTTTTATTTCACATGTCATTATGTTTGCATGAGCTCTCGTGTTGAGCTAACTGCTTCTTAAGTGGCAGCAACAAATGCTGTTTTCGGTTCCAAGCCTCAACTCACCAATCAAACCAAAGTAGGCAGGTTTACTGTTCACAAAAAACGAGCTCAGATTTTAGTGTGAAGCGTAATTTTTTTTTTTTTTTTTTTTAATGTTGAAGAGAGCAAGGGTAAGATGGAAATTATTAATTATGCAAATTATTTAATATTGGTGGACTGTTTTATGATATAAATGTTAAATGACCGACTACTATATTCAGTGATGAATTACCTGCATCTGCATCTCTCTCTACAAACAATGAAGTTGAGTTTAATTACTTCAAAAACAGCAATTTTACCCCTCCTGAGAAATATAATGTAGCGATTCAGTTGTGATTAATAAAAGCCACAGGGCAGCATTGACAAGAAGTTTCTGTGCTCCTGAATGTTTCTGTGAAGTGTATTTTAAAGTTCACCAAATCAAATCATTTATTAAATGTACATCAGCAGGAAGAAACCATTTTGTTGGTAGTGACTGAACTGAAATGACTATCAACCAGTCCATCTGACATATCTGCGTGCAGTCCCCCCTGTTGAAAAAACCAGCATATGCTGGTTAGGTATGTTTTGGTGCTGGGATGCTGGTTTTAGCTGGTTTATGCTGGTCCTTAGCTGGTTTATGCTGGCCCTTTGCTGGTTTATGCTGGTCCTTGAATAGCAACATGACCAGCTAAGAACCAGCATAAACCAGAAAAGGACCAGCATACAGATGCAAACGTTGCAAGACAGAACCAATTAATCACAGAGAGAATTCGCTCATTTTCATGACAGTGCATTCACACAGCTGCAATTCCCAAAAGTATCACAATAAATTATAAATTAACCATGATTTTACTAAGTGACAGTAGTTCAACTATATTGTACATTTCCATGGTTACCACTACAGTTAACATATTTCAACCATGTCTAAACAAAAATATAACCTAATAAGTTGCAAATAAGGCATATTGAGTGTTAAAATATGATGTTAAGTGGGTATTACCCATTTTACTCTTAGCAATTTAATAATTGAATACATTTCATAATTAAAAATTTCAGTTTAGAAGTATATTATCACTATTGATGATACTGGCCTTTAAAAATATTGGGATCATAGTGTGTCGCAAAATCAAAAAATGGCACCAGAAGAAACCTTACTTCAGCCTAGATTGTGAAATGCTATTGGCTCTTGTGTGTCTTGTGACAGACTGCATCATGCTATTGGAGTATCTCTTTGAATGAGATGTGAGCACGATGTGTTCTGAGCAGATGTTAATCCTCAGACCTCATCAAGAATTGCATGCAATAAGTAAGGAAAACTATTGTCTCTTTTTATTTCATGTCACTGACTTTTTAGGGGCTAATATTAACTTTGTTTGAAAACTCGGTCATATGGGCAAATGCAAAGCGAAACATCACTCTGAGGCTAGTATAGAGAAAAATTAACATATTACGCCATCCCAACCATTCGCCCCGTAACCTGATGATTCAATGCTGACAGAGTTATCCAGTGACTCAGCTGACACTGTCAATCCAGAGAAAGCTCTAGCAATTCCACTACCGTGCACCCCAGCTAAAAGTCCAGCGCCAAAAAAAAGTTAGACTTTGGAATCTTATACTTTTGGGAATCCTTTAAGAGAACATTACTTAGAATGAACAATGAATGTATTATTAATGAGGAATTATG
>NC_133380.1:28926135-28958137 GCF_049309525.1 Garra rufa
GTGCCCACAGCTTGCACCCTTTGTTACATGTGGCTGAACTCTGCAGAGGATTGAGCTTTGTTCCTCCTTATTGTATTTTTCCTACGTGTGCGTACTTGAACATGTAAGTGTTTGTTTTGACTTAAGTTTGACCTAAAAGGTGTTTCATGCTTATGTTCTGTTTAGTTATTTGTTTCATTGAAATTGTTGATTACTGAAGCTTTGTATTTCTGTCCCCCTGTAGAAACCACACGCACAAACTCTTTGTATACGAATCCTCCTTGCTTGTGCAAATAAAGAAAGTTAAATGGGATGTGACTAGACTGTTCTTCTGCTGTTCTTACCGACAGCCCCACTGGCTTCAAGCTAGCTCCCTGGGCATTACTGCTAATTCCTGAGAACTCCTTTTCAATCGAACATAACTTTTCTATTTTCTACTTTAGAGTTGTTTGGTTCCCCTTCAGTCGTTTACTACGATGTTACATATGGGAACTCGCCTGAGAGACCTATCACCTCTGAGCTAAAGAGAAAACACCAATGAATGTTGGCCAGTGGAATTTGCATACACAGCCACTCCCCCGTATGGCGTGAATCCACTCATTCAGATTTTTGCTACGGAGCCTCGCCACACGAGCTGATAAATCAAAGAAAAAAGAAAACAAAGAAACTACTGCTGTGCTGCCGCTGTGATCGCTGCTGTGGGGGAGAAGTTCCTTCCATCGTCGCCAGCTGATCCTATGAGTCGGTTAGACTGGCTTTTTTGCACTCCAGTGAGTGCTGTTCACATTCCAGGAGAGCTCAATCATGAAGCTGATGTGCTCTCACGACAGCTCACCCTTCCTGGAGAATGGCGACTCCATCCCCAGACAGTCCAGCTGATCTGGAGTCGATTCGGGGAGGCTCAGATAGATCTGTTTGCCTCCAAGGAATCCTCCCACTGCAAGGTCTTTTACTCTCTCAACGAGGTCCCCCTCAGCAGGGACACGCTGTGCAAAATCAGGGAGGACGGGGAGCAGGTTCTGATGGTTGTACCATATTGGCTTACCCGGACTAGGTTTGCCGACCTCATGCTCCTCGCAGCAGCCCCTCCCTAGAAGATTCCCCTGAGGAAGGACCTTCTTTCTCAGGGGCTGGGCACTATTTGGCACCCGCATCCCTGTGGAACCTGCATGTGTGGCTTCTGGACGGGACGTGGTAGACCCCACTGGCCTTTCCTAGGCCGTGGCAGACACTATTACTTAGGCTAGAGCTCCCTCTACAAGGCAGGCTTACGCTCTGAGGTGGGGTCTGTCCCTTGGGAAGCATCACCTGGTCGTTAGGTTCCTGAGAGGTGCGAGAAAGGTAAATACCTCTTAAGACCTCACTCCTGACAGCGATCGCCTTTATCAAGAGGGTGGGGGACCTGCAAGAGTTCTCTGTCAACTAAACGTGCCTCGAGTTCGGGCCAGCCGACTCTCATGTTATCCTGAGACCCTGACCCAGTTATGTGCTCAAGGTTCCCAACACTCCCTTCCGGGAACAGGTGGTGAACCTGCAAGCTCTACCCCCGGAGGAGGCAGACCCGGCCTTAGCATTTCTGTGTCCATTCACACCCTGTTTGCTACGGGGACAGCAGAAGGGGAATGCTGTCTCCAAGCAGAGGTTGGCCCATTGATTGGTAGATGCCATCACCTTGGTGTACGAATCCCATGGTGAGCTGTGCCCCCTAGGAGTTCGAGCTCACTCCACCCGGAGTGTTGCCTCCTATGCGCTGGCGCACAGCACCTCTCTAGCAGACATATGTAGAGCTGCAGGCTGGGCGACAACCAATAACTTGGCGAGATTCTATAATCTCCGTGTTGAGGCTGTATCCTCACGTGTGGTAAGGTAACATCAGGTAATTTGCAGGAGGCCGCCTCGGTGTCAGCTTGCTGCACCACTCCTCAAGGATCTGTGCGACATTCCCCCAGTTGTTCCCCCCTGTGTGAACTCCTCTGCCCGGACTAGATGGAGTAGTCCGTGACCGTGCTCCGGCTGGGTCTCCTTCACTCCGCTGGTTGTGGCATTATGTCTCTGTTTCTCCACGGTCTTCAAGAGGCCTGTTTCCCCTCATATATCTATAGCTAGAATAGAATAGAATTCCCTCTATTTCACATGTCTAATCCACATGTGCTTTGGCCCTTATGGCTGCTTCAGTTCTAAAAACAACTGGCACCTCTAGTGGGCCCCTTCTGGCCTACAGGCTGTTGGGCAGGTTACGTATTAAGACCATTTGGCCTGACACGCTTGCCTGTGAGCATTTGGTCCTCTGGCTTCAGGATTGTGGCGTGTTCCAATGGGTAAGTACCCATATGTACCGTTGTAGTAAACGACTAAAGGGAAACATCTAGGTTTCATAGGTAACCCACGTTCCCTGAAGGAGGGAACGGAGATGTTACATGCCCTTGCCACAATCCTGAGCTGCGCTGTAGGCTGAGCTACGACTCGCCTCCTCAGCAAAAACCTGAATGAGTGGATGCACGCTGCTATCTTATATACCTGTATGTATGTATGTGTCTTTAGCTCAGAGGTGATAAGTCTCTCAGGCGAGTTCTCATATGCAATGTAGTTCTGGGCCCCTATTCACAAAACATTTTATCTTGCCACTAAGAATTCTCCTAAATAGCAGTAGTTTTTAGCTAAGAGTTCTCTCTTAAAACCTATTAACAAAGCTGCTAAGACAAACTATTACTAAGGAATAGAGAGAAGTCTTAATCTAAGAGTAAGGGCGGGGTTGACCTCGTTGCTATGGACGATGTCAGCATGCCTACCAACTATGCACACAGTGATTGGCTGATAGGGGAGGAGTCTCTGTCAGGGATTTGTTAATAGAAATATTGTAGAGTGCGATATAATGTTGCCAGTTTAAAAAAATGTTGCCACATTCAAATAAAGATTTTAAAATGCAGGTTAAGTGTCACTAATTAAACAAGTATATGTCACGGTTTAGGGCGCCTTCCTTGCTCCTCTTGCCGTTTGTGTTGTTCAGCAGCTTGTGATCTGGGCAATCAGCGCTGATGGTGCAGCGGGAGTGCACTGATCACAGGCTGACTCGCTACCACCTGTGGCTTATTCCCTCACGCCTTTATATGTCCCCACTTTCCTTCCCTCACTGTGAGTAGATTGTTTTGTCCTTACGTGTCATTTGTGTCTCTCTCACGCTACAGTCTAAACCCTCTGTTCTCTTGTGCAGCAGGACACTTAGCGTGGAGTTCTAGCTGCGTGGATGATCCGCTTTTCGGCTACTATAGCTCTGGAAGTCTCAGCTATTGCCTACAAGCAGTTAAATATTGTTTATATTATTTTGTGTTTTGTCGCTGCCGGCCAGCTCAGACGTCTCTGCTTATTTCCCACAAGCAGTTAAATATTGTTTATATTACTTTGTGTTTTGTCGCTGCCGGCCAGCTCTGACGTCTCAGCTTACTTCCTTCAAGCAGTTTACTATTATTTGTGTTACTTTGTGTTTGAGGCAAAAGAAAATAAAGCTTCGCTACTTCTAACTCTGCATCTGAGTCCTTTTTACCCCCGGCGTGACAGAATCTACTCACCAGCATGGATTCAGCAGAGGAAACGGCGTTGCGCCGAGCCCTCTCTCAGCAGGGTATTTTACTCGGTCGGCAGCAGGAAGAACTGGAGGCTTCTCGTCTCGCCTATGCAGAGGTTTCGCTCCAACTCAGCCAGCTGGTTGAACGGCTGGACCAACTACAGGTCAGCGCTTTTGCAGCTCCGGTTACGGCGCCCATTCCGGGCCCGGAAGGAGCCGTTTCTCGCCACGCTGAGCCACGTCTTAACCCACCCGCTCCTTACTCGGGTGAGCCCAACTCATGTCGATCATTTCTGTCCCAGTGCTCGCTGGTTTTCGCTCTCCAGCCCTCCTGTTTCCCCACAGAACTGTCCAGGGTAGCGTATGTCATCACGCTCTTAGTGGGTCGAGCGAGGGAGTGGGGCACCGCCATGTGGGATGGCGAACACACTTGCTGCACATCATTCGAGGCATTCTCAGAGGAGCTGCGCAAGGTGTTCGATCACTCGGCTCGAGGGATTGAGGCGGCAAGAGCGTTATCTGTGCTTCAGCAGGGCGAGCTGTCCGTATCCGTGTACTCAATTGAATTTCGCACGCTCGCTGCGTCCTGCGGCTGGAACGAGAAGGCTCTCTGGGATCGCTTCCTCCACGGCCTAGCTGAGCACGTGAAGGACGAGATATACTCCCTGGAGTTGCCTACTGGCTTAGACGGGCTGATCGACCTTGCTATTCGGGTTGATGATCGGATTACTCCCCGCTCCTGGCACCGAAGAGGGGGATTTCCCCGTGAGCGCGTCACAATCGCTGAGTCAGCTACTGCTCGTGACACTTCTTCTCAGTGCCTCGTCCTCCGGGAGGAGGAGCCTATGCAGGTCGGTAGAGCACGGCTGACTGTGGGAGAACGACGCCGTCGCCTGGCCAACAGGTTGTGTCTCTACTGCGGGGAGGCGGGGCATGTGGCTACTGCGTGCCCTGTAGCGGGGCGACGCTCATCACGCAGGGAAGAGCACATGGTGAGCGTTACTTCGACTCGACTGCCATCTGATGGTCGAGCCGAATTTCTTGTGTCATTACAGTTCGGTGGGGCTGCTTTTCAGGTGTCTGCATTAATTGATTCTGGAGCAGAGGGCGATTTTATGGATTCTGGATTGGCGACTGCGAGCCTGTCCTCTGGATATCATCCGCAGACCAATGGGCAGGCTGAGCGTGCCAACCAGGATTTGGAGAGTGTTCTACGCTGTGTGGCGTCTGCCGAACCGTCATCTTGGAGTTCCAGGTTGACCATGGTCGAGTATGCGCATAACTCCCTCCCTGTATCGTCTACGGGCTTATCTCCCTTCCAGTGCTGTTTAGGCTACCAGCCACCATTATTTCCCTCTCAAGAATCCGATGCTGTTGTTCCTTCCGCGCATGCGTTTATTCAGAGATGCCTCCGTACTTGGAGGATCGCCAGAGAAGCCCTCACACGGACTGGCGAGAGGAACAAAGCGTCGGCGGACCGTCACCGTATTAAGCCCCCACTTTACGTGTGTGGCCAGAAGGTCTGGTTGTCGTCTAAGGACATCAACTTCAGACTTCCCTCACGTAAACTGGGACCCAAATTTGTTGGACCGTTTATTATCACCAAGGTGCTTAGTCCGGTGACGGTGCGGCTCAAATTAACTCCCCAGTTTAAAAGGATCCATCTGGTGTTCCATGTTTCCAAGATCAAACCCGTCTTTCGATCCCCCCTGCAACCCCTGACCTCTGCCCCCCCGCCTCCTAGACTCATCGAGGGGTCGCCAGCCTATACGGTGCGGCGGCTCATTGATGTTAGGCGTAGGGGTAGAGGTTACCAATACCTGGTAGACTGGGAGGGTTATGGTCCGGAGGAGAGATGCTGGATTCCGGCTCGTGACGTGCTGGACCACGCCCTCATTGATAAGTTCCATCAGCGTCATACTGAGGTGGGGGGTACTGTCACGGTTTAGGGCGCCTTCCTTGCTCCTCTTGCCGTTTGTGTTGTTCAGCAGCTTGTGATCTGGGCAATCAGCACTGATGGTGCAGCGGGAGTGCACTGATCACAGGCTGACTCGCTACCACCTGTGGCTTATTCCCTCACGCCTTTATATGTCTCCACTTTCCTTCCCTCACTGTGAGTAGATTGTTTTGTCCTTACGTGTCATTTGTGTCTCTCTCTCACGCTACAGTCTAAACCCTCTGTTCTCTTGTGCAGCAGGACACTTAGCGTGATGTTTTAGCTGCGTGGATGATCCGCTTTTCGGCTACTATAGCTCTGGAAGTCTCAGCTATTGCCTACAAGCAGTTAAATATTGTTTATATTATTTTGTGTTTTGTCGCTGCCGGCCAGCTCAGACGTCTCTGCTTATTTCCCACAAGCAGTTTACTATTATTTGTGTTACTTTGTGTTTGAGGCAAAAGAAAATAAAGCTTCGCTACTTCTAACTCTGCATCTGAGTCCTTTTTACCCCCGGCGTGACAGTATATGTTCAGCTGATTGTCAGCCTTTTACATGTGTGCTTCTCATTAACAATTAGCTGATATGCATATAAACAAGAAATGAATTTCCTTCCTAAAATGAAAAAGTTAAACAAATATTTAATAATTAGCTTCAAAGAGATTTACTGTATCCTTCCTTGGTAGAGTTCTTTTAATAAAAGCAGAAGATCTGTCTCATTTTATATACCCTTCTTTTTCTTTATTTGTTCATTACAATACATGTAAACAAATTAATAGTTTGTTGTTTAACTTTTTTTGGAAAAACAAACATCAACATTTAAAGAAACAGGTTCTGTGTGGTAAGAAAGCTGATGGAGGTTTTGATATTTTTTTGACATTAATTATACTTTCAAAGTAAACTGGGTAAAGAATTGTGTTAATTCACCAGATTCTACTTTATCCCACACAATATTTATAAAAATGTGGGAGGTCTTAATTTTTTGTTAACTTGTAACTTTTCCCCTTGTAAACTCCCCATAAAACTTTCTAAATTCCACAAACAGGCACTTTTGGCATATAAACTTTTTTTTGTTTGTTTTGTTCACAATTTCTCCCTGCATAAAGTGAAGCTATGGAATAACAAGAGTATTTTAGTAAAGAACAAGTCGATTTTTCTTAAGAATTGGCATGATAAAGGTATTAATTATCTTTGTGATTTACTAGATACACAAGGAAATGTTTATTCTTACTGTGACTTTATGTTTAAATACAATTTCCCTGTTGTCCACAAGAATTTTTTTTACAATTTAAAGCTATACCAAATGGTCTTGTTCACTTAATGAAATTCCATCTTTCATTTAAAATCATCGTAAAAAAAAAAAGGAGCAGAATTTTTTGGTTGAAGGCAAGTGTTTTTACGCCCTAAAATGTAGTAATAAAATAATAAGAAATGTGTTTCAGTCAAGGAAAGGAATTACTCCGAGGGGAGTTTTTTTTTTTTTTTTTGGAATTCTTCAATAGATAAGATTAATTGGAAAAAAACAAAACAAAACATTGCTCTTACCCTATAAATTCTGTATCCCCAACAAAGTAAAAGAATTACATTTAAAAATTTTTGCATAATATATACCTCACTAATGAGATTACATCAAAATTTTGTAATCCTCATTTGAATTGTACTCTCTTTAATTTTAGTACTGAGTCTATTGATAATCTTTTTTTCAAATGCCCTCTTGTTAAGAAATCTTGGTCTGATGTGTCAAAAGTCTTTTCTTCAAAATCTAATTTAGACATTGATTTTACTATGTTGGATATATTCTGTTATTTTTTTCATTGTGAACATTACATAGAATATATAGAAAGTGTTCAGAATTTACATTTGCCTGCTATGTGTTTCATATTGTTCAGCAGTGGGAATGTTAACTGAAAATGCAGTGACATGTACGTATGTATGTAACGCATTTTTTTCCATTTTTTGGAAAGGTAGTAGGTAGACTCACAAGAGACTATTCCATTAACAGTTGTTGTCATTTTAATCAGGCCCAGATAACCCAAGGGCTCCCTATCTTGGTGCCACAACATTCACAAACATTTTTTATTTTTTTTTAACAAAAGGAATAATTATTATTTGTTAAATTAAATCTCCACAGTTCGAGTGCTGGTTCGGAGACCAAGCCTAGTTTTAAATCAGTTCTTTGTCTTTCGACACCCAAAGCATACTCAGAACTAGGAAAAGTGGTTCATAATTAGCATCAAAACATTGCTGGTCTAGATGCTCATGTAGGTTTGCAAAGCTATTGTTGGTATTATGCTTGTTCGGAGTGCGTCGGCGCTGCTCGGACGTCGGTGTGTGGCATCGGAATACCGCGAGAGCAATTGTGAAAAAGTGAACTGCTTTTAGAAATGTGTCACTTAAATCATTCAAACTCTGTGAATACTCGGCACACAAACAGAAAAGTGGTATCTACAGAAAGCTTGAGATTTATGCTTTTAAACGAAGTAAGTTTTATCGAAAACAAATATTCTGTGATAAAGTAATCTATATGAAACCAAGGAGATGTCTAGTCTATCCAGTTGCAGCTAATAATTTTTAATGTGATCACGCCCACAATAGCGAAATTCCTTTGGTATTCAAATTAGCCATGTGCTACAAGTGCGGCAAGGACCGGAGTATCTGTATGCAAGGAAACTCCCACATCACTGCAAAAAAAAGCAACACGACTTTTCAAGTTAATCTTGGTTACAGTTCGTTTCTGAATGAAGACGTGCTGTGAGGAATAAGACTTATATTTACCTCGATCAGAAGAAGGACGCGATGCAACGCAAACCCAGCAGGAGGAGACATTTACATGAGTAAGTCTTACTTTCATTTGCCTACTAGCTTTCGCTGTTATTTACTTTGACAAAACGTGTACACATTTTACTAGTTAGACTTATTACAAACTGTAATTCCAATTGAAACATTATGAAGTATGTTTGATTGCATTGCATCTCTCACGATGCCAGGATATTTTTAATGTTCTAGAAAACGATGCATTTATGACTGTAAGATGCATTTATGACGATATGTTTATGACTGTAGGAACATATTTATTTATTTTATTGTGTAACAGTAGGGTGTAAAAGTAATATGAGTGCTTACACTGAATGTATGTTTACATCACGTTTATTAGTAATATAGTGCTAAACGATAATTATTAGTTTCTCAGATATTACATGTCCTTTTTTACATTAGTACAAATGCTAGAGTCTATGACTATATACTCTACCAGTCATTCTCTTTAAAAGGGAAGTGTGTCCAAACCTTTGCCTGCTAGTGTGTGTGTGTGTGTGTGTATTTATTTTATTATTATAGATGCTCATGATATGAATAGGCTCACAGATGTTTTGTTTTTTTAGTGATCTGAAACCTGCTCAACAGAAGAATCCTGCTCTCTTTCCCTTGAGTCCCTTCAAACTGTTTTCCTCTGAGAGTGCTGTACAAACTTCAGATGTTCAACTACACTGATATTCTAGTGTAAAACAAGTTTTTTTGACTATTTTTTGTATTTTTTTTTATGTGCACGCACTTAAATATCAGGTAAGATTTACTTGTTTCATTTGTTGAACAGAATTCAGAAAAAGTTTTCAGAAATGCCACAAAGTCTGTGCACATCTGTGTGGTTAGATCAGGGAGCTCAATATGGTGTCTTTGACCTTCATTATGTATGTTTCGATTATACAGTGTTGTAAATAAAATACAAATAATCTAAAACTCCATTCTTTGAATTTTCTCACATTGTTTCTAGTCAAGTCAGTTATTGATGGGGCCATTAGGGAGGGCTCTTTTGTGTCTCAGGTGTGAATTGCTAAATAATCACGGGTCATTGCCACACCTATGAATAATCCCTTTCGATCACAAAACATGTTGTAGAAAATTTACATCAATATATTGTTTTCTCTGAACGAGTGAATGAGATTATTTTCACATCATTTGGTTGAAAAGATTCTAGCCTACCACATCCAATTCTCAAAAGTCTTTATGGCAAATGTTCTGTATGTGCTTCATGGCCTTATTTCAGTGACTTCAAGACTTCAGATTTTCAATAACCAAACATAGTTTTCTCAAAAACACAAACATGCACATTAATGTTGCTTGCATATTATTGTAGCCCAATATGTGCTG
Organism: Garra rufa; assembly: GCF_049309525.1. Taxonomy (NCBI): domain Eukaryota; kingdom Metazoa; phylum Chordata; class Actinopteri; order Cypriniformes; family Cyprinidae; genus Garra; species Garra rufa. The sequence continues at coordinate 28,935,759 of NC_133380.1, forward strand.
ATTACAATGTAATCTGACTTTAACCAATAAAATGTTTTTAAAATACTGAAAAAACACAAATGTAAGGGCATGTCAAAACTTCTTCAGGAACCCAAAACACCCTCAGACCCCAGAGTACCAATACATTTATAATAAAGAAGAATAGAATAGAATAGAATAGAATAGAATAGAATAGAATAGAATAGAATAGAAGTGTTCCTAATGCACATGTCCCAAGTGCCTGTTAAGCACTAATTTACATGTAAAAATACGTATGTACTACAGTTAGTGTTTGGGGGCTTTCCTCCACAGCCAATTACGGGCCCCCTCGGTTCAGGCATTCAGGTTTTTGCTGAGGAGCCGAGCTGTACCTCAGGCCCTGTGGCTCTTATGTTAATTGGCCCGGATTGTAACTTCAAAACGTAATACTTTACTTTATTACTTTACTTATCAACCCTAACTCTGATCATGTAAAAAAAAAAAAAAAAAAAACATGGTAACATGGTACCCCAACACTGGTATTTTGCAAAGCAATGTATGTATTTTAGCTATTCCAGATACTAGCACAAGAAGATTTTAATTTAAGTATATATTTTTGAGTGAATTATTATAAATCATCTCACCTGTTGGTGGTGTTATCTGCACCTTTGCACAGGATTTATCACTCATGAGTGCAACGCTGTGGACAGATGCGTTTCTTTCCTGTCTGGACAACCAGCTCTGAAGGGCTCTCTGTAATTTTAAATTCCATTTTTCTGGAAATGTTTCTGTCCATTCCACTTGGATTTTAAATTCAGCAACATCCAGTTGTGACTTTTCATCACCTGCTGTATCAGCGTTCTGTTATAGGAAAAACAGTTATGAAAGCAGATTCACATTTCTGAATTCCTATGTGGAAAAAAACAACTAACAAAAAAAAGAAAGTTTAAGTCTAAACTTAAAACTACTGTAAATTGTATTATTAAACCAGATATCAGACAGAGACTGGAAGCAAACAAAAAAATGATATATAAAAAAAAATTGTTGAATTGATATGTCCTTGCAAATTTGCAAACTTTATAAAAAATGTATATTTCAACAAAACAATCCATTTTTATGTGGTACGGTATGCTTCAGCATTAGTCCATCCATCCATTCTCCAAACTGCTTGTTCTATGTAGGCTAGACCAGTGTGGGATTGCTGGAACCTATAACAGCATCTTAGGCACTTTGCTATAATATGGATTAGAGGTGATACATTGTATATTTTTAGTATATTTCTGCTTCTCACCTGATTCTTTTGCTGATCATTACTGCTTGATGAAGATGAGGCCTACAGAATTAAGAAACATATTTCCTGTTTTAATATCAATATAATCAAGTACAAGCAAATTATGTTTTTTGAAAATCTATATCTCAAGATCTACTTTTCAGTCAACACCTTTGACTGCGAGTAAGTCTTTTTATTCATCTTGTCCTCCTGAGAGACTTGGTTTTCATTGCCTGAGTCCTAACAGTCAGGAAAAAAAAAACTGAATTTTGAAACATAATTGGAATGATCTATATTTCATATTTCAAAGCTATATATATATATATATATATATATATATATATATATATGACCCTGGACCACAAAACCAGTCATAAGTGTCAATTTTTTTTTAAATTGAGATTTATACATCATCCAAATTTAAATGAATAAGCTTTCCATTGATGTATGGTTTGTTAGGATAGGACAATATTAATAATGTTTGAGATACAACTATTTGAAAATCTGGAATCTGAGGGTGCAAAAAAATCTAAATACTAAGAAAATCGCCTTTAAAGTTGTCCAAATGAAGTTTTTAGCAATGCATATTATTAATCAAAAAATAAGTTTTAAAATATTCAGGGTAGGAAATTTACAAAAAATCTTCATGAAATATGATCTTTACTTAATATCGTAATGATTTTTGGCATAAAAGAAAAATCGATAATTTCGACCCATACCCATACCATATACACATTTCCATTTTGACACATTTTCCACACAAGAAGAATCTAAAAGAATGAACCATATTTGGTAACACTTTATAATAATGTTCAGTTGTAAGTCATTTAAAAGTGGTTAGTTAATGATAAAATAATGATTTACAAAACATTTATAAATGTTTAATAAGTGATATGCTAACAATTTGTGTATGTTTTGTTAATTCATTTACAAGTAATTAGTTAATGATGGACTAATCATTTACAAAACATGACTATGCATTCATAAATTATTATTACGTGATGTTAGTATTTTTATCTGTTTTGTAGATTAAGTAATAAATAATTTACAAGTGATTAGATAATGATGAACTAATCATTTACAAAACATGATTATACGTTTACACATGATTAAGTAATATGCTAACGATTTACAAATCTGTCGTAAATTATCTTAAAAAATAGCATATCATGAAATAATCAAACAGATCCTTAGTAAGCGGTTAATAAGTTACTAGTTAATATATTATTCGTCACTTAAAAATATTTAAAATATCATTTAAATTTTTATCCTTTACTGAAGATCGCATCATGAATAAATCATTTACAAATCTTTCTGCATCCCCTAATCTAAAGTGTAAACTTCTCATCAGTTGTAAATGTTTTACTCATTTTTCAAAGATCTTTCCCCCAGTGTGTATACCCACCTGACACCCACACAACCTGTAACTGGCAGGTTTGTAAAACATTTACAACTGATGAGTAGTTTACACTTTAGATTAGGGGATGCAGAATGTGTTGTAAATGCCTTATATACACCAGAGCACTTGCAACATGTAAGAAAGATCTACAAATGATGTGTAACACATTTACAAATGATAAATTGTTTACACTTTAGATTAGGGGATGCAGAAAGATTTGTAAATGATTTATTCATGCATTTATACAACAGGTTTTGAATACTTTGTAGCGTGTACTGCAATTTAAGGGCTGACTGGTGAGGGTAAAAATGTCTTCTCTGGCAAACATGAGCTGCGCCCCAAATAATGCACTATACACTCTGCACTTATTCACTATGCATCATGTAGTGTATGAATTATACAAGGTTATTTTGTCATTTATAAACAGTTTGATAGCCCCCCCCCCTTAACTACGTAATTTAAGATACGACAGTGCATGAAGTGTTATACATAAGTGCATCATCAGCTTACAACTTTAATGAAACATCTATCAATTATATAATTATCATTTACTAATGGTTTGATCATCATTTGTTCATGATTAACAAATGTTTTTTGAGATAATAGTACAATGCTGACATTTCAGTATGTAGCTGTTTCTCACCTGATCTTCATGAACATTATTCTTTGGCTTAACAGCAATGCTTGATGAAAATGAGGCCTACAGAATGAAGAAAAAAATGTTTTTCAATATTTTTCAATCAATATAATATTAATATTATTACTGTGAGTATAAGCAAATTAGAAAAAAAAAAAGATTCCTGTATGTGAGTCATAACACCATCTTAAAACACAATTTAAAACATAATTCAATGGCAGTGGTTATTTGCACCAAGTGTAAATGGTTATAGAGGCTATTTACACTAAGTGCCAATAGCTATTGATTCTAAAAAATTTGCAAAAAGGTGGATTATATCTTGGGTTGATCATGTCAAAAAGCCCACACAGCACACGCTGTAACAGTTACCCTGAAAAAAAGGAAGGAAAGCAGAGTGAGGGGGTTTGCTCAGCATTGGTTAACGGATCCAGAAAGATTTTAACACAACTGTATCAGAAAATCGTTCATTACTCTAAGCTTTTTTAAAGGGGTCATCGGATGCCCATTTTCCACAAGTTCATATGATTCTTTAGGGTCTTAATGAAAAGTCTCTAATATACTTTGGTTAAACATTCTCAATAATAGTGTAAAAAAAACACCCTTTTACCTTGTCAAAATCAGCTCTGCAAAATTTCAGCTCATTTTAAGACATGGCCCCTTTAAATGCCACTGAGCTCTGCTCGTCCCGCCCCTCTCTGGGATTATGTTTACTTTAGCCACATTTAGCTGCATTTAGCCGCGTTTATCGGTGAAACTTGCCAACAAGCACATTATTAAGAAAGGCCATCTGCAAAGATTTATAAAAAAAAAACCTTATACTCACTTCTGCTGGCAATTGTATTTGGACTGTTTCAGCTCAGTGAGGGCGGGTCTAAGGTAAGACGCTAATGTCAATCAAATGTGTTTCGTCACAACGACAAGAAGCTAAGAATGATCTGATTTTAAAAAGGGGATATGACTTTTAAAGATTAAAAAAATACCACTGGGTGGATTTTTATCATTGTAGGGTGGTTGTGTACACAAACTGCCAACACACATTAATGTTCAAACATGTAAAAGTTAGTTTTGCACCCGATGACCCATTTAAAACGGTTTATGATGTGTATTGATATGATTTGACATCTCTGAATTGGCTATGTAATTGGCATAATTCATAATTACCTGACTGATAATAAATTGTTACATTTGATTTCATTCTGATTTACTCTATAATTATTGACACTAGTAGATTATGTTGTATCCCAAATAAACGAGTACAATAATATAAAAGAATAAATAGAATAATCAGATGTCTGAATAAATTATCCAGTGAATAATCAATAATAATTGGCATTCTAACCCAAATGCAAGGTAATAAAATGGAGTCAGATTTGAATTTAACCTAACTTTAATAACTTTGCACACTAAAAAGACTGATCACACAAGAAACCTTCATCCACCATTGGATACCTCCGTTGGGCCAATCATGTGACCTAACATTACCTTTTATTGTTCAATACTTATGAACATAAACTTTAGCAAAAAATTGTATCCCCCTGATTTTTTTTTTTTTTTTTGTAGATTATTATTCAAAAAGAAAATAGGGTATGACCGTTACAGCGCTTTACCACCTATGCCACTGGAGCTGATGTTTGACAATCGTCTTTTGTATTGTTGACTACCCTAATCACACGTTGGTGGGTGGAGTAAGTGTAAATAGCCCCTGCCAACAAGGCGATGTCATGAAGGGTGGAATTCTTTGTACAGTGAGGAAAAATGATCAGTCTATAATTTTAAAAATAGGTTTATTTGAACAGTGAGAGACAGCGTAACAAAATAATAATAATAATAATAATAATAATAATAATAATAATAATAATAATAATAATAATAATAATAATAATAGAGAAAAACGCTTTTCAAAAAAGTTATAAATTGATTGGCATTTTAATGAGTGAAATAAGTATTTGACCCCCTATCAATCAGCAAGATTTCTGGCTCCCAGGTAAGGAGCTATGGAGAACTCTCTTAAATTGAGTGCTCCTAATCTCAGTTTGTTACCTGTATAAAATACCTATCATTCAATTAGATTCCAAACTCTACACCATGGCCAACACCAAAGAGCTGTCCAAGGATGTCAGGGACAAGATTGTAGACCTACACAAGGCTGGAATGGGCAGCAAGACCATCGCCAAGCTTCTTGGTGAGAAGGTGACAACAGTTGGGGCGACTATTTGCAAATGGAAGAAACACAAAATAACTGTCAATCTCCTCTGGTCTGGGGCTCTATGCAAGATCTCACCTCATGGAGTTTCAGTGATCATGAGAATGAAAATCCAAAATGGAGCTGCTTGACATCAACTCAACTGGCCGTGTTTGGAGGAGGAGAAATGCTGCCTCGAAACCTTAATGATTTAGGATCTGCATAGAGGAGTGGGACAAAATCCCTCCTGGTGGCCAACTACAAAATGTCTGAACTCTGTGATTGCCAACAAGGGTTTTGCCACCAAGAACTAAGTCATGTTTTGCAAAGGGGTCAAATACTTATTTCAGTCATTAAAATGTAAATCAATTTATAACTGTTTTTCTGGATTTTTTTTGATATTCTGTTTCTTACTGTTTAAATAAACCTATCATTAAAATTATAGACTGATTATGCCCTTGATTAGGATGTTTTCTTGTGACAGAACACTACTACTACTCGCTCTGATCACCCACTCGAAGAAATGATGAAATATGGAACAAAACATGATTTTTTTTTCTTAATAAGTCAGAACACTAAACAGAGATAAAATATGGGACTGTCCCAGAAGAAACGGGACATCTGTTCACTCTATATTGTTTGTTCACTCTAATCACTTCTGCCGGAAGAGAGCATGCACGCATTTTGATTTTAGGCATGTTTCTGTCACTCATTCCATGTCAATACTGTAAAATGTAAATTTAAACAATTATTTATTACATTTAATATAATCAATATCTACAAGTAACATCATTTCAAAGTATACAACATTTGCTTTTGTGAACTTGACTATTAGCTAGCAATTAGCAAATTAGTTTCAAATCGAAACTATAAACTATATATTTTACTAAAATATGGATTATTGATAAACTGTATATTTCAATATGTGCCTGATTCTCACCCAATCTTTAGAAACCTGTTGTTGTTTTTGTTTTTTGGCTGACCATTACTGGTTGATAAAGATGAGGTCTAAAGAATAAAGATGAATATTTCCTATTTTAATGTTAATACAACATTAGCATTAATATTGTGAGTATAAACAAATTAGCAAAAATTAAATAAATAAAAGAAAAAACAACTTTTGCATTCTTGCAATCTATCTTATGTCATTTTGCTCCTTAAGTAACGACCTCTAACTGTATCTACTTTGGCTTACACATGATGGACATTTTGTAAACTGCTGCCTAATACAAGAGGAACAGAAACCAATTTAAATATATTTATTCCATGGAATGTCTGGATACTGGATTCTGATTGGCTGGTAGGTGTGCAGTAAAACAGTTTAATGCACAGGTAGTTCCAAGTCAGTTTAATCACCGTTCTATATTAATGCGCTGCTTTAATTGATGCACGCAAAAGCACAGAGAGAGAGAGAGAGAGAGAGAGAGAGAGATCGCATTGTGCTGCGCACATACACAAACTTCTTGTCAGCGTTTGCCTGCGATCCTTATTAAAATAGCCTAGATACTAGATCGCTACATTATATTCCTCAGCAACGGGGTGGTAAAACGTATTCGGTTACTAACGTAACCTCTGTTCTCTCTAGAGAGGGAACGAGTACTGCGTAAGTATCTTACGCTATGGGGAAAATCCTTTTCTGCGAGATATTGAAGCCAAAAATTATCCTTAATTTTGAAATAATGTAAAGCGCGTTGCAGCAGCATACAGACATAGGCAAAACAGCTTGCGCGCCTATTGGCTGCTCTGCGGCAACTGCAGCAGCCTATAGAGCGAGGCCTGACGCGACGCCAGATCCAATGGGGGCATTTCGCGCCCTTTGTATCGCTTTGCGCCCTTTTCGTAGCTTCCCGCCTAAAAGGGCGTGGTCTAGGCCTATAAAGACTGCTCGTAGGCAGCTATTATCTGGTTTTTCATCATTGAAGCAACCAGAGCGTGCGCATGCACGGCAAGATACGCAGTACTCGTTCCCTCTCTAGAGAGAACAGAGGTTACGTTAGTAACCGAGTACGTTCTCTTACGAGAGGTCTCTCGTACTGCGTAAGTATCTTACGCTATGGGGACCCAGTGTAAAACGCCGTGCATGCTGAGATCTGACACCAAAGACCCAAGGGCGAAAGCCCGGGGTTCATACAGTTCATAATCACCTATAGAACTCACAGGGAGTCCGGGGAAGAGGGAGGGGCAACGCCGCACTCTTCCACATAGTGCAGCGTCACTCAGACGCTAAGTAAACGTACATACAGGGCGGGGTTACGGCCTGAGCTGACGTAAGAATAAGGGTCTTCACACAGTTTGCCCAGACACATCTTGTGCTATTACTTTCACTGTCGACCCTAGAGCTGTGCTCAGTAGACGCAGCATTCCGAGCTGATAACATCAGGTCAGACAACACTGAACATCTAGACTGACAGCAGTCCGGCCTGTAAGGCGGGAACCTCCAGGTTGTAAAACCTTATAAATGTAGACAGAGAGGCCCAGCCCGCCGCCGTACAAATATCTTGCAAGGCAATCCCACTCGACCAAGCCCACGATGAGGCCACGGCCCTCGTGGAATGTGCTCTGACACCTAGCGGGCACTGCATGCCCTTGGAAGCATATGCCAACGCAATAGCATCAACTATCCATCTGGATAAGCTCTGTTTCGACACGGCCAGTCCCTTGGGACGCCCGTAAAACGAAACAAAAAGCTGTTCTGTCTCTCTAAAATCAGACGAGCGAGACACGTAAGCTCGTAATGCCCTGACTGGGCATAGGAGGCTCGCGTCCGTTTCCTCATCATTGACCGGTAGGGCTGACAGCGCGATGACCTGTGCCCTAAACGGTGTGTTGAGTGATTTTGGAACGTAACCATGTTTGGGTTTGAGTATGACTTTAGAGTCATTAGGTCCAAATTCCATGCACGTCGCGCTCACAGAGAGTGCGTGCAAATCCCCTATGCGCTTCACTGAAGCGAGAGCCAGCAGAAACACAGTCTTAAGATACAGGTATTTCAAATCAATCGTCTGCAGAGGCTCGAATGGTCCACCTTTCATGGCCTCTAGTACCAGAGAAAGGTCCCATATGGGGACTGAGGGAGGTCTGGGGGGATTTAGTCTTCTAGCTCCCCTCAGGAAGCGAATAACTAAATCGTTCCTTCCTATTGACTGACCTAGCGTTGTGCTCGAAAACGCTGTTATGGCCGCCACATAGACTTTGAGCGTGGACGGGGTTCTGCCCTTGTCCAGCAGCTCTTGTAGAAAGGAAAGCACCTCCATCACACCACAGTTAGTGGGTGACGAGCCGCGGGCTGCGCACCAGCCCGAAAACACTGACCATTTTGAGGAATAGAGCCGTCTCGTAGAAGGGGCTCTAGCCTGCGTGATCATGTTTAATACTCCTTTAGGGAGTTCATCATATATTCGCTGGTGGCCCAGACATGAAGGGACCACAGCTCTGGGTGAGGATGCCAAATCGAGCCGCTGGCCTGAGAGAGAAGGTCTCTCCTCACTGGTATCGGCCACGGGACAGTGCTCGTCAGCTGCATCAGCGCTGGGAACCAGGGCTGGTTTTCCCAAAACGGCGCTATCAGCAGTATTGAACATCCTTTTTCCCTGACCCTCTCTATCACCTGAGGTATGAGAGAGACGGGGGGAAAGCATAGAGATGACGGCGGGGCCATTCGTGGGCCAGCGCGTCTCTGCTTTTTGAGTAAAATTCCAGACAGTGAGCGTTGTTCGGAGACGCAAACAGGTCTACTTCCGCTCTTCCGAATTTTTTTTTTTTTTTCCCCCACAGTAGTTGTACTGTCTGTGGGTGTAGAGACCATTCGCCTGCTGGAACATTGTTCCTGGACAGTCTGGCCCTATGTTTAGAAGCCCCGGCACATGCGCTGCTTTCAGCGAGCGCAGGTTGCGCTGAGCCCATACCAGGAGGCGTTCTGCAAGTCTGTATAGGTTTTTGGACCTGAGACCGCCCTGGCGATTTATTTAGGAAACCACTGACATGTTGTCCGAGCGGACTAGTACATGGTTTCCTTTTATTTGGGGACAGAAGCGCATCAGCGCGTTCTGTACTGCCAGCATTTCGAGGCAGTTGATATGCAGGAGCTTTTCCCGTTCTGACCACTGGCCAAAAGATGGTCTGCCCTCGAGCAGATCCCCCCATCCCGAGGTGGACGCATCCGTAGACACCACTTTTATTCTCGAGGAAGTCCCCAGGCTTACACCTGACTGGTACCAGTCGACTGCTTTCCACGGTTTCAGGGCTGTGACACATTTCTGATTGACCGTGAGACGAAGCCGACCGGATGCCCACGCTTGACGCGGGACGCGCGCTTTCAGCCAGAACTGCAGTGGGCGCATACATAGCAGACCCAGCTGCAGAACTGATGACGCTGAGGCCATGAGACCCAGCATTTTCTGAAATTTTTTGAGCGGGACGGACGCGCCGTAGCGGAACGAGCCCGCTGTGTGCTGAATGTCCGCTGCGCGCTGTGATGACAGCCGCGCTATCATTGACAGTGAGTCCAATTCTGTGCCCAGGAAGGAAGTTTTCTGACTGGGGGACAGGGAGCTCTTCGCCCAATTGACTCTGAGACCCAAATTCTCGAGGTGATCGAGTAACATGGTCGTATGCTATACAAGCACTGAGCGAGACTGCGCTAGAATCAGCCAATCGTCCAAATAGTTCAGTATGCGCACACCTTTCAGTCTGAGAGGAATGAGCGCTGCGTCCATGCACTTCGTAAATGTACGGGGTGCCTGGGACAAACCGAACGGCAGGACTGTGTACTGATATGCCTGGCCCTCGAAGGCGAATCTCAAAAATCGCCTGTGACGTGACGCTATCTGTATTTGAAAATACGCGTCTTTCAGATCCACTGACACGAACCAGTCTCCTTGGCGAACTTGCGTGAGGATTTTTCTGGTCGTGAGCATCCTGAACCGACGCTTCACCAGCGCTTTGTTCAGTTGCCTTAGATAATATGGGTCTGAGACCACCGTCTTTTTTCGGTACCAGGAAATATCTGCTGTACAGCCCTCCTTCGCTTTGAGCTTGAGAAAGGGGCTCTATGACCCCTTTGCTCAGTAGTTTCGCCACTTCGGCTCGAAGCAGGTGTGCTGCTTCTGTCTGCATTGTGGTCTCGACACGTGCTATATAGCGGCGCGGGCGTCGGTGAAACTGTAGCGAATAGCCTCCTTTTATAATGTCCAGCACCCATTTCGAAACCCCTGGAAGCTTTTCCCATGCGTTTGCATGAATAGCTATAGGTTGAATACGAAGCGCGCTCCGTTCGTTCAGTAGGAGACGTGCTCGTGACATTCGGGGCGCGAGCGCTGATAGCGGGAACTATTATGTCTGTGTGTGGATGTGGTTGTGTGGCAACAGGCACATTTAACACACTGCAAACACCGTTCGCCTGCATATAGGGAACGCCTTTTGGTTTTGTTTTTACAGAAACCTTGGGGCGTGCATAATGTGATGTCTGTGGGCACTGAGAAGTGGGCACGTTTACCACATGTGAAGCGCAATCGATCTGAGTCGATTTTATGTGCGCGAGACCTGTGTGACAGGCTGTGCTTGTGTGTAGAGATGAGCACTAGGTAGTGGGCATTCTTACTACACGTGAAACACCATCGGCCGTGGCCGGGACTCCAGAAAATACACTCTATTGGGGGTTTATCTGGGTAGCCGTGAAAACATCCTTTGTGTGCAGGCAAGCGGGCGACAGAACCGGCTTGTTGGCTGCAGCAAACACTGGAACAGTCACATTTAACACACTCCAAACATCGTTCGCTTGCATGGAGCGAATGCACGTTGATTTCATGCAAAACGTGCTCGTGACATTTGAGGCATGGGGCACGCTGATAGCGGGAACTATTATGTCTGTGTGTGGATGTGGCTGTGGGGCAGCGGGCACATTTAACACACTCCAAACAACGTTCGCCTGCATAGAGCGAATGCACTTTTGGTTTCGTTTTTACAGAAACCGTTTGACGTGCATAATGTGGTGTCTGTGGCCACTGTGAAGCAGGCACATTTACCACGTGTGAAGCGCAATCGATCTGAGTCCATTTTATGTGCGCGCGGGACCTGTGTGACAGGCTGTGCTTGCGTGTAGAGATGAGCACTGGGTAGTGGGCATTTCTTCCGACACATGAAACACCATCGGCCGTGGCCCGTTGTGAAGCGCAATCGATCTGAGTCGATTTTATGTGCGCTGTGCTTGTGTGTAGAGATGAGCACTGGGTAGTGGGCATTCTTACGACACGTGAAACACCATCGGCCGTGGCCGGTTGTGAAGCGCAATCGATCTGAGTCGATTTTATGTGCGCTGTGCTTGTGTGTAGAGATGAGCACTGGGTAGTGGGCATTCTTACGACACGTGAAACACCATCGGCCGTGGCCGGTTGTGAAGCGCAATCGATCTGAGTCGATTTTATGTGCGCTGTGCTTGTGTGTAGAGATGAGCACTGGGTAGTGGGCATTCTTACGACACGTGAAACACCATCGGCCGTGGCCGGTTGTGAAGCGCAATCGATCTGAGTCGATTTTATGTGCGCTGTGCTTGTGTGTAGAGATGAGCACTGGGTAGTGGGCATTCTTACGACACGTGAAACATCATCGGCCGTGGCCGGTTGTGAAGCGCAATCGATCTGAGTCGATTTTATGTGCGCTGTGCTTGTGTGTAACGTTAGAGATGAGCACTGGGTAGTGGGCATTCTTACGACACGTGAAACACCATCGGCCGTGGCCGGGACACCAGACAATACACTCTATTGGGGGTTTATCTGTGTAGCCGTGGGAACGACTTTTGTGTGCAGGCAAACGGGCGACGGAGCCGGTTTGTTGGCTGCAGAAAACACTTTTTACGGCGCGACACCGCGGCAGGCGGGGGAGCAGTCTCAGTGAAGAAGGCAAGGCAAGTCCTCAGAGTAGCCATTGGCATCTGCACGAGCCGTATGAAGGCATCTTTAAAAAGACGCTTTGCTCTTTTTAGAGAAACAGTGTGTATCGCAGCGGCGACACACACTGTAGATTATAAAGGATATAGGCGCCGGAAAGCGCAGCAGGAAGGCACGGAAGGCGGCGTGGCCAGCAGCTTCAGTGGCTCGTCCCGCTGAGATGCTTGCAGTCGACGGCGGCTTCTTCTCCGGCTCCAGCGATGCGTGTGCTTCGCTTGAAGGATGAAAAATCAGATAATAGCTGCCTATGAGCGGTCTTTATAGGCCTAGACCACGCCCTTTTAGGCGGGAAGCTACGAAAAGGGCGCAAAGCAACGCAAAGGGCGCGAAATGCCCCCATTGGATCTGGCGTCGCGTCAGGCCTCGCTCTAATAGGCTGCTGCAGTTGCCGCAGAGCAGCCAATAGGTGCGCAAGCGGTTTCGCCTATGTCTGTATACTGCTGCAACGCGCTTTACATTATTTCAAAATTAAGGATCATTTTTGGCTTCAATATCTCGCAGAAAAGGATTTTCCCCATAGCGTAAGATACTTAAGCAGTACGAGAGACCTCTCGTAAGAGAACTGCTGTTTTTGAATGAATTGTTGTTTGTAGAGAGAGACGCACAGCATGCAGGCAGGTAACGTTAACGTTACGCACACACACAACTGTCATCTCTCTTGCCTTCACACTCTTGGAATTAATCTAGATTAATCTAGATTAAAATGGCTAATTTGAATTCTGCTGAAGGCATTCAGAATATGTGTGCTACCCAAATAATGACTAAAAGTAAGTCTTTGAGAATGGGTTTCTCAAGCCAGGTGGCGCATTAGACCAGGGGCTCATCTCCTGTTTCCAAACTACATCACAAACTGCTCGATAAAGCTGTTCTATGATAATTTGTTGATGAACTTTACATGTTACACCGTACTTTTATTTTGACAGGTTGCCGTGAAGTTTCTGTGTATACAGTATGATATGATGCGAGTTTTCTCAAATGAAACGGTAAAAGTGACACTCACAGCAGTTTTGGAGATTGAGTTTATCTGTTCATGTGAGATGCAAATGGCAAAAATTACCGGGAGCGTCACGTGTGTTTCAGTATGCGTGTAGTAAAAACGCGTCTCCACCATTCATTCATACAGCTAGGCAAATGGAACATACCGGATTCATATTAAAACGGTATTTTTGCATTTCAGTTTTCACAGACACTAGTCCATATCGCGATTTGAATTAAGTGACAGACCATATTTGATTTATGAATCCAAAAAACGACGAATTTACGTGGCATTTCGCGCTATAGTAGATTCGGTTTTTATGAATGGAGGACGACGCGATCCCGTCTGTGTTTTGGCGGAGGAGATGTAAACGCGCGACCATATTCTATAGTCTTTGGTATACATCCGCGTTAAACTATCAAGGTGAAAGTCATCATAGCTTGCGTAGTTTAGACCCAGCTCCCAACCCAAATTTGAGAGTAGATTAACGGCGATATTTTTTTTATCGCCCGATAAGAGTCTCACGTTAACGCAGCACGTTAACGCCGATAACGGCCCACCACTAATATATATGTGACCCTGGACCACAAAACCAGTCTTAAGTCGCTGGGGTATATTTGTAGCAATAGCCAAAAATACATTGCATGGGTCAAAATTTTTGATTTTTCTTTTATGCCAAAAATCATTAAGAAATTAAGTAAAGTTCATGTTCCATGAAGATTTTTTGTAAAATTCCTACTGTAAACATATCAAAATGTAATTTTTGATTTGTAATATGCATTGTTAAGAACCTAATTTGGACAACTTTAAAGGTGATTTTCTCAGTCTTTTTGATTTTTTTGCATCCTCAGATTTCTGATTTCAAATAGATGTATCTCGGCCAAATATTGTCCTATCATAACAAACCATACATCAATAGAAAGCTTATTTATTGAGCTTTCATATGATGTATAAATCTCAGTTTTGTTAAATTTAACCTTATGACTGGTTTTGTGGTCCAGGGTCACACATATATATATATATATATATATATATATATATATATATATATATATAGAGAGAGAGAGAGAGAGAGAGAGAGAGAGAGAAATACATATATATATATATATATATAGAGAGAGAGAGAGAGAGAGAGAGAGAGAGAGAGAGAGAGAGAGAGAGAGAGAGAGAGAGACTGACCAATCTGCATTTTACTTTGTTTTTAAAGTTTATTAGAGGTAACAAACTGTATGTGTCTGGTACTTACCTGACCATCTAAAACCTGATTCGTTTTCTGATCATCACTGTTTGATGAATATGAGTCCTACAGAATGACAAAGAATATTACCCATTTTAATATCAATACAAACTGATTTCTGTAAGTACAAGATCTATGGCTCAAGCTATACTTCTCAGTCAGTACCTTCTTTGGTTGTGAGTCTGTGTTTTTATTTGTCTCATCATCCTGAGAGACTTGACCATCAGTGCCTCCTGTACAGTCAGAGTCCTAACAGTCAGAAAAACATTATCTTGAAACACCATTTAAAACATTATTTTTTAATAATCTACATTTTCAACTTAATTTAATATTTCAAAGCATTGTGCCTGGATAAGATATTTCCGTTCAATTCACATCGGTCAAAGAATACCTTGCATTGCAAAGAAAGTGCAGTGCAGGGTTTTTTTTTCTCTCAGTATTTTTGTATTTTTTACCTGCACAAATGTCTTAACATTCTTAAATCAATATACATTTACTTAAAAAAATATATAACTTATAGATATAACATCCTGTTTCCAAAAAACAATTACTGAGATTTTATCACCCCATTGGCAGATTTGTTTTTTCTTTGTTTTAAGCAACTTCATTTTGACAAAAAAATGTTTTTCAGAAAACAAGACTTGTATCTTATGTAATTTTGCTGCTCAAGTAAGTATTTATTGATTTAGGAATGTTTATATATTTGTACTGAAGATATTAGAATATTGTTTGTTTGTTTGCAGTGTGGAATCAACAACTTTTATTGGTTCACTGGTTCTTTTGTTTGTTTAAAAGTTTTTATGAATGAGCCTTTAGATATATGCACTGAAAAACTGATTTCAAACTGACTTTTTTCACTTCAAATAAACATTCATTCATGCATTCATGTCAAACCAACTAATTTAAAAAAAAAAGCATGCGAAATTAACTATAAACACTATATTTTACTAAAATATGGATAAGAGGTGATAAACTGTCAACTTTTGGGGTCTTTACGCGTCTACCGTTTTCCTTTTTTTCTCTCGCTCTCGCTGATTGTTCGGTTCTATTCTATATTTGTGTGTGCAGTGCATTAGCATTCTGTTAGTCGGTTAGCTTGCCAATCGCGTTTCCATTCACGTTTCTATTAGCGTTTACTACCATTTTCTTTTTTTTTCCTCTTGCTCCATTGTTTCTCCCCCTGCTCTGTTCTTCACAAGTTCATCAAACAACAGTAGTGAGCTGGAATCGTTCCACAATCAAGGTAAATAATGGCTTCTTCTCCTACTATTGTTGTTGGCACTGCTTGCCACATGTACAGTTTATCTATCTATGTTGGCAGTGAGGGATTTACATGTGATAAATGCAGGGAAATAGTTAGGCTGACAGAGAAGATTTCAGAATTACAGACATGCATCCAATAGAGGATAGTAAGAATGTGAAGGCCTTAGATACGGCTTTGAATGCGACTAGCTCAGGGAGTCCTGTACATTGTTTGGTTCTGGTTAAAAAGCCTATGCAGCCGGGCTACTGGGCGACCATGTGATGGCATCTCACGGGTCAAAACACAGCTGTTCCATTCCGATCAAAACATCAAACAGGTTCTCCCCACTGTGACGCACTCACTGAGAAACCTGATGAAAGTGCTCTAGTTATTGGCAATTCTGTTGTACGGAATGTGAAAATAGAGACACCAGCCCCCATAGTCCAATGTTTGCATGAGCCAGAGTGCCTGACATCTTGGCAAATTTAAAAGTGAATTTAAAAGTAATTACCACTAAAAATAATGTTAAAGACAATGTTTGACTGTAATTTGCTCTGGTCCCCTCCCTGCTTACCATGGTGACAAGATATGTAGCAGACTGTCATCACTTAATGGCTGGATGTCTAAGTGGTGCCCACAGAATAACATAGGTTTCATAGACAATTGGAGTTTTTGGGGCAGACCTGACCTGTTGAAAAGAGATGGTGGTGCAGCACTTCTCTCTAGAAGCTGTCCGATGGAAGGGCTCCGAGCTCGGAATTTTGGCCCGAACTCAGAGTACCCCAAGGGTTAGGACAGAAAATAGTTGTAAGTGTGGAGAAGGGGTGGCGGAGGGATGCTAGAAAACTGTCAAGGAACAGAGGTAAGGCTGCGGTATAAATACACATCTGTTAGTTAGGTTGATTACCGATTGTGCTCCTCATGTTCATCCAGGTTAATTATCTGAACATGCTCCTTCCGAACTTTGTTACTGAAACATCATTTAACAAATCAAAAAAATTATACAATACAGAGAATGATTGCATTATTTTAAACAAGTCTACCCCCCAAGATTAGCATTGCATCTAAAAGGTAAAGGGGAGGTGTTTCTACAATTTATAGCAATATTTTCAGTGTTTCTCAGAGAACGTGTTTCAAGTATAACTCCTTTGAAGTAATGGTGCTTCATATAACATTATCCAGAGAAACAAGTGTTAATGATAAATCCCTTGTTACGTTTGTACTGGCTACTGTATACAGGCCACCAGGGCACCATACAGACTTTATTAAAGAATTTGCTGATTTTCTATCTAAATTAGTGTTGGCTGCAGATAAAGTTTTAATAGTGGGTGATTTTAACATCCATGTTGATAATGAAAAAGATGCATTGGGATCAGCATTTATAGACATTCTGAACTCTATTGGGGTTAGACAACACGTGTCAGGAAACACGTGTCGAAATCATACTCTAGATTTAATACTGTCACATGGAATTGATGTTAACGGCGTTGAAATTCTGCAGCAAGGCGCAAGATTATTTTCTAGTCTTGTGTATACTCCAGATAGCTAAAACTGTATATTCAACTCATTCTTACAAGTATGGTAAAACCATCACTTATACCACAAAAGACTGCTTTGTAAGTAATCGTCCTAACTTTTCTAAATTCCCCAGCATATCTAATAGCTCAGAAAAACTTGATAATGTAACAAAAACTATGGATTCTATCTTTTCTAGCACTTATGCTTAAGGAAGATTAAGAGAAACAGTCCGACACAGAGTTATAACGAGCACCCTCGCGCCCTAAAGAGAACAGCTGGAGCGCAGCTGGAGGAAAAACAAAACTAGAGGTTTTTTGTACTGCCTGGCGTTAACGTATACTATCCTATGGAAAAGCATTAAAAACTGCTAGAATTGTATAAACTTGTTAAATCATCTAAACCAACAACATGTATGTTAGAGCATGTATGTAAGCTACTAAAAGAGGTGCTTTCAGATGTCATAGATCCTCTTCTTAATATTATTAATTTGTCATTGTCATTAGGATATGTCCCAAAAACCTTCAAACTGGCTGTTATTAAGCCTTTCAATTAAAAAAAAAAAAAACACAACTTGAGCCCAACGAAATAACTAATTACAAACCAACCTCGAATCTCCCTTTTCTGTCAAAGATACTACAAAAGGTAGTATACTCACAACCATGTTCCTTCTCACAGAAAAATGGTATCTGTGAGGATTTCCAGTCAGGATTTATCATAGTACTGAGACTGCTCTTATTAGAGTTACAAATTACCTGCTCTTATCATCTGATCTGGGTTGTATCTCTCATATCATTGATATCATTAGGAAACATGGTGTTAGATTTCACTGCTATGCTGATGATACCCAGCTCTATATTTCTTCGCGGCCCAGCGTAACATACCAATTTGACAAACTAAAGGAATGCATAGTTGATACAAAACTGGATAACAAGTAACTTCTTATTGCAAAATTCTGCAAAAACAAAGGTTTTAATTACTGGACCTAAAACCTATGCATGTAATAACCTAAAACACTGTCTAATACTTAATGGCTGCTCTGTCAATTCTTCGTCATCAGCTAGAAACCTAGGTGTACTATTTGATAGCAATCTTAGAACCAGAAACTATGACCATATTAGCCCAGTTCTGTCAACACTGCACTGGCTCCCTATTAAACATTGTACAGATTTTAAAATCTTGCTGATTACTTAAAAAGCCCTCAATGGTTTAGCTCCTCAGTACTTGAGCGAGCTCTTATCACATTATAGTCCCTCACATCCACTGCGTTCTCAAAAATATGACAATTTGATAATACCTAGAATGTCAAAATCAACTGCGGGCGGCAGATCATTTTGTTATTTAGCGCCCAAACTCTGGAACAATCTACCTAACATTGTTCGGGAGGCAGACACACTCTGTCAGTTTAAATCTAGATTAAAGACCCATCTCTTTAACCTGGCCTACACATAACATTAACACATTTCTATAATCCAAATCCATTAAAGGATTTTTAGGCTGCATTAATTTGGTCAAACGGAACACTTCTCATAACACCTGGGGCCTCATTTATAAAGACTTGCGTAGAAACCATCCTTGATTTTATCTAAGAACTTTTCTGATTTGATCGTAAGAGCGATTCAGAGAAAACGAACGTACCACGAAATCCATGCGTATGCCAGTCATTCGGTTATAAATCACAAATGATCGTGGAATTGTGTGCAGCTGAATGTTCCGCCGTCGAAACTCCCCTGCTTAAGTTAATTAACATATAAAATGAGCTCATTCCTAAAGCAAAAACTCTGTGACAATGGCAAGTAAAAAGGAGCGGAAGAAATCAAATTATAGTGAGGCTGAACTATCTGCAATACCAGGCATTACCACAAGGAAACGGTCGTACGCCAAGCTGGAATCTGACGTGGAGATAAGTACTTTTCCACGTCAAAGATGGTTTTTATAAATCTGTACTTTGACGTGGATTTGATCGTACGAACACTCTAAGATCAAATCATTGCGTAAGAAAGTTTTATAAATGAGGCCCCAGATGTACTTGTTGCATCGCAAGAAGAATGGCATTTATGCTAATATTAGTCAGTTTCCTTCTTATTCTGAGGTCACCGTAGCCACCAGATCTAGTCTGTATCCAGTTTAGATGATCACTGCAGTCCTTATGAGTCCTCTGCAAATCTGACTTTGCTGCAACATGGAACTTTTGCATTATTGATCCACTATTGTCCTATTTAATACTGTAAAGTTGCTTTGACACAACCCGTATTGTTAAAAGCGCTGTATAAATAAAGGTGACTTGACTTGACTTGACAGATATGGCATTTCCCATGATTTAAGCCTTTATTCTAAAATAGCATAAACAAACTATTTGACCATCTATATAACGTTAACTCTGCTTCCTACATTTTGTTAACTGCCGCCTAATACAAGAGGCTACCTCTTCTTTCTACTGACTGACTGTAATAATAGATAGATACAATCAGCAATGTGTCTCATACTGCACACATCAAGCTAAAGTGTGATGGAAAACAAACCCTGGTTATTTCTTATAGGAGAAAAAAAGGAAGAGATATTTTAAAGGGGTCATCGGATGCCCATTTTCCACAAGTTCATATGATTCTTTAGGGTCTTAATGAAAAGTCTCTAATAGGGCTGCATGATTAAATCGCACGATGTTGTGAGGCGCGTTTAGTCAATGAAGCCGGTACTTTGATTAGTAGTAAATCTCCATCACGTGCGTTCAGCTGGAGCGGCAATTAATAAACAGAGACGTAAATCACTGACAAGCTACGCCAAATTTGGCGTAGCTTGTCAGTGATTTATGCCTCTGAACGCTCCAGCTGAACGCACGTGTTGGAGATTTACTACTAATCAAAGTACCGACTTCATTGACTAAACGCGCCTCACAACATCGTTCGATTAATCGTGCAGCCCTAGTCTCTAATATACTTTGGTTAAAAATTCCCAATTGTAGTGTAAAAAACACCCTTTTACCTTGTCAAAATCAGCTCTGCAAAATTTCAACTCATTTTAAGACATGACCCTGCTCGAGCTCTGCTCGCCCCGCCCCTCTCTGCTGAAGGATTAGGATCTGCAATATTTACTTTAGCTGCATTTAACGCGTTTAGCTGCATTTAGCCGCGTTTTTTCGGCGAAACTTGCCAACAAGGACATTATTAAGATAGGCCATTTGCAAAAATGCATAAAAAAACCCTTCTACTCACTTCTGCTGTGGGTGAAGCTGCATCACGAATGATTCTTACGAAGATGCTTATGTAGATCGCGATTGGCGCTTTCCATTTAAAAATTAAAGACGTTAAACCTCTGCATCTTCAGCGGCTCAGATGTCGGTAGTAAATGACTACTGCTTTGTTTATTATTACATCCAACAACAGAACACCTTGATCACTCAATTAGAGTCTTCCTCTGCACCTGAGTCGACACAATGGCGGTCGTATTTGGACTGTTTCAGCTCGGTGAGGGTGGGTCTAACCAATGGCGTAACCAATAAGGCAACTGCTGGTATAAAACGTCATCCTTTTTTTTGTCTTCAGAGTCATTTGTTCTAGCGTGAGTTGGTAAGAACGATGTCTAAAGTTAAGCATTTTAGGAAGTGTGCGGATCTTTGTCAGCGAAATCTGACACCAGATGACGCGCACAATCTATGCGTTATGTGTTTCGTTGAAGTGCACGCGCGCTCTGTTCTCGAGAGAACAGAGTGTGTTCATTGTGAATGTTTATGTTTAAAGAAACTCCGCTCTTGTCTGTATCTTTTCTCTAGGGAATTGGGACAATCATCTGCCCCCCGCGGCTCGGTTCCCGCTGCTGCCGAGGCTGCACGGAGATTGAGATCGTGGGGATCGCAGGTGGAGCTTGCTGACGAGTTTGAGAGAGGTGTTAATCTGCTGTTAATCTGTGTAATGTCTCTTGCATCCTCTGATCCAGCAGGAAGTGCTCTACTGGCTTCAAGCCAGGGTGAGCAGGATTTGGTGGATGAGAGCGAAGAGGTTTTTTCTGAGCTCTCACAGCTTGCCTGCCACGCATGTGATGAGCTGTTGTCTGTTATGGACCGTACGACTGTCCAATTAGACCTGCAGTGGAAACGCACGAAAGGGGAAATTGCTCATAGTACATTAGATGAGCGATTTCTCTCTGGCATAACAGACCAGCTCCCGTGAGCCTCCCATTCCTTCCCGATCTTCATTATGAGATCGAGAAGGCATGGGATAGACCATATTCAGCCCGAATTTACCGATACCAGCATGCTAATTATGCTGATGTCGAGGGAATGCATGAGCATGGATATGCGTCGATGCCCCCTATTGAAGAGACGTTTGCGAACTATCTCTCAGCTGGGGTGACATCGACGCTGAAGGCTCCGGCCCTGTCATCCAAGCCATTAAAAGAAACATTGCGCTTGAATGGTAGGGCATACGCGGCAGCAGGTCAGGCTGGTGCTGCCTTGCACACAGTGGCAGTGTTGCAAGCATACCAGGCTGATCTTCTGAAGGACTTAGACCGGGGCCAGGGGCTTTCAGTGTCAAACAGCTACCGCTATTTGTAGATTCATGGCGGCAATGGTGGCCACTGAGAGACATCTGTGGGTGAACTTGGCAGACATCGGGGAGAAAGAGAAACGCGTTCTCCTCGATGCGCCAGTTTCGCCTTCTGAATTGTTCGGCACATCCGTAGAGGCGGTGGTTGATAAATTCAAGGAGGCGAAGGTGCGCTCAGCAGCCTATAAATCTTTTATACCTCGCCGGTCTTCGTCTGCACCCAAACACAGGGGAGGACCTGGCCCTTTCTGGTCTGGGGGCCAGTTGGTTAGTGTTAGGCTTCCACTCGAGGCCCTCCCCCTCAGAGGAGCAGGTCTCAGAGGAGACATGACGCGAGAAATAAGAGGGGATCTAAGGGAGACAATCCAGCCTAGGCGTGGAGTCAGCAGATCTGGAGCGGGTACCTAGTATCTCTTCTCTTTTTCCCTCACTGTCAGACGGCTCCCAAATAATAAAGACTCTGGGGCTGGGCCG
>NC_133380.1:28958637-28989401 GCF_049309525.1 Garra rufa
CATAACCCAGAGGTCGATGGATCGAAGCCATCCTCTGCTAAGCTTGTTTCACTTTTATTCGTGCCCAAGTGCTTCAAGACAAATTGGAAATTTGTGCAAGAATCATGTTGTGTTGAAAAGACCAGTGCACGAGCTCTATATCAAGTCAAGCAAAGTGGCGCAGCGGAAGCGTGCTGGGCCCATAACCCAGAGGTCGATGGATTGAAACCGTCCTCTGCTAAGCTTGTTTCACTTTTATTTGTGCCCAAGTGCTTCAAGACAAGTTAGAAATTTGTGCAAGAATCATGTTATGTTGAAAAGACCAGTGCACGAGCTCTACATCAAGTCAAGCAGAGTGGTGCAGCGGAAGCGTGCTAGGCCCATAACCCAGAGGTCGATGGATCGAAACCGTCCTCTGCTAAGCTTGTGTCACTTTTATATGTGCCCAAGTGCTTCAAGACAAGTTAGAAATTTGTGCAAGAATCATGTTATGTTGAAAAGACCAGTGCACGAGCTCTACATCAAGTCAAGCAGAGTGGCGCAGCGGAAGCGTGCTGGGCCCATAACCCAGAGGTCGATGGATCGAAGCCATCCTCTGCTAAGCTTGTTTCACTTTTATTCGTGCCCAAGTGCTTCAAGACAAATTGGAAATTTGTGCAAGAATCATGTTGTGTTGAAAAGACCAGTGCACGAGCTCTATATCAAGTCAAGCAAAGTGGCGCAGCGGAAGCGTGCTGGGCCCATAACCCAGAGGTCGATGGATTGAAACCGTCCTCTGCTAAGCTTGTTTCACTTTTATTTGTGCCCAAGTGCTTCAAGACAAGTTAGAAATTTGTGCAAGAATCATGTTATGTTGAAAAGACCAGTGCACGAGCTCTACATCAAGTCAAGCAGAGTGGTGCAGCGGAAGCGTGCTAGGCCCATAACCCAGAGGTCGATGGATCGAAACCGTCCTCTGCTAAGCTTGTGTCACTTTTATATGTGCCCAAGTGCTTCAAGACAAGTTAGAAATTTGTGCAAGAATCATGTTATGTTGAAAAGACCAGTGCACGAGCTCTACATCAAGTCAAGCAGAGTGGCGCAGCGGTAGCGTGCTGGGCCCATAACCCAGAGGTCGATGGATCGTAACCATCCTCTGCTAAGACTTCTGAGCTTGTAGATGTAAGGCAGTATATTGTGTTGTCCACAAGATGTCGCTGTGACGCTGTTTTGTTAGGACATATACAGTTAACGTTGTTTGAGCTTCTTAATGCACCGTAGTGTTGATACGTGCATAATATGTGCGTAGTGCGCCATCTTCCCTGCAGTTCACGTTATCAATACTATAGGTAAGTCATGTTAACGGCAGTGGAAACTGAAATGTAAAATATATTTGTTGTTATCGCACTAAAGTTCAGTTCATTGAGATGTTTTGTGTTGTAAACTAAAAACGATCTAAATGCAAAGTAAAATAGAGAGTTAAAATGTTTTGTTATTTCTTTTGAACATGATTAATACGTGGTGGCTAATGCAAAGCTATGTATGATAATATAAGCATGTTATTCGATTGTATGTGCATTGAAATTGACTTTATGCAAGTTTAAAAATGCAATGAAAGTTTAAAAAAACTGAAGGCAGTTCACGTTATCAATACTATAGATGCCGTGCTGTGGAATAAACGGTCAAGCCACGATCCCAACGAACCCCTTTGTGTCTGCGTCTGATCTCTACCACCACGAACATACACAACACAACGCAGAGTAGCAGCGGCGGTGCTAGAGGCCGGTAAATGTGCAGAGAGAGAGAGAGAGAGGGTTACATATATATGACAGAGCCCCGAAAAGAGGGATGTTCAGAGCCTGTTTGTGAAAACCTAAAGTCACTTGGTCCTCTCACAAAAGTTGTTCATCCAGAAGCTGAATGAGATGAAGAACTAAAAGAAAAAGTAAACAGCTGCATGACAGCCCCAGTGGCCTAATAAAAGATGGGGAACAATAGTCTGTTAAGGGGGTGAAGAAAAGGAAGGAGGGGGAAGAAGGGGGGAAAAGAGAAAAAGAAAGAAAAAAAAGGAAAAAATGAGGAGAAAAGAAATGAAAGGGAATTTTATCTCTTTGAACTTCAAAGCAATGTTTATGGAGTGTATATTTACAATAAATTATCTGAAAAAAAAAATGTTTTCTCTATTTTCCTGTACATTTATATGGGAGTAAGGATGATCACAAGCTTTCCAGTTCATATTAGTGTTGCCATACATTGAAGTGTTTACTGAATGTTTTATTTATCAGTAATTATCACATAAATGATGTCCAAAAGAATGAAATTATTTGAATTAATGAATTTAAATAATATTTTATTAGATTTATATTACTGATTATTGATATCTTATTCAAAGGTTTTGCACTTTAAATATATTTCTGCTGTAGTTATGTTCTAAAACTTATAGTACAAAAAATTGTAAATTTATTTATTAAATAATCCCCAAATTTATCAACATTTTTAAAAGGGCCTATAACCGTTAAATGATACTGTAACAAAGACATACAAAAAGAGTTATTTAATCATGACCAAACTTTTATTTTTCAATCAGTCATAGCCAATTATTCATTATTCTTTTTATTTTACATTTTTATTCTTATAGTTATGTTGCATGTGCAGAAAACAGAATAATATCTCTTAATAATACTTTCTATTGTCCATGACTCTTGTGCATTTTTTGCAAGTGCAAAAGAACAGAAAACAGAGCTATACATATAAATAAAACCGTCCAATGTCCATGGCTCTTGTGCATTAACTGCATGTGAAAAGAAAAGAAAGCACATAACAATACAAATGAATAAAACTTTAAAATATTAATGACTCCTGTGCATGTTTTGAAAGTGCTAAAGAACAGAAAACAAAACTATACTTTTAAATAAAACTGTCTTAATGTCCATGGCACTAGTGCATTCATTGCAAGTGCAAAAGAACAGAAAGCAGAAAACAATACACATAAATAAAACTTTATCCCCTTTATTTTTTGGACTCTTATGGATGGCACAGAGCTTGAAATGGTCTCTATCAGGCGACAACAATCTGGCCACTGGGCAAGTGGGGCAGTGGTGGTGAATGTATGCCTCTTCACGCTCTCCACCCCTGGAGTGAACCTGTGTCCAGCCTGCTCTGGTGTCTGGCAGCAAACATCACTTTCTTCTTATCGTAATCCAGCAGGTTCTGCCAACTATATTGCTCACCTAAGGCGAGAGAGCATATAATACATGGCAAATGAGAAAACAAAACAAGTGGTAGTGTTAACATATGATAGGTCAAGAAGAGAAACTGACCTGATGGTTGGTGAGAGCCAGAGATGGCTGATTCCTGAGCTCCACAAGATACTCCGCAAGGCTGTCCACTTTGTCCAGCACACCAGCACTATGCAAAGCCTGTGAGAAAAATAAAAAAAAATAATAATTAAATAAACAACATTATGAGTAAAGTGAAGTGGGACAAAAAAAACAACAAATAAATATAAATATTTTTCTAGATTTTTTTTGTCAACTTCAGACAAAAAGCTACAGGTCAGCACAAATTATATTTTTTCCCTAGAAATTTAACAATATTACATAAAACATAATTACATACATACATTAAATGAGATATTAACATACCACAGACTCGTCAGGAGATGCTGAGGCACCTGGCGTGAAGGAGGCATCATGCTGGGTGGAGGACAGAGAGAAGCTTGGGTCATCAGTAAGACTCGACTCAGTAATGTCAAGTGTTTGGTCCACCCTGAAGCCCTCGTCTTCTTCATCCTTACCTTCATCCACATCCTCCAGCATGTTCTCTGTCTCTTCTGAGTCAGGGTCCACTACCAGGAGCTGTCCAGTCTGACCCAGGAGGTAGTCAACACCAAGCAGCTCTCCTATGAAAAAAAAAACATTTATAAAAGAAAACACAGAAATACAGGATCATTCACAAGTTTGGACACATCACTATTTTTAATGTTTTTGAAAGAAGTGTCTTATGCTCATCAGTAAGGGTACACAATTTTTTTTATAATGATACAACGATATATATTCAAGCTGACTAAATAATGGCACCCATTACAACAATTAAACATTATTTTATTGCTAATAAAGCAAAACAAGGTTACACATTTAAAGGTGTTACACTACAATTATACATATAAATATTTGAATATGAAATTACTACATGCAGTTACGATAGGGATAAGATTATTGTTTTGTTTGGTTTACAGTTAGTTGCATCCAATTATGCATAATTTACTGTTATTACTATAGTAAATACATATAGCATGTATTAATGACAATGTAAAATAAAGTACATTGTTAGTTAAAAGCTGTGGTTATACATATGATAATCAATCTGAAAAAAAAATTAATTAATTTTTGTAAGGGATGTCTATATAACATTGCATTTTCATTTAAATTATTATTTGTAGCACTTACATCTGTGTTTATATAAATAGTAATCCATCTGCAAATATTGTGTATCCTAAAAATATATATTTTGCTATTCTACTCAAACAAATGATGTATGGCTATAACAGTAATCAATATCTATCAAAATACTGAGTATTATAATACTAGATGTCTTAACACAGATTAAAACTGCATCAAC
This sequence comes from Garra rufa, assembly GCF_049309525.1. Classification (NCBI taxonomy): domain Eukaryota; kingdom Metazoa; phylum Chordata; class Actinopteri; order Cypriniformes; family Cyprinidae; genus Garra; species Garra rufa. Next base: position 28,963,216 of record NC_133380.1, read on the forward strand.
ACAAATTGAATTGCAGATGCCTGCCAGGGGGCAGCACCAGTGGTTTCCACTGGAAGTTTTCAGTGAACTCAAGTGAACCAATGAACTTTGGATGACTTCCAACATATGACAGATACAAGTTATGTCCCACGTGACCACCTCCAACTAATTGGAGACCCATAACAACTTGGAGGGGGAGGAATAACACTTACTTTTAAAAAATGGCTGACTGAACCAAAAACCACCATTAAAAATGGGCCAGGTGGGCCAATAAATCATTGTGGGGGATCAGACAGGCATAACCAAGAAAAAACCGGAACTACAAATTTGGTAGCGCAGATAGGTGGGATACCCGGACAGACAGAGACGGAGATGCGGCGATCACTGACCCGGCTTTGTTGCTCTGTTCAATAAAGTCTTATTTTGACATCTGGAACTCTGCCTCTCACGCTTCAATGTCTTCTTCATTGAGAAATGCTTTTATTGCTCCACGACACAAACACAAAACTTGATTACTACATTCACACATAGCAAAATCACATTAAATGTTAATTAGAAATGACAATGTCTACAACTAAACATATTTTTTAAATACAAATCAAACTTTAAATAGAATAGATGTGTTTACTATGCAAAATTACAGGCAAATAGTGTTTTATATGTGAGATTATAGGCAAATCATGGAAACAAAATATGATTACTACACTTTCACTATAGTAAAAGCATGGAAAATCCTTCGGATGAGACGTTAAACCGAGGTCCTGACTCTCTGTGGTCATTAAAAATCCCAGGATGTCTTTCGAAAAGAGTAGAGGTGTGACCTCGGCATCCTGGCCAAATTTGCCCATTGGCCTCTGACCATCATGGCCTCCGAATCATCCCCATATTCTGATTGGCTTCATCACTCTGTCTCCTCTCCACCAGTAAGCTGGTGTGTGGTGGGCGTTCTGGCGCACTATGGCTGCCGTCGCATCATCCAGGTGGATGCTGCACACTGGTGGTGGATGAGGAGATACCCCTGACACTGTAAAGCGCTTTGAGTGTCTAGAAAAGCGCTATATAAATGTAACAAATTATTATTATTATTATTATTATTATGGAAAATGACTTGTTTTTCTTTCATTCATATTTTTATTTATAGTAAGACTGTGTTTACAGTTAAAGAACGAGTAAACTGAGTTTAATAAGTACGATTACAGGCACAATTGTGTTTAATATGTGAGATTATAGGCAAGTCATGAAAAGAAAACATGTTACTACACTTTCACTATAGTAAAGCCATGGTAAATGATGACAAACACAAGCACAACGTTTTTTGTTGTTGCTGTTCATTCAGATTTTCATTTATAGTAAGACTGTATTCAAACAGTTGTAATCGATCAGCCAAAAAACACAACATGGTTACTACGCTTTCACTAGAGTAAAAACAAGGTAAATTGTCATAAAGAATAACTGCACTTACAGCTCAAACGCGTTTTTCCCCCATTTAAATAGAACTTAAGAACGTGTAAATAGACTTTAGAAAGTTAGGCAATTCGCGAGTCAAAAGTTTGAGAACGCCAAACACGGATGGTCCGTGTACCTACGTATAATTGGTTTTCTCGTTTTTGTTTTCAAAACAAACAAACGAATAAATGATTGGTTTATGCAATATTTACATTTTCTCGGGAACACAAAAACGAATTTCATTCATATTTTGAATTTTGTTTTCATTACACGTCGTTCAAATGCAGATATTAAAAAGTCAACAAAACCAAATCGAAAAATTACAATTTTTTGGAAAAAAGCGCATTTTAGTACACCGGAAGCTCTCTCCCAGCAAACACAGTACGTTGTGAGGACGTCGCCAGTTGGTCGTCATTTGGTCAGCGTAACATTACTTTACAGTTTTTCTCAATTGCTTAAACACATTTCTTGAATTTATGCCTCTTATTTGTGAAACTCTAAACACAAATCCACAACTTCTAACTCAATTCCCCAAACTTCCTATATTGATGTCAAAATGAAGCTCTCCACTCAAAACAATTCAATCTTGCTGAAAAACCAAACTTTGCTCTCAGACATGACACACAAATCCTCAAAAACACACACACTACAACACAGTTTTCCACACTGATGAGATAAATTCAAAACAATACTACGAAAACAATACAAATAAAAATCTTTTCACATGATGAACACAACAAATCTATGCCTTTGCAAGTGTTTTATTCCTTAATTTAATGTACTGTAGAGTAAGCCTACAGTACAAAACAGCAAACAACAACAAAAATAATTATTCTGCTCAGCATCCAGTCTTTGGTCTGGGACAGGCCAAAGAACCTCTTCAGCATCACTAAATTAGCCCTGGCCAGGCAGCAGGGGTAATATCGTATTGCATGCCTGATCCAACCCTGGTACTCATCAACTAAAATATTTGAGACTGCTTGTCTTCTTGCCCTTGCCCTTCCTCTGTCTCTTCCACGTTGTCGTCGTCATAATCCTTCTTCTTCTCCTCTTCCTCTTTCACCTCCTACTCTTCCTCTTCAAAATTACACATTACTGTATGTGGGATATTGATTGAAAAAACTGGACAGGATTCACAGTTACACTTGTACTAGTGGTCTGACAAAAAAATAAAAAAATAAAAATAAAATAAAAACACATTACAATGTCATTGTGAAACAGAAATGAAAAAGAAATATGGGCACAAAGGTGAAAATAAATTAGAAAATTAGAAAGTCCACTGTCAGAATTTGTAACTCCTGCATTGTCCTCTGTCTATATATGCATTCTAATTGAAGGTTCATGAGTTGTACCATTGATCTATTTCAGAGAACTGCTTTATCATTGGTTGATCTATATTATCTTCATTAGTGAAAGTCAATATTCACTTGAATAATGGCAATTTTACAAAAAGTCTAATAGAAATGTGTAGAATATATGATTGACATGACAACTAGATCAAAAATTTTGCATTTAGGTGATGACTTATACGATGAGCTAATGACTTGATGTTTTGAGGGGTAAGACTATTGCACAGAGAAATACAGTATATACAGTATTTCTCAATTGCTAAAACACTAAACCCTGATGTCTGAACCAAATGCTCAGTTGCCTGAACCCATTGATTGAATCAATCGCTCTTTTGGCAAAACCATAAGCACTTTTCACCTGTTTAGACACAACTTGCCAACACATTTTCATTGTGATGCACCCGTGCTCCTTAATGGTGAGCACAGGTGACAAAAGTCAAACACAATTAAAGCACAGGTGTCACCACTTGAACACAACAACTCAAAACTGATCACACTTGTGGCTAATGATGTGAGGGAACATATACAGTAAGCCAGTTCAGAGAGCACTGGTTTGTGAGGCCTGAGAAGAAGAGTTTGTGTGAGAGGTGGTCGAGGTGGTCAGCGAAGACAAAGAACAGTAATATCTGATGAAATCCAAACATCCGAAGATTTAGAGAAGAGAACAGGTAATTACCATTTTTTTGACATTACAGTATAGTCAAATAATTATTTTCTCACATTCACTTGCATTGACGATTTTTCAATCTAGAGGTCCAGTGGGGTTTTACGGATGGGCGGGACTTACCAGCTCTATAGTATGTCATACAGTAATTGCTGTCAACATTTACATACTGTCCTATAATGTCAAAAAATGGTAATTACCTATTCTCTTCTCTAAATCTTCGGATTATGGTGGACACAGTGAATCTACTGATGTTTGGTTGTACCCTTTGTCCAGCCTCCCTCATGCTCATACCATGGACAAGAACATGGTCAATCACAGTCGCTCTGATTTCATCAGACATTACTGTTCTTTGTCTTCGCTGACCACCTCGACCTCCTCTCACACGAACTCTTCCCATCTATGTTGTTGCCTGGCCAGACAAAATGTGGCCTGTGATGTGGATGAAGTCCTGTGGCCTGACCCAGTACGGAGACATGATGCTGAGGTTGAGTATTGCACTTATTTGTATATTTTTGTACTTTATTTTTACATGGGCTTACTGTTCACAAGTGGCAAACGCATAGGATTTCTGTTTGTTTTTACAAGTGCTACGTGTAAATGCACAAGATTCCTGTTTTGTCTTTTTGTACAAGTGCTAAATGCACAGGTTTTCTTTGTTTTGCAACATGCATTTAGCCTACAGTGAACAATAAACATTTATTTCTCCAGCTTCATGTCCTGAGCATTGTGTTTTCTATTTTTCTACGTAGTGTTTAGTGACTGTTCAGTAGTGTTTTTAATTTTGATTGACTCGGGGCACGATTTGACAACATAGTTCAGTTTTGAGCACAGATTGAACTGTTTTGAGGTGAAAGTTTGGTTTTGCAAGAAGAGTCTGAGATTTTGTGAATGTAGCTTGAAAATTGGGTTTTGTGTTCACAGTTTAGAGAAAAGGAGAGCAGCTTTCAAGAAATGTGTCTTAGCAATTGAGAAAAACTGTAATACATTTTGAGCAACAGGACAAAAGACTAGATGATGTGGATGTTGAACAAGTAGTTGTGACAATTTCATTTCTGATCTGAGAAATGCACCAAAGTGACTGAGAAAAACTGTAAGCTGACTTTGGCTCTTTTATCTCCACCGAAGCTTCTGATTGGTGTGTGCTAAATTTTGACTCCTAGTGTTTCCACTTGGGTAATTGTGTGCTAATTGAGCTCAAACTTCGCAGACTTGAGTGAACAATACTGAATGCTTGTGCTTTCTAAATGACCACATGGTGTAAGCACTGAGAAATGTAGGGATTTGTGTGTAGAGTTTTGCAGTAACAGTTCACCAAATATAACTCCTGTGTCAAAGCAGGGAATAGTGTTTATAGTTTAGGGAAATGGGTGTGCTTTTTCAAAAATGGCGTTATAGTTTTGAAATTTTAGTTCAAAAGACTGGTTATAGTGTTTTAGCAATTGAGAAAAACTGTATGACAACGTCGTGAGGACGTTGTGGTAACGTTCCATATTTTTGAATTTTGGCTAACGTCCCAGAAACGTCGTAGGCACGTCCTTAAAAGACGTCGCTGGTTGGTCGCGTGGGAAACATTATAGCGACGTGGTCAGCAGGTCTCCAACTAACTTTTCATATTATTGCACTACATGTATTAAGCTTATTTTTAAAGGTGTAAACCGTTTTAATAGCCAATAATATGGGGAATATACTGAATTCGTCAAGCATTTTGCATGATGGAATGAATTATTATATAAGTATAACCCGTCATTTAAAATATAGAAATGTTTGTCATCAAATTAATGGCAAAACAAAAACCAAATAGTTTGCTTAGCAAATGGTGATAATTTATGGTTGTGAATGGTTTATTGAAAGGGGGAATGGGACAAATGTTAAGGTTAAAACCATGGTTAAAACCAGCGCACGTCACTTTCTGAGTGCTGCGTAAGTGCCCCGTGCGCGTGCCCGTCATTAACGGTCAACTTCCAGAAGACGGACGAGAAGGAAAAGGTAAGCGCTTAAAATCTTCTCTTATTCATATTTTTTTGCTGATATAACGTTAGATGACACGTAAGATAAGTAGTGTTTTGTGTTTTTGGAGGTTTTCTATATTAATTTAATAAATAAATGCCCTGTTTGGTTAATGTTAAAGTTAATTAGCTTAGTTCTGGAGGCGGTCTGTGGTAACGTTAAGTTAACTTTTAAAATCCTAAATTAAAATGTTATACCTTATTTTTAGTCTAGTTTGAAATTTACCCACGATAAACTATACAGTATTCATTTTTTTTTTATTATTTTAACTTCTGCCTATAGTAACGTTGACTGCTTAACCGCCTACAACTGCTCGCCGATCGTGTGTATCCGGAGTCGCAATGTGGTTTCCGAGCAAAACGGTCAACAATTGACATGGTGTTCTCCCTTAGGCAGCTACAGGAGAAGTGCCGTGAGCAGAGACGTCCCCTGTTTCTCGCCTTTATAGATCTGACCAAGGCGTTCGATTTGGTCAGTCGGACTGGCCTTTTCACTCTCCTACACAAGATTGGATGCCCCCCCAAGCTCCTGAAGCTGATTATATCATTTCATGAGAACATGGCGGGCACAGTCCAGTATGGCGAGTCATCCTCAGACCCTTTCCCAATCAGGTGCGGTGTGAAGCAAGGGTGTGTCCTGGCGCCAACACTCTTCGGCATGTTCTTCTCCCTGCTCCTGCGCTATGCCTTCTGCAACTCTGAAGACGGGATCTTCCTCCACACTAGGAGCGATGGGAACCTCTTCAACCTCGCCCGCCTCAGAGCAAAGACTAAGGTCCGCAGGGTACTCATACGGGAGATGCTGTTTGCAGATGATGCTGCTCTTGCTGCACACACTGAGGGTGCCCTCCAGCGACTCATCACTTGCCTTGCAGATGCATGCACAGAGTTTGGCCTTACCATCAGCCTCAAGAAAACCAACATATTGGTTCAAGATGTCAGCACCACTCCTGCAATCACTATCGGCGACCACACCCTGGAGGTAGTGGAAAAATTCACCTACCTTGGTTCCACCATCTGCAGCAACCTATCCCTGGATGTCGAGCTCAATATAAGGATAGGCAAAGCAGCAACCGCCATGGCTCGACTAGCAAAGAGGGCTTGGGACAACACTTTGCTGACACTCAAAACAAAACTGAAGGTGTACCAAGCATGTGTCTTGAGCACCCTCCTCTATGGCAGTGAAGCTTGGACTTTATATTCTCGCCAAGAGCAAAGACTGAATGCCTTTCATATGCGCTGCCTCAGGCGACTCCTGAGCATTACATGGCAGGACCATATCACAAACAGAGCCATTCTGTCTCAGGCAGGTATGCCAAGTATGTTCACCATCCTCACACAGAGGCGACTGCGCTGGCTTGGCCACCTGTGCAGGATGGATGACGGTCGCATCCCAAAGGACGTTCTGTATGGGGAGCTTGCCACAGGAACACGACCAACTGGACGGCCAATTCTGCGCTACAAGGACGCTTGCAAGCGTGATTTGAAAGCGTGCAGAATCTGCCCAGCTGGCTTGGAAGCAGTGACATCGGACCGCGAGAATTGGCGATCCACCGTCAAGACTGGTGTCCTTTTAGCCGAGGAAAAAAGAGAAATGCAGTGGGAGGAGAAGAGGACCCGCCGGCAGCAAAGCGTTCAGCCTGCCCCCACTGACTCCACCACTGCTTACACCTGCAGCAAGTGCCAGCGGTGCTGTCGCTCCCGTATCGGACTCTACAGCCATAGCAGAGTCTGCAACCAAACCACAGACTGACCTGGGTGCAGATTCCAAACCATTGTCTCTCGAGACAGAAGGATGCCAACAAAAAATAGTAACGTTGACTGCTTGTCGTTCGCATCTGACTATGCTCATGCTAGCCTAGCCGTATTGTAAACTTAAATATAAACCACTGATGTTATATAAACTTTTAATTAGACCGAGGCTGCCGAAATCCCATTCAGTGTATGTGGGATTAATAATGTCCTGCTTTCCTGTCGATTAACAGGCCTGTAAATGGTGTAATTTGCTCGTTACATGTTATTGGTTTTTACATACAACATTTTTACATACATAACTTGCATCATTTTTATGCTAGTGACTTTTCATTGACAAACAGATCTGATACTTTAGTTTTAACAAATATGTATCCAATAAATAGTTCACTATTTTATGTCCTTACTGCCAGTGAACCAGTTGAGTCATTCAGTGAGTTGCTTATTAGAAATGATGTTCATTGTTACTATGTAGTAGTTTAAGGATTTTGGCTAAGGTCCCAGAAACGTCGTGGGCACGTCCTCAAAGCTGGTCTCTGGATAATTTTTCATATTATTGCACTAAATGTATTGAGCCTATTTTTTTAAGTAGTAGTTTGAATGCTTTATTCATTGTTCATTGTTTTATCAATGTTTTATTCAAAACTAACATACTTTTTTTAATAACAGGTGGAGAGAGAGTCTGGGCAGCAGCAACACGACAATCATGATTATGATTAGGGATGGGTATCAAGTACAGGTAACTTACTGATTTGGTTCCTGACTTGTTCAGTACCAAAAAATATATATAAAGCAACAGGACTAATGGTGCTGCTATTTGTATTTTAGACACAACCACATGACATCCAAACCAGCTCTAAGTGTATGGCAGAAAGGATCCAGGATCAAGAGATCATCCATCATGAAGACTGTGTTCAAAAGAACCCAGCAAATCCTCAGTGAAAAACTAAACCTCATTGTTTCAGTGTCACTCAGGCACAAATATAGATTTAAATTGATTTAAGTGGCTTAAATATTTATATTTCAGGCCTCCCTGACCCTTCTGTTGTCCTGGATGTGAAGACATGCTGGAACTGCATTTTCTCATGGTTAAAGGAGTTGTGCTGCAGTATCCTTCCTGGACCCACACAACAAAATGCTCAGGAGGAGAGACAGGTAATCCACAGGGTTGGATTTATCATTTCAATTACTCATAGCTAGATAGATACCAATTGATAGTCTAATTCCAGAGCCTGTGAATGATTTTGTTTTTTCCTCAGTCAGGAGACATTTTTGTGAAATTGTTGATGCTCGTATGATTGTCATATGTCATGGTAACTTACAACAGTGGTTTTCAAACCTGGACCTGGGGACACACAGCACTATACATTTTGCACATCTCTCTTTACTGACAGATTTGTTCATGAAGCTCTTTCCTAAAGAGCTGATGATCTGAAGAAGGTGGGTTTAACAAGAGAGACATACAAAATGTGCAGTGCTGTGGGTCACCTGGACCACAATTGTAAACCACTGCCTTCATGAGCACCTCCTGTGCTCCTGATCATTTTTAAACATGTTTAAAAAATATTTGAGTTGGCCTGAATTTGACCAATGTAAGACTCCCCTATTTCTAAATCATACACAACCACATCACTTTGCTGTGTTTCCCACAGGATTTGTTTGAGACTTTGGGGGCTGGACCTTCGTCTGTCTGGGGGCATGGTCTAGTGTACAAAAGTATGTACTGTACATTTTAAACTAAATTTTTTCTATCTGGTGCACTTTGTATTAAGAGCTCCAACCCATGCTAAGTGTGGAAATTTAACAAAGAAAAAAAGTCAATGCAAATGACGTATCCCTCTTTTTGGTTATTGTGGACTCTTAAGAATTTCGTGAATAGGTTTTAAGCTAAATCCCCTAGCCAGGACACCTAATAGTAAGATCAAATTCTCTGTGAACATGGCTACAGATTGTGCCTTTCCTTTAGAAGCTGGAGAATAACTGATTTTAAAAGGAAGATTTGCAGTTTTATACAAACGTATTCAAACTGTCTATAAAATTAATTGGTTAATTAGTTTTATTTATATTTTATGTGGATTCAAGGGAAAGGTGAAAAATGAGAAGGCCTAGGAATGACTGAGGAAGGCAGCCGTGAGGAAAATGAAGTAATCATCAGAATGTAAGTTCTTTGCAATCTGTGCATTGTTTATTACAAGATGTGTCTTCATTTAAATTCAAAGCTGAATTTTCAGCATCAATACTCCAGTTGTAAGTGTTCAAAATCATTCTAATATGCTGTGTTGCCCAATTTAGTTGTGTACACTAGGTTGGAGTCACTTAAGTTTTTTTTTTCTTTATGAAGACCTTAATAGCAAGGATGCATTAAACTGATCTGAAGTGGTAGTAAAAACATTTATAATGTTACAAAAGTAAAAAAAAAAAAAAGGTTTTAAACCTTAACTATGTATTTATAAAATTATCCTAAAAAAAAATCACAGTTTACACAGAAATATTAAGTAGCACAACTGTTTTCAACATTGATAATAATCAAAAATGTTTTTTGAGCATCAAATCATATGAGAATGATCATGTGAAACTGAAGACTGGAGTAAAGGCTACTGAAAAATTCACCTTTGCCTCACAGGAAAGAAATGCATTTTAAAGTCTATTTGAAAAACAACAGAAAACGTATTTTAAATTAAAATATTTCACACTATTATTGTATTGTAAGTTAAATATAAATATAGCTTTGGTGTGTCGAAAAACATTAAAAAAAACTGAAAGACTGCAGATTTTGACTGGTTGTGTGTACATACAGTAGCAACATTAACGAGGTTATTCTCCCTTTCAGCTGCCAGAGAAGGATATTGACAGTACAGCCTCAGGATAGCGAAGAGGAAGAAAAACACCTTTGACATAATTTTCTCATACATATGCCATGTGTTATAATAAAAACAATAAACCTGACTACAATAATATGGTCAATTTTATTAAAAGTTTCAAGTTTGCAAAGAATCTGGAGTATGTGGCACTGCATTAGAGGTACTCTTTGCTGAATAAGACCAAGTGCTGAGCAGGAACCTTATTCTTTAGCAAAACTCCTCATCAACTCTCCAAGAGTAGATCAAGAGTGAAGTGTCACCCTCCTATCCTTTCTTCAGAAGAGAGTACCTTCTGCTGCTGTGGTAAGAAAGACATTCTTCTTTTTCTCTCACAACTGTCCACAACCTAAATTCTCAGCAAAGAGTCTTCTCCACAGCTGGGGACAGATCTCAGATTTTTCTGAAAAAGTCAACAGGCTCATTTACTGTATGTTTTTTGGGTGGGCCTAATACAGGGGAGATGTAATCTCTACATTGTTATATTAACATGCTCTTACCGTTTATTAATGTTGCTATTTTCTTTATTTCTGTTATCTTCTGAGAAGAATTACGGTCCTTTAGTAATTGTTTAGGTTTTGCTTCTGAGAGTGAAGCAATATTAAAGCACTTCACCACCAGATATTTGTAGCAGGTGTTTCATACACAGGACACTCAGAAAACAAATGAACTTAAAGTAATACAGAAATCACTACTGAATTGTTTCTATCTTTGTATCAGTATTTTTGTACCAAACTAGGGGAGTTGTGTTAATAAGAGTAGGCTACTGATAACTATTATTATACTATACCCATCATTAATTAAATATTTAATATTTTTCAGTAAAAGTAAAACATTTTAATCAGTGGTTGTATTATTCTTTGATTACTATGTACTTTATGTGATGTGTTCAATTATCTGTGCTAATGACTTGGCTACACTTTACATGGTTAAATAATAGGTGTCATGTTTAAAATGCAATGGCTTAGTATATGTAGAAAATAACTGAATAAATGGTGATTTAATAAATGAATGCACTGTGTTTTTGCTGATTTTCTGTTGGAATTTAATGATTTTGCATTGGTTTGCATGTATGCAGTGAATATATTTACAAAAACTACAACAATTTGAAAACAAGGATTTAGTGTTTGTTTTTTACAGCAGAAAATGTTTGAGTTTGTCATTATATACTGATTTCAAGGTGGTAGGAACACATCCTCGGACAGGACTAAAGGTGAGAAGCAAATATTAAAAATACTGGGAAGGTGCTAGTTTGGTCGTTAGGACGTACTTGCCACGTCCTAGCAACGTAACGCAATAACGTCGCTACGACGAATATGGGAATCACAAAGTTACGTCGCTGGTACGTTATTTGGAACGTCGCCGCGACCAATGTGGTCCTTTATAGTAACGTGCTCACGACGTGCCAGTTTGGTCGTGGAGACGTACTCATCACGTTCCAGCAACGTACCAAATAACGTCGCTACGACGAATATGGGAATCACAAAGTTACGTCGCTGGCACGTTATTTGGTACGTCGCTGCTACGAATATGGTCCGGTCCAGTAACGTCGTCACGACGTAATTGTGTTAGCTGGGATCACGTTTATTAGTAACATATAGTGCTAAATGATAATTATTAGTTTCTTAGATATTGCATGTCCTTTTTTTACATTAGTACAAATTCTAGAGTATAGACTGTATTCTGACAGATAATCCTGATATGATTTTTGGTTTGTTTTGTTTTTGTAGTGATCTCAAACCTGCTCAAAAGATGAATCCTGCCCTCTTTCCCATGAGTCCCTTCAAACTGTTTTCCTCTGAGAGCACTAGAAACTTGAGATGTTCAACTACACTGATATTCTAGTGTAAAACAAGTTTTTGACTTTTTTTGTATTTTTTTAAGGGCACACAAAATAGCAGGTAAGATTTGTTTCATTTGTTGAACAGAATTCAGAAGAAGTTTTCAGAAATGCCACAAAGTCTGTGCACATCTGTGTGGTTAGATGAGGGAGCTCAATAATGTGTCTTTGACCTTCATTATGTATGTTTTGTGTATACAGTGATAGTAAATAAAATAAAAATAATCTAAAACTCCATTCTCTGAATCTTCTTACATTGTTTCCTTACCTGCTATAGTCAAATCAGACATTGATGGGGCCATTAGGGAGGGCTCTTTTGTCTTTCAGGTGTGAATTGCTAAATATTCATGGGCCATTGCCACACCTATGAATAATCCCTTTCGATCACAAAACATGTTTTATAAAATTTAAATCAATATATTGTTTTCTCTGAACGAGTGAACGAGATGATTTTCACATCATTTGGTTGAAAAAATTCTAGCCTACGACATCCAATTATCTAAAGTCTTGTAAAGAAATGTCCTGTATGTGCTTCCTGGCCTTATTTCAGTGACTTCAAAACTTTAGATTTTCAATAACCACGCATAAACATAGTTTTCTCAAAAACACAAACATGCCCATTAATGTTGCTTGCATATTATTGTAGCCCAATATGTGCTGATTACAATGTAATCTGACTTTAACCATTCATATGTTTTTAAGATACTGAAAAAAGCACGAATGTCAGGGCATGTCAAAACTTCTTCAGGGCCCCAAAACACCTCAGGCCCCAGAGGGTTAATGAAATATGACTTACATTTCCCCAGAATATTATTACTTTTTTTTAAATTGGTATATAATCTATAATAAAATATGATTTTAATATTAACTAGTCACATATTAAGATTTCAGTTTTGGAACTAAAGTCATTAATAGCAGATCCACGCTGAAAATGAACAAATCTTCTTTAAGGATTGGATAGAAATAATATAGTCTGTATTTAATCTTTTTTATTTCAATGGTAATGTTCTTTTATGTAAGCAATTTTGTTTTTAAATTAAAATGTTTGCAGTGTAAAGGAATATGGTTCATTGATTATTAAATTTTTAGTTCCCTTAATTGGCAAAATTTGCAAATATATTCAGCTGTTACTCAATATCTTCCCTTATTAACAGTGAAAGGTTTGGCTAATAAATACAAGACACAATAAACTTTTTATTAGAAACTTTAACTAGAAGTAGGCTACATCTATCAGAAAATAAATAAAATATGTTGTATTAGTGTTATGATTTTAGTGAAGTTTAATGTTTTGAAACCAAAATACCTACAATATCCAGTTAGACCTGAGGACGACACTTCTTGTCCAAAGGAAATAGACTTTTCTGCATCTTTAATTGGCAAAAACCATGTCAACATATTCAGTTGTTACTCCTCATCTTCCCTTTTTAACAGCGAACAGTTCAGTTAATAAATACATGCACTGTAAAAAATTCACCCGTATATTTACAGTAAAAAACTGGCAGCTGTGGTTCCAGCTCTTTACTGTAATTTTACAGTTTCAACAATGCTGTAATTTCACAGTAAAGTACTGCAGCTGTGGTTCCAGCTCTTTACTGTAATTTTACGGTTTCAACAATGCTGTAATTTTACAGTAAAATACTGGCAGCTGTGGTTCCAGCCCTTTACCGTAATTCTACAGTTTTAAATTTTACAGCTCTGCTTTAATTTCACCAAGTACTGGCAGTAAAGGTTCCAACTATAATTTATAAAAAAGTTTTAATATAAATACTGTTTTCTATTTACTCTATTGTCTGATATCTATTAACATCCCTATATGTATACAGACTATCTAAACAGACATTTTACTCAATGGAAATAAATGAAGGAAATAGATTATGGTACAGTATTGTTTACCATTTATTTAAAACATCTAACAGGTTAACAAATATATTAACAGTTGGGGGAGGGGGGGGGGGGGGTCACAAAAAAAGGAACCAGTAGGCAAAAAGAAGAAACCTTACAAAGAGGGAAGTCTGGATTTGAGAGGACAAGAGAACCATGTGGTGAAAAAAAACGTATGAAAAGGCAAAAAACAGCCAACACGTCCCACATCAGCTTTTGATCTGTTCTCAGAGGAAATCCAAATCTGAGAGGAAAGAAAAAAAAAAGGAAAATCTTAGTGGTAAAATAAATCACGTCAAAAACTAGTAATCACATATTCTACGAACACTTTTAACCCTCTGGGGTTCTTCCCCGACCAGTCACACTCAGGGCCCTCACGGTCAAAAGTGACCGGAGCCCTGAAATCATTATTTCCTTTTTTTCAGTAAAATCAATCAAATGTATTTTTGTTCAATAATATTTTTTCTTTTTTTCTGTCGTGTTTTGACAGAATTTTATGATAATAATTAATATTTATGCTACAATTATGATCTATTTTTTGCCATTGAATATAATAGAATTTTTTTTAATATATATAATTTTTATTCTTTTTTAATTAATGCTGTATTTTAGTTTAAAGTAGATACCTGGCCTATAGAAAATAATTTTTTGAAGTCGGATTTGTGCCATCTGGTGGCGTAGTGAGCATAATTACCAGGCAATATCCTATTTTAACCACTAGATGGATGTAATGCTCTCTATAGAAGGATTTGTGAATTCTAGTTGTTTTTGCACATATTTGCCAATGCCTTTTCAGGTTGTGGATTTTATTATATAAAATTAGATTATCAAAGACTATTTTTTTATTATTTGCCAAGTTTTTTGTTTGTTTGATTGGTTTAACTGGTAATTTGAAGTGCCAGTTTTACTTTATAATACAGTCAAACCAGAACATTGCATTAGAAAGAGAAACAATGGAAAGCATTTTGTTACCCATTGTTTTAATTCTAACTGAATAAAAATGCCGTTCTTTCAGTCATACCATTTTTTTTTATTTTGTAACCTTTTTATAATGAACATTTTGATTTAAATAATTTTTTGTAAAATTCAATAAACAATAACTCTTATTTAGCACAGGAATTATGAACAGCAACAGCATGGGCAACAAAATAACAGCAAAAGTATAATTATCAAACATTAAATGGAAAATAGAGAAATAAAAATATTTTAAATATCATCCTAACCCTATTTACATTTTATGTGCATTCTTTTTTTACATATTCAATGAACAGTAACTCTTATTCAAAAGGCAACAGCAATTATGAACATAAATCTAAAATAATAGAAAAGTATAACAATTGTCAAATAGTAAATAAAAAAATAGAGGAAAAAAAAGTTTGTTTTAAATATCATTCTAACTATAATTACATATTATTTACATACTAATTGTGATTACAGATCAGGTTGTGACAAATCACAACAGAGTGTCTCCATATAGCAATTTGAGCAAATTATGCTTGTTTTGAAATCTTTTTTCCGTGTGTGTGTGTGTGTGTGTGTGTGTGTGTGTGACATGGTGTGTGACTTTTGGATTTTGGATCCAATGTCTCCCTTTTATTTGATTCATAGTCTCACATTCCTCTGTTACAGTCTCACCAATCTCATATTTCCCTGTGTGTGTGTGTGTGTGTGTGTGTGTGTGTGTGTGTGTGTGTGTGTGTGTGTGTGTGTGTGTGTCTGTGTGTCTATTTTGGAACTCTGATGGCTTACAGTCTCATGCTTTCATTGCTGTGTGCTTTATTTCTTACATTGATTGCCTCTATTTCACACATTTCCCAAAATTAGCTTTTGAAATGACACACATTCATTTGTGTGTGCGTGTGTTTTTGTGTGTATAAGTGTGTGTGTGTGTGTGTGTGTGTGAGTGTATTGTAGTGTTTTGCACTCTTGATGTTTTAGAGAGTCACCCCTTCACAGTTGTGTGCTTTTTTTCTGGATTGTGGCTGATTTGTAGATTGTATGCACAAAAAAACTCTGTATTTTCATATTTTTGCCTATTTCCCATTCATTTCCTATGGCCGGTCATTTTGACCCGAAGACCCCGAGTGTGACTATTTTTTTTACGACCACTTAGACTTTTCCAATCCTGTCCCCAATTTTTTTGTGTGTTCATATACCAAGTACCATAAAAGTCACCAGGTTTCATACCATTCCGATGAAGCTACGATTTTTAAAAAATTTTTATTTAAAAAATTCCGGTCAAAAGTGACCGAAGAACCCCAGAGGGTTAAAAGAGACATAAAATGATCATGTCATTGTACATAACTAATCTTAGAGAGCAAATGATGGTGTAATGTTTGTTACAGCATAGATGAAAAAAATAAAAAACATAATCTTGACAGAAAGATTATGGGGTTAAGACAAGATGAGAACGTTTAGCTGTGTGTAACAGATCAAACAAGGTACTAATGACCAACCATCACAAAACAAAAACATTTGTGGTTCATAGAGGTAACAAGGTAGTCACTAACAAAACGTACATTTTTATTACACTGCTCTGGCTAATGGGATGTGTTTAGTAAAGTCATGAAAGATTATAATTGTTTGTGTAGCTAGCTTAAACACTTTGTGTAGGGATGCACCGATACGAGCTGCACAAATCAATGTTCATTATCAGTGTGAATGTGCGCAGCTCGTCAGTAACAACGGCTGTGTGTAGTATATACGGCTCAACGTGAAATCACACACCTGATGGCATTTACCGCTGATTACAGAGTGCATCCCTAACTTTGTGTTTGTCTATACATGTGACTGATGAAGACATTTTGACCAATAATGCATAAAAGCATCCAATTCCAAAGGGTTCAGATACTTTCACTGAATATGAATGCAGTTAAGATGTGTTGATTCTTTTAGGAGGCTGCACAAATGTGAGTGTCAGTGGGCATTTAAGTTTAGTTACCTAGACGAAGTTCCATTCGAAATCGATGAGGTTCTTCAGGAGAGAAGCAACTTTGGGATTGACCGTGGTAGACTTCTTGCTGACAAGTTTTCCAGTCTTCTTTGAAACCACCTTGCCTCTGCAGGTCTTCGAACCTCTTTCAGGGTTTATCCCAACGAATCGTCTAAGGGTAATACAAAAAACACACCCACACACACATTAAAAAAGAAAACTTACAAAATCTACCTTTTATCAATTTAAATATTGGATTAAATATACATTTGCTAAATTAGGGACCAATAAAAGAAAATTATAAACCAATTTAAAGGGTACTATAAAAGGTGATAAAATACCTTTGAATGAATTCCAATGTGCCACATGCCTCCTCTGGATACTGAAGATTGAAGACGTAGAACATTGCAAACATGGTTGCTATTCCAGTCAGAAATTTAGGTTGTATGCCCTCACAAACAACATGACCCTCTAGGGTAACCATCCAGCGTTCAGTGCAGTTCCCTTCCGGGAACTCGAGCCGCGTCTAGAAACGCTATGGGGAACGCCATTGGCGGGCCGCACTCTGAATCATGTCTTACAACCAATGAAATGACGGGAGTGACGTCACAGGCGCGATGACGTCATCGACCAGGAAGTATAAAGCACGTGCGTTTGATGCCCGCGGCAGCTTTTGTCATTCAGCGAGAGCGCTCTGTGTCTGTCTGTCTGCCCACTGTTTTTTGTGCCAGTTTGCACACCTTTTATTTGAGTAGAATGGCTTCAAAACAACCTAAAAAGAGTTTGGTGGCTTTTAAGAGGCATAGAAGGTGTGTTCCTCCCTGCCAACGTTTCATAGTTGGTGGGGATACACACAGTCTATGCGTGGTGTGTTTGGGAGCGGAGCATGCACATTCAGCCCTCGAAAAGGCTGACTGTCCGCAGTGTGAACGTTTACCGCTGCGGTTGCTTCGTTCCCGGAAAGCCCTCTTCGAGGAGGGGGCTTTCATTAGCGTGCCTCGCGGGTCCGGCCCCGCTTCCGCCGAGGCGGAGCGGCGTCGCCACTCGTGGGGCTCGCAGCTCGACCTGCTGGAGGGTTTGGAGACGGGTGACCCCCTATCTCCTCCCTCACTCAGCGGCGCGAGCGATCTCCTTCTGGATGAGGAAGCCCGCACCGCGGCCTCTTCCCCCCCAGAGGAGATCCCAAAGCTCCACATATCTTCCTCCGAGGAGGTTGATGTGGATATTGAGAGCCTGGACGAAACACCACAGCCACCCCGTACGCCTCACTACGAGGAGCTCGTGGAGGTGCTGACTAATGCGGTAGCCAAACTAAACATCTCATGGCCCGCTGAACAAACTCATGAGCCGCAGGCAAGCAGACTAGATGATCGCTTCCTGCGGACAAAGTCAGCACCCCCCACACCGAGCCTTCCCTTCTTCCCTGATCTTCATAAAGAAGTCTCTAGATCATGGGGGAAGCCGTACTCTTTCCGTCTTTACCACCCCACTGAGAGCTATGCTAACGTGGGGGGTGCGGGGGAGTACGGTTATAGGGCGATGCCACGGGTCGAAAAGACGCTTGCGGGCTATCTGGCACCCGGTTCGGCATCGTCCCTGAAGGCTCCGTCCTTGCCCACCCAGCCACTCAAAAATACATCTATTATGGTGGGCAAGGCATATACGGCAGCAGGTCAGGCTGGCTCATGTCTCCATACCATGGCCATCCTTCAGGCATACCAGGCTGACCTGCTGAAGGAGTTCAACGAAGGCAGGGAGGTTAAAGAAAATTATAAACCAATTTAAAGGGTACTATAAAAGGTGATAAAATACCTTTGAATGAATTCCAATGTGCCACATGCCTCCTCTGGATACTGAAGATTGAAGACGTAGAACATTGCAAACATGGTTGCTATTCCAGTCAGAAATTTAGGTTGTATGCCCTCACAAACAACATGACCCTCTAGGGTAACCATCCAGCGTTCAGTGCAGTTCCCTTCCGGGAACTCGAGCCGCGTCTAGAAACGCTATGGGGAACGCCATTGGCGGGCCGCACTCTGAATCATGTCTTACAACCAATGAAATGACGGGAGTGACGTCACAGGCGCGATGACGTCATCGACCAGGAAGTATAAAGCACGTGCGTTTGACGCCCGCGGCAGCTTTTGTCATTCAGCGAGAGCGCTCTGTGTCTGTCTGTCTGCCCACTGTTTTTTGTGCCAGTTTGCACACCTTTTATTTGAGTAGAATGGCTTCAAAACAACCTAAAAAGAGTTTGGTGGCTTTTAAGAGGCATAGAAGGTGTGTTCCTCCCTGCCAACGTTTCATAGTTGGTGGGGATACACACAGTCTATGCGTGGTGTGTTTGGGAGCGGAGCATGCACATTCAGCCCTCGAAAAGGCTGACTGTCCGCAGTGTGAACGTTTACCGCTGCGGTTGCTTCGTTCCCGGAAAGCCCTCTTCGAGGAGGGGGCTTTCATTAGCGTGCCTCGCGGGTCCGGCCCCGCTTCCGCCGAGGCGGAGCGGCGTCGCCACTCGTGGGGCTCGCAGCTCGACCTGCTGGAGGGTTTGGAGACGGGTGACCCCCTATCTCCTCCCTCACTCAGCGGCGCGAGCGATCTCCTTCTGGATGAGGAAGCCCGCACCGCGGCCTCTTCCCCCCCAGAGGAGATCCCAAAGCTCCACATATCTTCCTCCGAGGAGGTTGATGTGGATATTGAGAGCCTGGACGAAACACCACAGCCACCCCGTACACCTCACTACGAGGAGCTCGTGGAGGTGCTGACTAATGCGGTAGCCAAACTAAACATCTCATGGCCCGCTGAACAAACTCATGAGCCGCAGGCAAGCAGACTAGATGATCGCTTCCTGCGGACAAAGTCAGCACCCCCCACACCGAGCCTTCCCTTCTTCCCTGATCTTCATAAAGAAGTCTCTAGATCATGGGGGAAGCCGTACTCTTTCCGTCTTTACCACCCCACTGAGAGCTATGCTAACGTGGGGGGTGCGGGGGAGTACGGTTATAGGGCGATGCCACGGGTCGAAAAGACGCTTGCGGGCTATCTGGCACCCGGTTCGGCATCGTCCCTGAAGGCTCCGTCCTTGCCCACCCAGCCACTCAAAAATACATCTATTATGGTGGGCAAGGCATATACGGCAGCAGGTCAGGCTGGCTCATGTCTCCATACCATGGCCATCCTTCAGGCATACCAGGCTGACCTGCTGAAGGAGTTCAACGAAGGCAGGGAGGTTAATGTTTCAGAGATGCGGCGCACAGCAGACCTCGCCCTCCGCGCCACCAAGGAGACCGCCCGTGCAGTGGGCAGGTCTATGGCAGCCCTGATGGCCGCGGAGAGACATCTCTGGTTGTCCCTGTCCGCACTAAAAGCCAAGGACAGGGCAACGCTCCTGGACGCCCCAATAGGGCCCGGCTCCGGCCTCTTCGGTGCCTCGGTGGACACAGTTGTCGCCAGGCACCAGGAGGCCAGGAAGCAGGCAGCGGCGTTCAGGACATACCTCCCTCGCCGCGTTTACTCCTCTGAGGCTGCTGGACGGGAGCAGCCTCAGCCGTCAACGAGCTCCTCGTACAGAGAGGCACAGAAACAGAGCGTTACCGCTCGCGCTCCTCCGGTCGGCAGACCTAGAGGACGTGGCCAGCAACGCTCTAAGCCGAGGGCCTCTAATAAAAGGCCTGACGTGAGGGTCGTCCTCCAGTCGAAGAGGTCCTCGGCTAAACGGCCCTGACGGTTACGGCCCAGGGCCAATGAGGGCAGCCCCTCTCGAGGGGGTCTATTCGGCGCCACTCAGTGTGGCCACCGAACCCCCTCGCGGCCCTCAGGAGATCTGTCAGCTAACCCTGCCAGCGTTACAGGGCGCGGCAATCTCCCACGAACATCATCTAGCTGTTCCGCCCGGAAACGTAGCGGCCCTAGAGAGTTCGCAACCCCCACGGGGGTCCTTAGAGAAACTAGTTCAGGAGCTCCCTGCCAGTTCGCTGCTTCAGGTCCCCGAGCTAGTTCCTCAAACAAATCCAGAAACCAGTCTCGAGAAGCTGGTTCTCTTAGTAGATTTTCTGGCAGCGTGGAAACTACTGCCGAATGTCTCCACATGGGTCCTGCAGACTGTAGAAAAGGGTTACTGCATTCAGTTCGGCGCCAAGCCGCCACCCTTCAGCGGGGTATTTCCAACCGTAGTGAACCCCGAGCAGGGTCTGGTAATGGAACAAGAAGTAGAAACTCTTCTAAGGAAGGAGGCCATCGAGGTGGTCCCTCCTCAAGACAGAGAATCCGGGTTCTACAGCCGGTACTTCATAGTTCCCAAGAAGGATGGAGGGCTCCGGCCCATCTTAGATCGCAGGCAATTGAACCGCTCAGTAAAGAGACTGAAGTTCAAGATGCTCACTATCAAGCAGGTAGTGTCACAAATCAGGTCCGAGGACTGGTTTGTCACGATAGATCTAAAAGACGCGTATTTTCACGTCTCCATCCTTCCTCAACACAGGAAGTTCCTCAGGTTCGCTTTCAGGGGCGAAGCTTACCAATACAGGGTACTTCCTTTCGGCCTAGCTCTCTCTCCCCGTACTTTCACAAAGTGTGTGGATGCGGCTCTGGCTCCTCTGCGACTCCAGGGCATCCGCATACTCAACTACATAGACGACTGGCTCATCCTAGCCAGCTCAGAGCAGTTAGCGGTTCAACATCGAGGTGTTGTTCTCGCTCACATGAAAGAATTAGGGTTGAGACTCAACACCAAGAAAAGTGTACTTTCTCCATTACAGAGGACCACTTACTTAGGTGTGGTGTGGGATTCGACCACGATGCAGGCACGTATGTCTCCTGCTCGGATCGAGTCGATCCTTACTGCAGCAAATGCGGTCAAGCTAGGCCAGTCACTCACTGTCAAACAGTTCCAAGTACTGTTAGGTCTTATGGCAGCCGCATCCAACGTGATACCTTTTGGACTGCTACACATGAGACCACTACAGTGGTGGCTCAAAACCAGGGGGTTCTCCCCGAGGGGAAACCCATTCCGCAAGATCAAGGTCACGCGGCGCTGCCTACGTGCCTTGGCTATGTGGAAGAAACCCTGGTTCCTCTCTCAGGGTCCAGTTCTGGGAACTCCGTGTCGCCGTGTTACACTAGCGACGGACGCATCCCTCACTGGATGGGGAGCGGTCATGAGTGGCCGCTCAGCCCAAGGCCTGTGGAGCCCTCATCTTCTCTCATGGCACATAAATCGCCTAGAGATGTTAGCTGTGTTCCAGGCCCTGAAGTGTTTCCTTCCAGACCTAAGAAACCGCCACGTGTTGGTCCGTACAGACAGCACTGCGGTAGTGTACTATATAAACCATCAAGGAGGGACCCGCTCACGCCCCTTGTTCAAGCTGGCGTACCGGATCCTCCTGTGGTCTCAAGGAAAGCTTCTCTCCCTGAGAGCAGTCCACATTCCTGGACATCTGAATGTGGGAGCAGACGTCCTGTCGAGGCAGGGGCCGAGGCCCGGGGAATGGATGCTTCACCCAGCAGTGGTGAAGCAGATCTGGAGAAAATTTGGCCAGGCTCAGGTGGACCTCTTCGCGACTCGAGAGACATCGCAATGTCCCCTCTGGTACTCTCTAGTTCCTCCAGCTCCTCTCGGACTGGACGCTATGGTACAGACGTGGCCGAGGCTTCGTCTGTACGCCTTTCCCCCGATCGCTCTGCTCCCAGGAGTTCTGGAAAGAGTGCGCCGGTTCTAAGTACGGCTGCTGCTAATAGCCCCGTATTGGCCGGCCCAAGTATGGTTTCCGAACCTAGTCTCCCTCCTCGACGGCTCTCCATGGGAGATTCCCATCAGGAAGGACCTCCTGTCTCAGGCTGGGGGCGCTATTTGCCACCCCCACCCAGAGAGGTGGAAGTTATGGGTGTGGCCCCTGAGGGGGCACAACTCATAGAAGCTGGTCTCTCAACTGAAGTTGTTGAGACCCTTCTCCAATCCAGAGCTCCCTCTACGAGGAAACTTTATGGCCTTAAGTGGAACCTGTTTGTTAAATGGTGTTACGAACACCGCTTCGACCCAGTCAACTGCCCAGTTGGTACAGTTCTGGAGTTCCTACAAACTCGCCTTTCCGCAGGGCTAGCTCACTCCACCCTGAAGGTATACGTGGCGGCTATATCGGCCTTCCACGCCCCTCTCGGTGGCCTCTCAGTGGGCAAAAACCCCCTGGTCATTCGTTTCCTCTGCGCTGCACTCAGGTTGAGGCCTCGAGTGCAGCCAAGGGTTCCCACGTGGGACCTGGCTGTCGTGCTAGAAGCTCTATGCAAGCCTCCTTTCGAGCCCATAGAGGAGATATCAGACCGCGTGCTTACCATTAAGACTGCGCTCCTGATAGCCCTTACCTCTCTGAAGAGAGTAGGGGACCTTCAGGCCCTCTCAGTGGCCCCTTCTCACTTAGACTTTGCCCCTGGTATGGCCAAAGCCTTTCTTTACCCAAGAGTTGGGTACGTACCGAAGGTCCCGTCCCTAGCACCTCAGCCTATAACGCTGCAAGCGTTCTATCCTCCTCCGTTCCTGGAGCCAGATCACAGGAAGTTTAATTGCATGTGCCCAGTCAGAGCATTAGATGCTTACGTCCACAGAGCTGCCCTGTGGCGTAAAACAGAACAGCTGTTTGTCTGTTATGGCCCTCCAAAGAAGGGCCACCCAGCTGCTAAAACCACTATCAGTAGATGGATCATTGATGCCATATCTACTGCCTACGAGTCTTCTGGTCTCCCATCACCGATCGGAGTCAAGGCTCACTCTACTCGAGGCCTCTCTGCCTCGAAAGCTCTGACGGCAGGTGTCCCCATCCAGGACATCTGCAATGCTGCGGGTTGGTCTTCGCCCCTGACATTTGTCAGGTTTTATCAAATCGACCTCAGAGCCACTCCAGGCTCCTCCGTACTGGACTCTAGCCAGTAAGCCATTAATATCAGCCATCTCCCTAGCCAGGAGGAGACTTCTCAAGGCGCATTCTTTTAGTTAAAAGAAGAGAAGTCGTTACTCGCCACACCCTCCTCGTGTGCCTGAGGGCCGAGGAGTGGTTTCAGGATCCTTAGTCCCCCCTGTGCTGGTCACTTCCAGACAAGGGACTACTATTCCCCGAGAGCCTGAGGGCCGGGGACCATGTCACCTTCTGTCAGTAGAAATCTAGACAAAGGTTCTTTCTCTCAAGCCCTGGTAGGTCCAGCAGGCAGAACTTACTCAGTCCCGCTTGCTCTGGCATATCCCCAGACAAAGGACTAAGACTCCTCGAGTGCCCGGGGCCGAGGAGTATCTCTCTAGCGCTTACGGTCTTTCAAATTAGGATGTAAGCCGAGTAGAAGGTCTGCTCATATCCTCGTGTGCTCGATAGCCGAGGATCATACAACCCTCTTGTCCGCGGAATGCTAGACAATGGTTCATTTCCCTCGCGTGCTGGCAAATTTCCCAGACCGGGTGTAATTCGGTCCCTCTGGTTTCTGGCTTTCTCCAGACCACGGACTAAGACTCCTCGTCTGCCTTCAAATAAGGCCGAGGAGTGCCTCCTGCACTGGTTGGCTACCAGGCAGAGGCCCATACTGTCCTCCCCGTGTGCCCGAGGGCCGGGGATTGCAGTGTCCTGTTGTCCGCATAAGGCTAGACAAAGGCTTATCTTCTTGCGTCCTGGCGGAGTACCAGGCCGAGCCTTGAGTCCCTCTTGCTCTGGCAGAACCCCAGACAAAGGACTACCCTCTCCTCGTGAGCCCGAGGAGTACCTCTCGTTCTGGCTGGCGACCAGACAGAGGCGGACCACCTGGCTGAGGTCCACTTCTCCCTTTGCAAGCAAAGGTCGAGAACCCTATCCTCGTGAGCCTGAGGGCCGAGGATCCTTTCACCATCTTGTCCGTAGAATACTAGACTATGGTTTATCTTCCTCGCGTTCTGGCATCTACCAGACCGGGTGTAATTCGGTCTGTCTGGTTTCTGGCATTTTCCCAGACCAAGGACTAAGACTCCTCGTCTGCCTTCAAACAAGGCCGAGGAGTGCCTCCTGCACTGGCTGGCTACCAGGCAGAGGCCCATACTGTCCTCCCCGTGTGCCCGAGGGCTGGGGACTGCAGTGTCCTGTTGTCCACATAAGGCTAGACAAAGGCTTATCTTCTCGCGTCCTGGCAGAGCACCAGGCCGAGCCTTGGGTCCCTCTTGTTCTGGCAGAACCCCAGACAAAGGACTACACTTTCCTCGTGAGCCCGAGGGCCGAGGAATACTCCCGAGGTCGATCTTACTATCCTCGTGGGTCCGAGGACCGAGGATCTCTCCCACTTGTCCGTACAGACAGTGGTCATTTCAGTCCCTCTTGTGCTGGCTGTTCCCAGACAACGGACTAAGACTCTGCGTGTGCCTGAGGGCCGCCGAGTACCTCTCGCTCTGGCTGGCGACCAGACAGAGGAAGACTACCTTTCCTCGTGTGCCCGAGGGCCGAGGACTATAGGGCCTCTTTTGTCCGCGGAAGGCTAGACAAGGGCTCTTTTTCTTCCATCCTGCTCAAAGACACAGCGCAGGCTTTGGAAATTATGGGGGCGTTGGTAGTCTCGTTCCCCATAGCGTTTCTAGACGCGGCTCGAGTTCCCGGAAGGGAACGTCTCGGGTTACGTATGTAACCTAGTTCCCTGAGGGAACGAGACGCCGCGTCTCGAACCATAATTCCCGCACCCTGCGGCGCTCGCTTCATTCCTAAAGAGCTGCCGCGGGCGTCAAACGCACATGCTTTATACTTCCTGGTCGATGACGTCATCGCGCCTGTGACGTCACTCCCGTCATTTCATTGGTTGTAAGACATGATTCAGAGTGCGGCCCGCCAATGGCGTTCCCCATAGCGTTTCTAGACGCGGCGTCTCGTTCCCTCAGGGAACTAGGTTACATACGTAACCCGAGACGTTCTCTGCCCTCCCTGAAATGAATTATTTTTTTCAAATTATACACAACACTTAAAATAAGTTAACACAATATTCTTAATTTTCTGATTATTTAGGAGTGTATTACTTTTTTTTGTCAGAACACTGTGGCGAGTGGGACGAAGTTGAGGGACGTGAGAGAATGGCGCAAAGACTGTTCATCATCAGCGTGATTACTGATGAGTGACACCTGCACAACGCACCGGTATAAAAGCATAAAAGGAGTAGCAACAACAGTGGAGATCAAAAGAGCTGCTGGCTTATACTTTAATTTTTTTTATTGGTTTAATTATTAAAATAATTTAACGTTACTTCCCGTCTCCTTCCCATAACAAAACCCAACATAAAATCAGGCCAGTTCCTCTCTCGATCTTCATTGTCGTCGCTCCTCCTTTTATGCTTCTGCTCCTCTGTGAGAGATACAAGACTGGTGTGTCACACAGGTGTCACTCATCAGTAATCACACTACCGGACTTGCGGTGTTCGCTCATGTCCCTTGACCTCATCCTGCTCGCCACATACACAAATAAATTAAAGTATACATGGCGTGCCCTGAAACT
>NC_133380.1:28989901-29042434 GCF_049309525.1 Garra rufa
TGAAGTGCACAAAGAAAAATAAAGATTGTAACAAAATTTACACGCACTGCAAATAATTTTGTTATCAATTTCTTTATTTTTGAGATTTAAGAAGACTTTTTTTGCAAACTTTTATTTTTTAATTACAAAATAATTAGTTTTACTCTCAAACACAATATGTTTGTTTGAATAATAAAGAAACAAAAATAACCCCATACACGCCCACTACGTTTCCCAGCTGCTGCCGCAGTCAGTCTGACTGCGGCAGCAGCGGGGAAACGTAGTGGGCGTGGTCACTTCAATCGAGAGTGACCAATAGAAAAAGACCTTTCATCCTGGTAGGTAGAGACCGCCCACTGAGATTCATCTTTACTCGCAAGCAAAACTTTTCAACTCGCAAACAAAAAATTTAGACCCGCAAAAACAGACAGCAGAAAAGAGAGCAACTTTTGTGGTTTCGCGATGAAAAGCGTTTGAAGTGCACAAAGAAAAATAAAGATTGTAAAAAAATTTACACGCACTGCAAATAATTTTGTTATCAATTTCTTTATTTTTGAGATTTAAGAAGACTTTTTTTGCAAACTTTTATTTTTTAATTACAAAATAATTAGTTTTACTCTCAAACACAGTATGTTTGTTTGAATAATAAAGAAACAAAAATAACCCCATATTTGTTAGCAGTGAGATTACATAATTTACACTGCAAAATTAAAAGTGAGATTAATGTTTCAAATACATTTATTGATTTATAAATATATACATTAGAAATGTTGGGTGTGGAGGCATACTTTTAAACACACTAAACTACCAGCAGGTGGCGGTAAGTCACTTCATGAGCGAGTTATTTCAACTGATTCGCGCAAAACACTGAATCAGAGCAAAACGCTGCTAGGAGAATGCTTCTGCTGCGATCCTTGCTTGGAACTATTTTCGTTGGTGAAACAGAACAAAACAGTGAAAATATTTTGTTTAATATGTAAGTAACTACTTGACTAACTACATGTTTATTGAGCTAAAATTAATGTAACATTTGTAATTGTGAGAATTTTCAGCAAAAAGCTCACTTGGTATATTACTGAACT
The DNA here is from genome assembly GCF_049309525.1 of Garra rufa. NCBI lineage: Eukaryota > Metazoa > Chordata > Actinopteri > Cypriniformes > Cyprinidae > Garra > Garra rufa. The sequence goes on from NC_133380.1 coordinate 28,990,963, forward strand.
AACTTTATATCATGTTATAAATAAACTATACATTTAAAATTTTTACCTCAGTGTGTTTCTTTAGAGTGCTGTTACATTCATTTGTATAAAAGTATGTCACAAATAGACCAGAAATACATTATCCATTATCAATTTCTGTTTACGTTGAATGTATTAAAATATGAATCTTTCTTGCCTTTCGATGCTTCGCTAGTTGTTTTTGTCGCTTCAGTTTCAATCAGGCGGTTTGTTGTTCGGTCGGGCAAGTAAAAAAAAAAAAACATTTTAAAAGTATCTCCAAGGCTGGCGGTCAGATAGCTCGACCTATATTTATTATTATTATTGAGAACATTATATACAGAAAAAGGTAGTTTGACCTGTATTCTGCTACTGTGATTCTGTCTGAAGACACAGTAACTTCTGCAGGGGGAGAAAAAAAAATCTACAGTTGTTAGCAACTGGCCTTAGCCAAGCCCTATATTCAGTTTTTTCAAGCTAAGTATCCCTAAACTTGCACTTCCCATAGCTAAAAAGTTAAATCCATTTTACTTCTGTGGTACACAGTGTTGCCAACTTTTTTCAATGGAAAGAAGCTAAACCCTGCTTGAAAAGTCGCCAAATGTCGCTAAATGACGTCATACGCTCATTAGCATATTCATGACGTCAGTATGTCGTGTTGTCTTGCGTCTCTGTGCTCACATACTGCTATTTGATGCAGCCAAATTCAATAAAACTGTTTTCATTTATATATTTCATAGATATATTGATATATTTTACGGTTTCTTTTGTCAGACAACGGGGTAAATATGAAATAGTGACTGAAACGCAGCCCATTAGGACTACATAACCAGTTCTCGAAGATATATCTACACTAAAATCGTTATTCATAATCACGACATTGTCTAAAAAAATCAAGTACACATATGATTAAGACAATGGCTGTGCTGTGATTTCGGGCTATACTTGCATGTAAAATAGAGTTAGAAGCATCAGAATATATTTTTTTTATCTGAAAATGCTGCTTCTCTGCCGCTCACTGAACAGAGCAGACGCAGATAGAGAGAGAGAGGGAGAGCGCGCGCGCTGGGAAAGCACGACTTCGCGCTCGCGCGGCAGTACCAGAGAGTCTCATAAGCTAAATAAAGTTTTGCCAAGAAGTCGCTAGATTTGTCGCTAGGCGCTTTTAAAAAAAAAAGTCGCTAAGGGGGTCTGAAAAGTCGCTAAATATAGCGACAAAGTCGCCAAGTTGGCAACACTGGTGGTACAATCCGAGAGAGACTCGCGCCAATGACAGAAAGCTGATTGGCTATTGCATGTTGGTCTCATTTGTAGTTTAAATACAGCAAATTATATTTGGAATAGTGAAATAAAGAACTACAACACCACGGAAACAACAAAAAGAGAATTTAAATGAGCTTTAGAGGTAACGTTAGTACGGAGCCCCTTACGTCACCTGTAGAAGAAAAATAATTAATCCGTGGGGACGGTTTTGCAATTCGTTCCCTCAGTTTATAAACCGTACCCACGAATTCTTAAACTGTTCCCTCGGTTTAATAAATCGTGCCCACGGATTAACAAACCGTACCCACGAATTTCCAATCTGTGCGCTCAGATTTTGTAAACCGTACCCTCGGATTTTGAATCCGTGCCCACAAATTCATAATCCGTGCGCACGCTTTAGCAATCCGTTCCCACGGGTTTGTAAACTGTACTCATGGATTTGTGGCCCCGCCCCCAAATTCAACCAGGCCACCTGTTTATAGGTGCTGGATGCATTGTATTGCATTTATTAAACTTTATTTTCTCATAGTAGGCTATATGAGACCATGGAACACTGACAAAACAGAGTTTTTAGCGTTTATTTTATATTAATCACTAACAGATTAGCTGCTAAAACACCACACCTGTGTTTATTGTTATCCTATTATCTATTGGTTATTAATGTAAAATAAACACTAAAAAGATTAAGTTTTGTAAGTGCGAATCATGGTAAATTAACGAAACAAATAATGTACAGGTTATGTGTCATTACTTTGCTCTCAAACTAAATGCAATGTAATATATTACATATTTAATAATTACATTAACAGTGAAGCATGCATCTAACTCTGGGTGAAAAGATTATCATAAAATCGCCAAAATGAGTCTACATGTTAAGAATAAACAAACACATTTGTGCACTCATTTATTTAGCCTATAAATTAAAATAATAATTACTATTTTAAGTATTATGACGTAAACAGCTTATACTACTGTTTCTACTGATCGGGGCCACAAATCCGTGAGTACAATTTAAAACCCGTGGGAACGGATTGCTAAAGCGTGCGCACGGATTATGAATTTGTGGGCACGGATTCAAAATCCGAGGGTACGGTTTACAAAATCTGAGCGCACGGATTGGAAATTCGTGGGCACGATTTATTAAACCGAGGGAACAGTTTAAGAATTCGTGGGTACGGTTTATAAACTGAGGGAACGAATTGCAAAACCGTCCCCACGGATTAATTATTTTTCTTCTACAGGTGACGTAAGGGGCTCCGTACGTTAGCGTTACATGGACATCGGAAAAATAAGACCTGTGTAAAATTATTTAAGACCTAGAACAGCGAATTTAAGACTTTTTAAGGCCTAAAATTTAGATTTTTAAATTTTAGACTTTTTAAGACTTTTTAAGACCCCGCGGAAACCCTGAAATAAAATAAAAATGAATCAATCTTAAAATGTAAATTACCATCACACATCTTCACATTAATGAGTCCACTCTGGTAGCTGCCATCTCTTGAAACCCTAGAAACCAGTCTTCCAGTCATCTTAGAATAAGCAATGGAAAAGCAGTTTGAGAAAAAAGCACAGTACATCAACAACTGCTATGATACACAACCTTAACTTTTCATAACCCTTAGTCAAAGTCAAAGTCAACTTTATTGTCAATTCTGCCACATGTACAGGATATACAGAGAATTGAAATTGCGTTGCTCTCAGACCCATGATGCATACAAGTAACATTTAATACTAGGGGTGTAACGATACACCAAAGGCACGATTCGGTTCGGTTCACGGTTTTGGAGCCACGGTTCGGTTCGGTTCGGTTCGGTTTCTGTTTGCTGTGGGGTTAGGGTTGATGTCATCTTAACAGCAATGCTAAGGAACAATAGATTCACTTAACAACAACTAAACTTTTTCTTTATTAACTTTGCCAACCCATTTTAGTACAGTCAGGATACCTAAGTAAGTTAGTGAAAATTAGACATTCACTTGTCCGAGTGAAAAATTTACTTGTCCGGGGCAAACAAATGCATTTTTTGCTGTAAATTAATCCATTCAGAAGCAATAGTCTCATCACTACTCTATAAGGTCTTACTTTAATCTGAATATTTGTGATATTTGCCTTAAATTGATTTCTAGGACACTTTTTAACTTTATTTTCCTAACCTTACTAACTGTATGTGTCATCATTCACATCAAATTCTTAAATTTTATCAATACATCAAATTAGAATAATTAGACTCTGTATGGTTGCACAAATTAAATCAGTATCAACAAACTCCATCTTTCCATTGCACAGGAAAAACCGAGCCTGCAATGAAATTGACATTTAACTGTATTTACTTAGACTGTTTAATGAAGATAAGAGGTTCCAAAAAATGCATTTACACAGTAAAATTGCAAATACATAAATAATGTAATAAGATTAATGTTATACTTTTTTTAAACCTAAAATATGGGAAAAATGCAATACCTTTAAATATGAAACCGAAACACCAATAGGTGGCAGTAGTCACTGTCTTAATGAGTGAGTCACGGATTCAACCATAGATGGAATCAACCAGTTCGTTCACTGACTCGATTCATTAAAAAAAGCTAAATCATTCAGTACTGAAACACCGCTGTGTTGCTCGGAGATTCACGGAGGTTCTGCTGTTGCTTAGAACTATTTTCCTTTGCAAAAATGGTTAATGATGTGTCTAAAATGTAAGTCAGTTAATATTAACTACTAGTTTATTGAACTACTGTTGTATAAAATCAATGTCTCTCATGTTTGCAATCGTAATGGTGCTTTCCTACCGCAGTATGTTTGTTCATGCTTGATTCTTTGTGTATGCTGTTGAGCCTATTAGTGTTGATTTTCTGTGAGTCAGATAGCCTGCACGAGCTTGATACTGTCCGTTTTCAGTCATCTTAAGTAATAAAATCAGAATTATGCTCACCAAAGTTTCGTTGCTGCGCTAGTTAGGGCCCGAGCCCAAAAGGGCGAAGGCCCTATTGTTCTTCTAAGGATTCTTATTAGGGCCCGAGCCCAAAAGGGCGAAGGCCCTATTGTTCTTCTAAGGGTTATTATTAGGGCCCGAGCCCAAAAGGGCGAAGGCCCTATTGTTCTTCTAAGGATTCTTATTTGTTTTTTTTTTTTTTTTATTTTTGTTTTTTTTCAACCGTTGGGGCACTTTTGGGGGCCTTAACATACTCAAAAACTCTTGAAAATTTGCACACACGTCGGAATCTGCCGTCGTCCGGACGCCACAGAGGCTGGGACCCGGGCGTGGTTCACGGCCTCTACAGCGCCCCCTGGAACACAGTTTGAAAACTTGATGTACTGCGCACACATACTTGCGCGTATTGATATGAAACTTGGTACACATATAGAACTCATCGAGCTGAACAACTTTTGTACTCTATGTCATGGGCTCCACGCAACAGGAAGTGAGATATTTAGGGCTGTTTAAAAAGCGCATGCTCTGGAATTTAACGTACTCCTCCCAGGAATTCCATGGGATTGTCACCAAACTCGGTCAGCATGATCTCAAGACATTGGGGACGCTAAATTGCGAGGAGATTTTTGATATCTCGAACGGTTTGGCCGTGGCAAGGCGACAAAGTTATGGCGAGAAATGAGAAACAGGAAGTGTCTAATAACTGTTGACCACATTGCCTGATTCTGATGAAACTTCACAAGTTTGTTCGTTGTATGATGCCGATTCCATAAATGTGACTATTATGAGTCAAAGTTATAGCGCCACCAACTGGCAGCAGGAAGTGTGTCATTTTCAAAATGCTTTGAAATCAGCCTCTTAATTTTACTCGATTTTCTTTAAACTTCATCAAAATCATGTCAAAACACGGCCGATAAGAATATGTAAAGGGGTCGATGATAAATCGAATGCTGTTGCCATGGCAACATGTCAAACTTTAAAATTAGATTCCTGTCTTTTCGAGGCAGTTAACATGCTTAGAATTTCATGAAACTCAACACACACATCAATATTTATGATAGTTAGACACTGGCAAAAGGTCATAAATGGGCGTGGAGCAGGCACTCTATAGCGCCATCTTTTGACAAAAGTTGGGGGGTTAGTTTTTCCTACAGTCACCAAACTCTGTACATATATTAATCTCATCAATTTGGACAACTTTCTAAATCAAACTCATTAGCTGAGACCAACAGGAAGCCGGCTATTTTGATTTGAATGTGGATTTTTGGAAAAATCAGGCTGTAAACAAATGCACACTACTTCTAAGAACAACCAGCTGTTCACACCAAACTTTTTTAACATGAAGAGAATATTCTGAAGATGTTAAATTGCGAGCGGATTTTGGATATCTTGAACGGTGTGGACGTGGTGATTTTTTAAAGATATAGTAAAAAATATTTTTATATCTTTAAAGTGCAGCATCCAAACTCTTTAAAACTTTTTTCACACAGAGATCTAATCATTCTGAGCAAGTGCTGCAAATAAAAAATGTATACAAGCTTCTATGAATTAAAGAAAATTTAAAAAAGAACTCAGAAACCTGCTGTCACTCTGGTGAATGTCTCTACAGTATGTGTGTGCGTTCAGTCAGGCACAGAGAAGCTCATTATTGCAGGGGGGAGGGGTGAGAGGCAGAGAGGGAGAGAGGGGTAGAAAGTGAAACATGCTATCTTGCTTATAGACCATCTTTGAGAAATGCACATATATATATATAGTGCAATCGAAATAAATACGTCTGATCTTTGAGAGTCTGATATTTTGAGAAAATATAAAGGGTCACTAAGTCTTTCATTGTTTGTATTTTGCAGTTGTTTTTTTATTTTTTTATTTTTTTACTGAACTATACCATGAACTTGTCCTATTCAGTCACATAGCAAAAGATTAAGAAAAATTTAACTTTTAGCATTAGCGATTTATCTTCATTGATAGACATTTATTTTCATAGTGTTATTTATTGAATATAAAATTTAAATTAACAATTTCAAGACAAACTTGGACAACAAAACAAGCTTTGCTGTTATCTGTTCAAAACATCTGAAAATTATAAAATTTTAAGATAAGTTATATATATATATATATATATATCGCCCCTTTCAATACTCAACTTGTTTTTAAAGATATTTTGAAAGAATGAAGCGTTTATAGAGCACTTTATTGTGTATTGCTGTACACCCACATGAACTGTGTTCATGTTCATGTTAATTCACAGTACATAAATTATATATGAATACTTTTTTAGCTTAATATTAATTAACATTAATAAATGCTATTTATTTATTGGTCATGTTAACTAATATAGTTAATGCTAACAAATAAAACTGAATGGCAACATTTTATATTTTGTGTGTATGTGTCTGTGTGTTGATTTTAAAGTCTAACCCTTTCAATTCTGTAAACTTTAAATCCAAACTAGCAGAGGGTTACTGTGAATGCATGTGCCAACTGGGCACCGTCCTCCTTATTGATTCTTAGTTATGTAGCGCTTAAGAGTGATGTCTTATAACAGGAGGAGTCACCAGCAAAGCAATATCCACACAAAAATTGTACAGATAGGTAACGATGACATTTAAGCAGAAGTGGTGGACGTAAAGCAAGCAATAATAACATTTTGTTATCATCATGAATCATGTTCTTATCATCATGATCAGAGTATAGGGAAAATTTAGCATATTGGTTCACAGTTGGCATTATCTGAAGTCCTTGCATTGATTGCATTTAATTAAATCAACATTATATTTGGTCAGTCTGATCTTGAGGCCTTAGAGATGTTAAATTGTGAAGATCTTGAGTTTTCATTGAGTTGTTATAACTTAGCCATAAAATGTCTGATCTGCCACAAAATTCACAGGTTTGGTAAGAGTCCTGGCCTGAAGACACCTAAAGACCAATATTCAGATATTATCATAGCCCCACCTGTTGGCAGCAGGATATATCATATCTTTCACTAACTCAAACATACCAAGGTCAATCTGCACCAAACTTCATATGTTTGATAATAGTGCTGGCCTGAACACATCTACATGCCAATAATTAGTTACAGGCATAGCGCCACCATCTTTCAGCAGCAAGTTTGGCACATTTAAATGACTTATGACAGATTTTTTCTATATTTACTGTATTAAAAGCATACTGCCCACCGTTTGCTGATTTCCTGAAGCCACCGGTCGGCGGTGAGCCCGGGTGCGAGGGCCCGTTCATCGCTGCTCGCAGCTTTAATTTTTTTTATTTTTTTTTTTTTTATTTTTTTCAACCTTCCGGGCACTTTTGGGGGCCTTAACATACTCAAAAACTCTTGAAAATTTGCACACACGTCGGAATCTGCGGCCATCAGGACGCCACAGAGGCTGGGACCCGGGCGTGGTTCAGGGCCTCTACAGCGCCCCCTGGAACACAGTTTGAAAACTTGATGTACTGCGCACACATACTTGCACGTATTGATATGAAACTCGGTACACATATAGATCTCACTGAGCCAAACAACTTTTGTACTCTATGTCATAGGCTCCACCTGACAGGAAGTGAGATATTTAGGGCTGTTTAAAAAGCGCATGCTCTGGAATTTAACGTACTCCTCCCAGGAATTCCATGGGATTGTCACCAAACTCGGTCAGCATGATCTCAAGACATTGGGGACGCTAAATTGCGAGGAGATTTTTGATATCTCGAACGGTTTGGCCGTGGCAAGGCGACAAAGTTATGGCGAGAAATGAGAAACAGGAAGTGTCTAATAACTGTTGACCACATTGCCTGATTCTGATGAAACTTCACCAGTTTGTTCGTTGTATGATGCCGATTCCATAAATGTGACTATTATGAGTCAAAGTTATAGCGCCACCAACTGGCAGCAGGAAGTGTGTCATTTTCAAAATGCTTTGAAATCAGCCTCTTAATTTTACTCGATTTTCTTTAAACTTCATCAAAATCATGTCAAAACACGGCCGATAAGAATATGTAAAGGGGTCGATGATAAATCGAATGCTGTTGCCATGGCAACATGTCAAACTTTAAAATTAGATTCCTGTCTTTTCGAGGCAGTTAACATGCTTAGAATTTCATGAAACTCAACACACACATCAATATTTATGATAGTTAGACACTGGCAAAAGGTCATAAATGGGCGTGGAGCAGGCACTCTATAGCGCCATCTTTTGACAAAAGTTGGGGGGTTAGTTTTCCCTACAGTCACCAAACTCTGTACATATATTAATCTCATCAATTTGGACAACTTTCTAAATCAAACTCATTAGCTGAGACCAACAGGAAGCCGGCTATTTTGATTTGAATGTGGATTTTTGGAAAAATCAGGCTGTAAACAAATGCACACTACTTCTAAGAACAACCAGCTGTTCACACCAAACTTTTTTAACATGAAGAGAATATTCTGAAGATGTTAAATTGCGAGCGGATTTTGGATATCTTGAACGGTGTGGACGTGGTGATTTTTTAAAGATATAGTAAAAAATATTTTTATATCTTTAAAGTGCAGCATCCAAACTCTTTAAAACTTTTTTCACACAGAGATCTAATCATTCTGAGCAAGTGCTGCAAATAAAAAATGTATACAAGCTTCTATGAATTAAAGAAAATTTAAAAAAGAACTCAGAAACCTGCTGTCACTCTGGTGAATGTCTCTACAGTATGTGTGTGCGTTCAGTCAGGCACAGAGAAGCTCATTATTGCAGGGGGGAGGGGTGAGAGGCAGAGAGGGAGAGAGGGGTAGAAAGTGAAACATGCTATCTTGCTTATAGACCATCTTTGAGAAATGCACATATATATATAGTGTAATCGAAATAAATACGTCTGATCTTTGAGAGTCTGATATTTTGAGAAAATATAAAGGGTCACTAAGTCTTTCATTGTTTGTATTTTGCAGTTGTTGTTTTTTTATTTTTTTATTTTTTTACTGAACTATACCATGAGCTTGTCCTATTCAGTCACATAGCAAAACATTAAGAAAAATTAAACTTTTAGCATTAGCGATTTATCTTCATTGATAGACATTTATTTTCATAGTGTTATTTATTGAATATAAAATTTAAATTAACAATTTCAAGACAAACTTGGACAACAAAACAAGCTTTGCTGTTATCTGTTCAAAACATCTGAAAATTATAAAATTTTAAGATGAGTTATATATATCGCCCCTTTCAATACTCAACTTGTTTTTAAAGATATTTTGAAAGAATGAAGCGTTTATAGAGCACTTTATTGTGTATTGCTGTACACCCACATGAACTGTGTTCATGTTCATGTTAATACACAGTACATAAACTTTATATGAATACTTTTTTTAGCTTAATATTAATTAACATTAATAAATGATATTTATTTATTGGTCATGTTAACTAATATAGTTAATTTTAACAAATGAAACTGGATGGCAACATTTTATATTTTGTGTGTATGTGTCTGTGTGTTGATTTCAAAGTCTAACCCTTTCAATTCTGTAAACTTAAAATCCAAACTAGCAGAGGGTTACTGTGAATGCATGTGCCAACTGGGCACCGTCTTCCTTATTGATTCTTAGTTATGTAGCGCTTAAGAGTGATGTCTTGTAACAGGAGGAGTCACCAGCAAAGCAATATCCACACAAAACTTGTACAGATAGGTAACAATGACATTTAAGCAGAAGTGGTGGACGTAAAGCAAGCAATAATAACATTTTGTTATCATCATGAATCATGTTCTTATCATCATTATCAGAGTATAGGGAAAATTTTGCATATTGGTTCACAGTTGGCATTATCTGAAGTCCTTGCATTGATTGCATTTAATTAAATCAACATTATATTTGGTCAGTCTGATCTTGAGGCATTAGAGATGTTAAATTGTGAAGATCTTGAGTTTTCATTAAAGGGCGTGTCCGTGGTGGCCTGACAAAGTTTGATGTTTCTGCATAGACATAGAAGTTGTTATAACTTAGCCATAAAATGTCTGATCTGCCACAAAATTCACAGGTTTGGTAAGAGTCCTGGCCTGAAGACACCTAAAGACTAATATTCAGATATTATCATAGCGCCACTTGTTGGCAGCAGGATATATCATATCTTTCACTAACTCAAACATACCAAGGTCAATCTGCACCAAACTTCATATGTTTGATAATAGTGCTGGCCTGAACACATCTACATGCCAATAATTAGTTACAGGCATAGCGCCACCATCTGGCAGCGGCAAGTTTGGCACATTTAAATGACTTATGACATATTTTTTCTATATTTACTGTATTAAAAGCATACTGCCCACCGTTTGCTGATTTCCTGAAGCCACCGGTCGGCGGTGAGCCCAGGTGCGAGGGCCCGTTCATCGCTGCTCGCAGCTTTAATTTGTTAGGGCCCGAGCCCAAAAGGGCGAAGGCCCTATTGTTTTTCTAAGGATTATTATTATTATTAGGGCCCGAGCCCAAAAGGGCGAAGGCCCTATTGTTTTTCTAAGGATTATTATTATTATTATTATTATTATTATTATTATTATTATTTTTTTTTCAATGTTTTGGGGGATTTCGGGGGCCTTAACATACACGAAAACTCTTGAAACTTTGCACACACATTGGAACCTGCGGCCATCAGGGCTGGACAGACTTTGACATGGGGGGGTCACCTGGGGGGGGCATGGCACAGCGTTAAAAATTGCGACTTTTGAAGGGCTCTGGAGCGCACAACGGTTGACCTACAGTCACCAAAATTCATACACATATAGACCTCATCGGGCCGAACAAATTTCACACTCATAGTCCGTGCTTCGCCAAACAGGAAGTCGGCTATTCAGGGATGTCTAAAAAGTGCATGCAATGGAATTTGAAATACTCCTACTAGGCCTTTCCACCGATGGCCACCAAACTCGGTCAGCATGATCTCAAGACATTGGGGACGCAAAATTGCCAGGGGATTTTTGATATCTCGAACGGTTTGACCGTGACGGGGCGACAAATTTATGGCGAGAAATGAGAAACAGGAAGTGCCTAATAACTTTGACATACTTTGTCTGATTTTGACCAAACTTCAGCAGTTTGTTCATCGTCTGATGCCGATCACAGAGATGTGACTATTATGAGTCAAAGTTATAGCGCCACCAACTGGCAGCAGAAAGCGTGACGTTTTGAAACGCTTTAAACTCAGCCTCTTAATTTTACTCAATTTGCTTCAAACTTCATCCCAATAATGTCAAAACACGACCGATAAGAATCTGTGAAGGGCGTTATCCATAACTTTTATCATGTTGCCATGGCAACGTGTCAAACTTTAACTTTAGTTTTTTGTGTTTTTGAGCCACTTAAAATGCTTAGAATTTCATGAAACTCAACACACACATCTGTATTAATGACAGTTAAACACTGATAAAAGCCCATAAATGGGCGTGGAGCAGGCGCTCCATAGCGCCACCTTTTGACAAAAGTTGGGGGGTTACTTTGTCCTACAGTCACCAAACTCGGTACATATATTGGACTCATCAAGCCGGACAACTTTCTAATTTACACCCATTAGCTACGACCAACAGGAAGTCAGCTATTTTTATTTAAATATGGATTTTTGGAAAAATCAAGCTGTGGAATTTGAAATACTCCTCCTAGACCTTTCCACCGATGGCCACCAAACTCGGTCACCATGATCTCAAGATATTGGGAATGCAAAATTGCCAGGGGATTTTTGCTATCTCGAACGGTTTGGCCGTGGCAGGGCGACAAATTATGGCGAGAAATGAGAAACAGGAAATGTCTAATAATTTTGACACACTTTATCTGATTTTGACCAAACTTAAGCAGTTTGTTCGTCGTATGATACCGATCACAGAGATGTGACTATTATGAGTCAAAGTTATAGCGCCACCAACTGGCAGCAGGAAGTGTGTTGCTTGCAAAACGCTTTTAAATCAACCTCTTAATTTTACTCAATTTGCTTCAAACTTCATCAGAATAATATCAAAACACGGCCGATGAGAATCTGTGAAGGGGTCCTTGATACATCAAATGCTGTTGCCATGGCAACATGTCAAACTTTAACATTTGTTTCCTGTGTTTTTAAATATAGCTGTGAATAAATTCATATCACTCATAGTAGAATCAGAAAGTTCACACCAAAGATACTGAAGATGTTAAATTGTGAACGGCTTTGGGACATCTTGAACGGTGTTGATGTGGTGATTTATGAAAGTAACAATAAAAAAGATGAGTTATTTTCATATATCTTTAAATTGCATTATTCTGACTCATCAAAACTTTTTACATATAAAGAACAAGAAATTCTTAGGAAATACGTGTAGTTTCAAAATGTTATCATGCTCAGAGGCCCCAAAAACATTAAAAGTGTCACATAAATTTGTCAGATTAAAGCTCTAATACCAGGGATGAACACTAGAGGTCCTCATAAGATAAGGAATCGTTTGACCTCTAATGCTATTTAGCTCATTCTCAGTGTATAAGAATGAAAATAATCCATAGAATCAGTTGATATAGACTGTACTGTCAGTGTACTTTTACATAATTATTTTGTATAGGTGCTTAAAGAGCATTAAAATCTTTTTTTAATCTTTTAAGGAAAAATTATATGATTTATATACATATATACAATCTCACTGATAGAATAAAAAATCTTATAAGTATGACACTATACTGCTCAGTTCACTTAATTAGAATGAGAAACAAATACATCAACTAAGTTAATATGTAATTATTTTTAATATATTTGTTTATAATTATGTCACAGATGCTTATAGATCATTAAAATTATATTTAAAAATGGATGTAGATCATAAAACATGGTAACGATTTAAAATAGGGTCTCTTTTGTTAACATTGGTTAATGAACTAACACACGAACGAACAATGAACAATATATTTGTACTCAATTTTCTTCAAACTTCATCAGAATGATGTAAAAACACGGCCGATGAGAGTCTGTAAAGGCGTCCCTGATGCATCAAATGCTGTTGCCATGGCAAATAAATAAAAATACAAAATACATTCAAATATTTGTTTCCTGTGTTTTTGAGGCAGATAGCGTGCCTAGAATTTTATTTTCCATTTTCAATTTTCAATGATTTATTATATATTTAAAGTGCAGCATCCTAACTCTTTGAAACTTTTTTCATACAAATAACTATTCATTCTGATTAAACACAGTTCATTTCATAATTATACAAAACTCCACGAATGAAAGAAAATTAAAAAACAAATCTGATCTCACTCTGCTATGCACTCTATGTTTGTGTTTGTGTGGTAAGTGGCTGAGTGTAAGGAGGTGGGATGGGTGGTAAGAGAAAGAGTCAGACAGGAGGAGAGACAGTTAGGGTTAGTCCAAAGGGTTATTGTGAATGCATGTGCCAACTGGGCACCGTTTTCCTGATGCTATCGGGATGGCGACTGCCAGACGGCGAGGGCCCGGTCAACGCTGCTTGCAGCTTTAATTATTAGGGCCCGAGCCCAAAAGGGCGAAGGCCCTATTGTTCTTCTAAGGGTTATTATTTTTTTTTTTTTTTTTTTTTTTTATTTTTTTCAACCTTCCGGGCACTTTTGGGGGTCTTAACATACTCAAAAACTCTTGAAAATTTGCACACACGTCGGAATCTGCGGCCATCAGGACGCCAAAGAGGCTGGGACCCGGGCGTGGTTCAGGGCCTCTACAGCGCCCCCTGGAACACAGTTTGAAAACTTGATGTACTGCGCACACATACTTGCATGTATTGATATGAAACTCGGTACACATATAGATCTCACTGAGCCAAACAACTTTTGTACTCTATGTCATAGGCTCCACCTGACAGGAAGTGAGATATTTAGGGCTGTTTAAAAAGCACATGCTCTGGAATTTAACGTACTCCTCCCAGGAATTCCATGGGATTGTCACCAAACTCGGTCAGCATGATCTCAAGACATTGGGGACACTAAATTGCGAGGAGATTTTTGATATCTCGAACGGTTTGGCCGTGGCAAGGCGACAAAGTTATGGCGAGAAATGAGAAACAGGAAGTGTCTAATAACTGTTGCACACATTGCCTGATTCTGATGAAACTTCACCAGTTTGTTCGTTGTATGATGCCGATTCCATAAATGTGACTATTATGAGTCAAAGTTATAGCGCCACCAACTGGGAGCAGGAAGTGTGTCATTTTCAAAATGCTTTGAAATCAGCCTCTTAATTTTACTCGATTTTCTTTAAACTTCATCAAAATCATGTCAAAACACGGCCGATAAGAATATGTAAAGGGGTCGATGATAAATCGAATGCTGTTGCCATGGCAACATGTCAAACTTTAAAATTAGATTCCTGTCTTTTCGAGGCAGATAACATGCTTAGAATTTCATGAAACTCAACACACACATCAATATTAATGATAGTTAGACACTGGCAAAAGGTCATAAATGGGCGTGGAGCAGGCACTCTATAGCGCCATCTTTTGACAAAAGTTGGGGGGTTAGTTTTTCCTACAGTCACCAAACTCTGTACATATATTAATCTCATCAATCTGGACAACTTTCTAAATCAAACTCATTAGCTAAGACCAACAGGAAGCCGGCTATTTTGATTTGAAGGTGGATTTTTTGAAAAATCAGGCTGTAAACAAATTCACACTACTTCTAAGAACAACCAGCTGTTCACACCAAACTTTTTTAACATGAAGAGAAGATTCTGAAGATGTTAAATTGCGAGCGGATTTTGGATATCTTGAACGGTGTGGACATGGTGATTTTTTAAAGATATAGTAAAAAATATTTTTATATCTTTAAAGTGCAGCATCCAAACTCTTTAAAACTTTTTTCACACAGAGATCTAATCATTCTGAGCAAGTGCTGGAAATATAAATTTTATACAAGCTTCAATGAATTAAAGAAAATTAAAAAGATAACTCAGAAACCTGCTGTCACTCTGGTGAATGTCTCTACAGTATGTGTGTGCGTTCAGTCAGGCACAGAGAAGCTCATTATTGCAGGGGGGAGGGGGGAGAGGCAGAGAGGGTGACAGAGTAGAGAGCCATTCTACAGACCATCTTTGAACAAAATGCACATACTGTATGTAGTGTAATTACATAAATATGTCTGATCTTTGAGAGTCTGATATTTTGAGAAAATATAAAGGGTCACTAAGTCTTTCATTGTTCGTATTTTGCAGTTGTTGTTTTTTATTTATTTTTTACTTAACTGTACCATGAACTTGTCCTATTCATTTATAAGATTTAAAAAAATACAACTTTTTAGCATGATCAATTTATCTTCATTGATAGACAATATTTACATAGTGTTATTTATTGAATATAAAATAATAATAATTAAACATTAAGACAAACTTTGACAACAAAACAAACGTTACTGTTATCTCTTCAAAACATCTGAAAACCATCATTTTAAGATCAGTTATATATATATATATATATATATATATATATATATATATATATATATATATATATATATATATATATATATATCACCCCGTTAAAATACTCAACTTGATTTTTAAAGATATTTTGAAAGAATGAAGCGTTTATAGAGCACTTTATTGTGTATTGCTGTTCACCCACATGAACTGTGTTCATGTTCATGTTAATACACAGTACATAAACTTTATATGAATACTTCTTTTAGCTTAATATTAATTAACATTAATAAATGCTATTTATTTATTGGTCATGTTAACTAATATAGTTAATTTTAACAAATGAAACTGGATGGCAACATTTTATATTTTGTGTGTATGTGTCTGTGTGTTGATTTTAAAGTCTAACCCTTTCAATTCTGTAAACTTAAAATCCAAACTAGCAGAGTTACTGTGAATGCATGTGCCAACTAGGCACCGTTTTCCTTATTGATTCTTAGTTATGTAGCACTTAAGAGTGATGCCTTGTAACAGGAGGAGTCACCAGCAAAGCAATATCCACACAAAAATTGTACAGATAGGTAACAATGACATTTAAGCAGAAGTGGTGGACGTAAAGCAAGCAATAATAACATTTTGTTATCATCATGAATCATGTTCTTATCATCATCATCAGAGTATAGGGAAAATGTTGCATATTGGTTCACAGTTGGCATTATCTGAAGTCCTTGCATTGATTGCATTTAATTAAATTATATTTGGTCAGTCTGATCTAGAGGCCTTAGAGATGTTAAATTGTGAGGATTTTGAGTTTTCATTGAGTTGTTATAACTTAGCCATAAAATGTCTGATCTGCCACAAAATTCACAGGTTTGGTAAGAGTCCTGGCCTGAAGACATCTAAAGGCCAATATTCAGATATTATCATAGCCCCACCTGTTGGCAGCAGGATATATCATATCTTTCACTAACTCAAACATACCAAGGTCAATCTGCACCAAACTTCATATGTTTGATAATAGTGCTGGCCTGAACACATCTACATGCCAATAATCAGTTATAGGCATAGCGCCACCAGCTGGCAGCGGCAAGTTTGGCACATTTAAATGACTTATGACATATTTTTTCTATATTTACTGTTTTAAAAGCATACTGCCCACCGTTTGCTGATTTCCTGAAGCCACCGGTCGGCGGTGAGCCCAGGTGCGAGGGCCCGTTCATCGCTGCTCGCAGCTTTAATTATTATTATTATTATTATTTTTTTTTCAATGTTTTGGGGGATTTCGGGGGCCTTAACATACACGAAAACTCTTGAAACTTTGCACACACATTGGAACCTGCGGCCATCAGGGCCGGACAGACTTTGACATGGGGGGGTCACCTGGGGGGGGCATGGCACAGCGTTAAAAATTGCGACTTTTGAAGGGCTCTGGAGCGCACAACGTTTGACCTACAGTCACCAAAATTCATACACATATAGACCTCATTGGGCCGAACAAATTTCACACTCATAGTCCATGCTTCGCCAAACAGGAAGTCGGCTATTCAGGGATGTCTAAAAAGTGCATGCAATGGAATTTGAAATACTCCTACTAGGCCTTTCCACCGATGGCCACCAAACTCGGTCAGCATGATCTCAAGACATTGGGGACGCAAAATTGCCAGGGGATTTTTGATATCTCAAACGGTTTGACCGTGACGGGGCGACAAATTTATGGCGAGAAATGAGAAACAGGAAGTGCCTAATAACTTTGACATACTTTGTCTGATTTTGACCAAACTTCAGCAGTTTGTTCACCGTCTGATGCCAATCACAGAGATGTGACTATTATGAGTCAAAGTTATAGCGCCACCAACTGGCAGCAGAAAGCGTGACGTTTTTGAAACGCTTTAAACTCAGCCTCTTAATTTTACTCAATTTGCTTCAAACTTCATCACAATAATGTCAAAACACGACCGATAAGAATCTGTGAAGGGCGTTATCCATAACTTTTATCATGTTGCCATGGCAACGTGTCAAACTTTAACTTTAGTTTTTTGTGTTTTTGAGCCACTTAAAATGCTTAGAATTTCATGAAACTCAACACACACATCTGTATTAATGACAGTTAAACACTGATAAAAGCCCATAAATGGGCGTGGAGCAGGCGCTCCATAGCGCCACCTTTTGACAAAAGTTGGGGGGTTACTTTGTCCTACAGTCACCAAACTCGGTACATATATTGGACTCATCAAGCCGGACAACTTTCTAATTTACACCCATTAGCTACGACCAACAGGAAGTCAGCTATTTTTATTTAAATATGGATTTTTGGAAAAATCAAGCTGTGGAATTTGAAATACTCCTCCTAGACCTTTCCACCGATGGCCACCAAACTCGGTCAACATGATCTCAAGATATTGGGAATGCAAAATTGCCAGGGGATTTTTGCTATCTCGAACGGTTTGGCCGTGGCAGGGCGACAAATTATGGCGAGAAATGAGAAACAGGAAATGTCTAATAATTTTGACACACTTTATCTGATTTTGACCAAACTTAAGCAGTTTGTTCGTCGTATGATACCGATCACAGAGATGTGACTATTATGAGTCAAAGTTATAGCGCCACCAACTGGCAGCAGGAAGTGTGTTGCTTGCAAAACGCTTTTAAATCAACCTCTTAATTTTACTCAATTTGCTTCAAACTTCATCAGAATAATATCAAAACACGGCCGATGAGAATCTGTGAAGGGGTCCTTGATACATCAAATGCTGTTGCCATGGCAACATGTCAAACTTTAACATTTGTTTCCTGTGTTTTTAAATATAGCTGTGAATAAATTCATATCACTCATAGCAGAATCAGACAGTTCACACCAAACTTTGTCAACATGATGCCAAGATACTGAAGATGTTAAATTGTGAACGGCTTTGGGACATCTTGAACGGTGTTGATGTGGTGATTTATGAAAGTAACAATAAAAAAGATGAAGAGTTATTTTCATATATCTTTAAATTGCATTATTCTAACTCATCAAAACTTTTTACATATAAAGAACAAGAAATTCTTAGGAAATACGTGTAGTTTCAAAATGTTATCATGCTCAGAGGCCCCAAAAACATTAAAAGTGTCACATAAATTTGTCAGATTAAAGCTCTAATACCAGGGATGAACACTAGAGGTCCTCATAAGATAAGGAATCGTTTGACCTCTAATGCTATTTAGCTCATTCTCAGTGTATAAGAATGAAAATAATCCATAGAATCAGTTGATATAGACTGTACTGTCAGTGTACTTTTACATAATTATTTTGTATAGGTGCTTAAAGAGCATTAAAATATTTTTTTAATCTTTTAAGGAAAAATTATATGATTTATATACATATATACAATCTCACTGATAGAATAAAAAATATTATAAGTATGACACTATACTGCTCAGTTCACTTAATTAGAATGAGAAACAAATACATCAACTAAGTAAATATGTATTTATTTTTAATATATTTGTTTATAATTATTTCACAGATGCTTATAGATCATTAAAATAATATAAAAAAATGGATGTAGATCATAAAACATGGTAACTATTTAAAATAGGGTCTCTTTTGTTAACATTGTTTAATGAACTAACAAACACGAACGAACAACGGACAATATATTTGTACTCGATTTTATTCAAACTTCATCAGAATAATGTAAAAACACGGCCGAGTCTGTAAAGGCGCCCCTGATGCATCAAATGCTGTTGCCATGGCAAATAAATAAAAATAAAAAATACATTCAAATATTTGTTTCCTGTGTTTTTGAGGCAGATAGCGTGCCTAGAATTTCATTTCCCATTTTCAATTTTCAATGATTTATTATATATTTAAAGTGCAGCATCCTAACTCTTTGAAACTTTTTTCATACAAATAACTATTCATTCTGATTAAACACAGTTCATTTAATAATTATATAAAACTCCACGAATGAAAGAAAATTAAAAAACAAATCTGATCTCACTCTGCTCTGCACTCTATGTGTGTGTTTGTGTGGTAAGTGGCTGAGTGTAAGGAGGTGGGATGGGTGGTAAGAGAAAGAGTCAGACAGGAGGAGAGACAGTTAGGGTTAGTCCAAAGGGTTATTGTGAATGCATGTGCCAACTGGGCACCGTTTTCCTGATGCTATTGGGATGGCGACTGCCAGACGGCGAGGGCCCGGTCAACGCTGCTTGCAGCTTTAATTTTTTTTTGTTTTTTATTTATTTTTTTTTTTCAACCGTTGGGGCACTTTTGGGGGCCTTAACATACTCAAAAACTCTTGAAAATTTGCACACACGTCGGAATCTGCCGTCGTCCGGACGCCACAGAGGCTGGGACCCGGGCGTGGTTCAGGGCCTCTACAGCGCCCCCTGGAACACAGTTTGAAAACTTGATGTACTGCGCACACATACTTGCGCGTATTGATATGAAACTCGGTACACATATAGAACTCATCGAGCTGAACAACTTTTGAACTCTATGTCATGGGCTCCACGCAACAGGAAGTGAGATATTTAGGGCTGTTTAAAAAGCGCATGCTCTGGAATTTAACGTACTCCTCCCAGGAATTCCATGGGATTGTCACCAAACTCGGTCAGCATGATCTCAAGACATTGGGGACGCTAAATTGCGAGGAGATTTTTGATATCTCGAACGGTTTGGCCGTGGCAAGGCGACAAAGTTATGGCGAGAAATGAGAAACAGGAAGTGTCTAATAACTGTTGCACACATTGCCTGATTCTGATGAAACTTCACCAGTTTGTTCCTTGTATGATGCCGATTCCATAAATGT
Organism: Garra rufa; assembly: GCF_049309525.1. Lineage (NCBI taxonomy): Eukaryota > Metazoa > Chordata > Actinopteri > Cypriniformes > Cyprinidae > Garra > Garra rufa. Next base: position 29,011,291 of record NC_133380.1, read on the forward strand.
GACTATTATGAGTCAAAGTTATAGCGCCACCAACTGGGAGCAGGAAACGTGTCATTTTCAAAATGCTTTGAAATCAGCCTCTTAATTTTAATCGATTTTCTTTAAACTTCATCAAAATCATGTCAAAACACGACCGATAAGAATATGTAAAGGGGTCGATGATAAATCAAATGCTGTTGCCATGGCAACGTGTCAAACTTTAAAATTACATTCCTGTCTTTTCGAGGCAGATAACATGCTTAGAATTTCATGAAACTCAACACACACATCAATATTAATGATAGTTAAACACTGGCAAAAGGTCATAAATGGGCGTGGAGCAGGCACTCTATAGCGCCATCTTTTGACAAAAGTTGGGGGGTTAGTTTTTCCTACAGTCACCAAACTCTGTACATATATTGTTCTCATCAATCTGGACAACTTTCTAAATCAAACTCATTAGCTAAGACCAACAGAAAGCCGGCTATTTTGATTTGAAGGTGGATTTTTTGAAAAATCAGGTAGTAAACAAATTCACACTACTCCTAAGAACAACCAGCTGTTCACACCAAACTTTTTTAACATGAAGAGAAGATTCTGAAGATGTTAAATTGCGAGCGGATTTTGGATATCTCGAACGGTGTTGACGTGGTGATTTTTTAAAGATATAGTAAAAAACATAACCCTAATTTTTTATATCTTTAAAGTGCAGCATCCAAACTCTTTAAAACTTTTTTCACACAGAGATCTAATCATTCTGAGCAAGTGCTGGAAATATAAATTTTATACAAGCTTCAATGAATTAAAGAAAATTAAAAAAATAACTCAGAAACCTGCTGTCACTCTGGTGAATGTCTCTACAGTATGTGTGTGCGTTCAGTCAGGCACAGAGAAGCTCATTATTGCAGGGGGGAGGGGTGAGAGGCAGAGAGGGTGACAGAGTAGAGAGCCATCCTACAGACCATCTTTGAACAAAAAATGCACATATGTATTTTAATTACATAAATATGTCTGATCTTTGAGAGTCTGATATTTTGAGAAAATATAAAAGGTCACTTTGTCTTTCATTGTTCGTATTTTGCAGTTGTTGTTTTTTATTTATTTTTTACTTAACTGTACCATGAACTTGTCCTATTCAGTCACATAGCAAAAGATTTAAAAAAATACAACTTTTTAGCATGATCAATTTATCTTCATTGATAGACAATATTTACATAGTGTTATTTATTGAATATAAAATAATAATAATAAAAAAATATGACAAACTTTGACAACAAAACAAACGTTATTGTTATCTCTTCAAAACATCTGAAAACCATAATTTTAAGATCAGTTATAAATATATATATATTACCCCGTTAAAATACTCAACTTGATTTTTAAAGATATTTTGAAAGAATGAAGAGTTTATAGAGCACTTTATTGTGTATTGCTGTACACCCACATGAACTGTGTTCATGTTCATGTTAATTCACAGTACATAAACTTTATATGAATACTTTTTTTAGCTTAATATTAATTAACATTAATAAATGCTATTTATGTATTGGTCATGTTAACTAATATAGTTAATTTTAACAAATGAAACTGGATGGCAACATTTTATATTTTGTGTGTATGTGTCTGTGTGTTGATTTTAAAGTGTAACCCTTTCAATTCTGTAAACTTAAAATCCAAACTAGCAGAGGATTACTGTGAATGCATGTGCCAACTGGGCACCGTCTTCCTTATTGATTCTTAGTTATGTAGCACTTAAGAGTGATGTCTTATAACAGGAGTCACCAGCAAAGCAATATCCACACAAAAATTGTACAGATAGGTAACAATGACATTTAAGCAGAAGTGGTGGATGTAAAGGAAGCAATAATAACATTTTGCTATCATCATGAATCATGTTCTTATCATCATTTGTAGCATACTGGTTCACAGTTGGCATTTATCTGAAGTCCTTGCATTGATTGCATTTAGTTAAATCAACATTATATTTGTTCAGTCTGATCTTGAAGCCTTAGAGATGTTAAATTGAGAAGATCTTGAGTTTTCATTAAAGGGCATGTCCGTGGTGGCCTGACAAAGTTTGATGTTTCTGCATAGACATAGAAGTGGTTATAACTTAGCCTGAAAATGTCTGATCTGCCACAAAATTCACAGGTTTGGTAAGAGTCCTGGCCTGAAGACACCTAAAGACCAATATTCAGATATTATCATAGCGCCACCTGTTGGCAGCAGGATATCTCATATATTTCACTAACTCAAACATACCAAGGTCAATCTGCACCAAACTTCATATGTTTGATAATAGTGCTGGCCTGAACACATCTACATGCCAATAATCAGTTATAGGCATAGCGCCACCAGCTGGCAGCGGCAAGTTTGGCACATTTAAGTGACTTTGACATATTTCTCCTACATTTACTGTATTAAAAGCATACTGCCCACCGTTTGCTGTTTTCCTGAAGCCACCGGTCGGCGGTGAGCCCGGGTGCGAGGGCCCGTTCATCGCTGCTCGCAGCTTTAATTATTGTTTGTAATTGATGTTTTAATCAGGTTACTTGTCCGGTCGGGCAAGTAAAATCCCCTTTCACTTGCCCTTTCACAAAATCCACTTGTCCCGGAGAAGCGTTAATGTAGAGCCCTGAGTAGTAACCGAGTGTGATCTGATCGCTCACTCAAGTCACATGACATGACATGCACTTGGAAAATACTAACTTTAGAATATAATATTTAGAACAAAAGCTCATCATTACTAATACAATTTAATCAAATGTGATAAAATAAAGATGTGTTTAAATTGGTTAAATTAGTAAGAGACAAGTGATGTCAACCTCAACAATGGGCAGAAGGGGGCGTGAGAATACCACGGTACGCCACGAGAGTTTCGCGATACGTATCGTGGTTGGTGTATCGCGATATTTCGGTTCGGTTTGTAATATCGTTACACCCCTATTTAATACAAACAGTGACATTAAATACAAAGGTATAATTAAAAGAAATATGAATAAATACAAATAAACATAATATATAAAATTAAAAACACAATATACAAGTAAGGGCACATGGTAGAGAGTGCAAACCACGTAAACAATGTAATGCAACAGAGCTTGTAAAGTGTAAAAGTGTCAGAGCAGTCTTGTTACTGTCTATGAATAGTGTGAGGTAGTTGGCAGACCAATGCTGCACAAAGTGACTGGTGCAGGTCAGTGTGTGTGTGTGTGTGTGTGTGTGTTAGAGTTCAGAAAGTTGTGGAGCAGAAGAGGGGAGTGAGGGGAGTGGGGGCAGAGCCGGGAGAGAGTTGAGCTTCCTGGCAGCCTGATGGGTGAAGCTGTCCTTCAGTCTGCTGGTCCGAGCCTGGAGACTCCGCAGTCTCCTCCCTGATGGCAGCAGGCTGAAGAAGCTTTGCATTGGGTGGGTGGGATCGGCTGCTATGCAGAGGGCTTTTTTGGTGAGACGTGTGCTGTAGATGTCTTGGAGGGAGGGGAGAGGGACACCGATGATTCTCTCAGCTGCTCTGACTATGCGTTGGAGAGTTTTTTGGCAGGATGCATTGCAGGCTCCAAACCACACAGTGATGCAGCTAGACAGGATGCTGTCGATGGTTCCTCGGTAGAATGTGTACATTATGGGGGCTAGTGCCCTTGTTCTTCTTAGTTTGCGGAGGAAGTAGAGACGCTGCTGTGCTTTCTTGGCCAGTGCAGTGGTGTTTTTAGGTCCAGGAGAGATCCTCAGTGATGTGCACACCCAGGAACTTGGTGCTGCTCACTCTCTCCACAGACGCACCGTTGATGGTCAGAGGAGCATGCTGAGTGTGCACTCTCCTTAAGTCAACAACAATCTCTTTCGTCTTCGCCACATTCAGAGAGAGATTGTTGTCTCCGCACCACGTGGCCAGGCGGCTCACCTCGCTTCTGTAGTTTGTCTCATCCCTGTTGCTAATGAGACCCACCACAGTCGTGTCATCCGCAAACTTAATGAAGAGGTTGGAGCTGTGTGACGGTGTGCAGTCGTGGGTCAGCAGAGTGAAGAGGAGGGGGCTCAGCACACATCCCTGAGGTGCCCCCGTGTTCAGAATGATAGTGCTGGATGTGTTACTGCCGACCCGTACTGCTTGTGGTCTTCCTGTGAGGAAATCCAACAGCCAGTTACAAAGTGAGGTGTTGAGCCCCAGCTGGATCAGTTTTTGTGTGAGCCGTTGTGGTATTATAGTGTTAAATGCTGAACTGAAGTCTATGAACAGCATTCGGACGTATGAGTCTTTTTTGTCCAGGTGTGTGAGTGCAGAGTGGAGTGCAGTGGAGATGGCATCATCGGTCGAGCGGATTTAATGTGCTGCATGACTAGCCGTTCAAAGCACTTCATGAGGATGGGAGTAAGTGCAACTGGACGGTAGTCATTAAAACAGGAAGGAGATGACTTTTTTGGCACCGGAATAATCGTGGTTGCTTTGAAACAGGTGGGGACAACAGCCTGGGAGAGTGAGATGTTAAAGATGTCTGTGAAGACATCAGTGAGTTCCACTGCACAGTCTCTCAGTACACGACCAGGAATGTTGTCAGGACCCGGAGCTTTGCGAGCGTTGATCCTGCTGAGGGATCTCCTCACACTGTCCGGGGACAAAGTCATCACCTGGTCACCAGGAGGGGGTGGGGTCTTCTGTGCTGTGGTGCTGTTTTGCACTTCAAAGCGAGCGAAGAAGGTGTTCAGCTCGTTCAGCAGGGAGATGGTGCTGTCACAGGACTGTGGTGGGGGCTTGTAATCCGTGATGGTCTGTATGCCTAGCCACAGGCTCCGTTTGTCTCTGCTGTCATTGAAGCGACAAGATATTCCTCTGGAGTACTGTCTTTTAGCCTCTCTGATGCCACGGGAAAGGTTGGCCCTAGCTGTCTTCAGGCTCGCCTCGTCTCCAGCTCTGAAGGCAGCGTTCTGAGCTTTCAGCAGCCTGTAGACCTCCCCTGTCATCCATGGCTTTTGGTTGGCACGGGCAGTGATGGTTTTGGTGACTGTTACATCCTCAGTGCATTTGTTAATGTAGGCTGTAACAGTCTCAGTGTACTCCTGGAGGTCAGCGGTGTTGTTGTAAGTGGCAGCCTGTTTTAACATATTCCAGTCTGTGGTGTTAAAGCTGTCCTGTAAAACCTCTGAAGACCCCTCTGGCCACACTTGTATCTGCTTATAGCCTGGGTTTCCCCATCCTGCCTTGCGCAGCGCAATTTATTCACGCTGCTAGTCTAGTCTGGAAACCATGGACCTAATTTTCACCTAAGATAGGGAACCAATCACAGAACGGGGAGGGAGCAGCAAGACGATGACGCCTTCTATGCGACTCACCGAAGCAGTTTGTTACTATGGATCCAGCATGGCAGCAGAAGCAAAGTTATCTTTCGTGTCTACACTGGACGCGAGCGGCGCGACAAATGACATTATAACCTATTATGCTGTCTACACTGGATGCGGCGCGACACAGCAAATCCCCGACAAAGTTTAAATGATTTGCAACGTTCACCTTGTCGCGTCCAGTGTAGACAGACTTTAGCTGTTGCGGTGCGGCAACTGTCGCGTCCGGTGTAGACACGGTATAGTGTTCTAAGTAGTTTAGAACGCAAGTTTATTTTGAAAAAAGAGCAACTTTTGGCATTCACTCTACATACATTGAAACGATTGGCTATGATGAGCTACGCACAGGCACTTTTGATAGACATTCGTATCGCCCAATAAACGGCTCTGGGCATTCGTAAACCACGCCTCAAATACGAGAAAATGAACATGTGGTTCCCAGACCACGAATCATGACGAAGTCATAACGTGGTCTGGCGTTAGCCAGGCTAATCTGCTTACGAACCGGTTTGGTGACTTTAACAAGCGGTCTGTAAGAGGGCATTAGCATAACAGTGATGTGATCAGAGGCGCCAAGGTGGGGGAGGGGGAAAGCTTTGTAAGCTCCTCTCTGGGTGGTGTAAACAAGGTCCAGTGTGTTATTTCCCAGTGTTGGAAAGTCAATGTGTTGCTGTATTTTTGGAAACACACTCTTTAAGTCTGCATGATTGAAATCCCCAGCCACGATGAGAAAAGCATCGGGGTGAGCTGTTTGCTGCTCACTGATGTGCTGATATAGTTCATATAGTGCCTCGCTCCTGTAGTTGTTGGAGGTGGGAGGGATGTACACAGCACACAGCAGTATAGATGTATATTCCCTCGGTAAGTAGAACGGCCGGCACTTAATAACCATTAATTCCAGCACTGGTGAGCAGTATTTGCAGACTACAACAGTATCGCGGCACCAAGCGTCACAATGATACAAACACAAAGTCCGCCACCGCGGGTCTTACCCCCCGTGACGACAACCCTGTCGGCCCGATAGCATGTCAGCTGGTCGAGCTGAATGGCGCAGTCCGGGACACTGTCGCTGAGCCATGTTTCCGTGAACACAAAAACACAACAGTCCTTTACATTCCTTTGAGATGAACGTAGTAGTCGGAGTCCAGTTTGTTGTCTAATGAGCGTACGTTGGCCAGAACGATGGAAGGGATAGCGGGTTTGTGTGGGCTAGCCGCTAGCCTAGCTCGGATACCTCCGCGCTTACCCCTCTTCTGCTTCACACCGCTTGAGGCGCCTCCATTGTGGGCGAGGAGCAGGAGTGGGGGTCGGTGACTGAGTAGGCCTCCGGAGCAGACCCAGATCATTCAGCTCTTCAGTGTCCACAGAGTTCAATTTAAAAACTTTGTTTCTGCCGATGTCGAGCAAAAATGTTCTGCTATAAACGCGCTTATGGGCAGATAAACGCGACGAAGACGTACAAAAACACTGCGACTTACAGGACGAAAAACACAAAAACACTGTTTGGTCGGGAGAGAGAGAAGCCGCTGCGTGTGCACTAGGGTTGGGTCGATAGACGATGCCATCGTCCATCGCCGATGGCCAATAGACATCACGATGCTGAGCCGGCATCGCGATCCTCCGCCCCGCCCCCGCAGCGCCCCGCCCCGGCCCGCCCCGCCCCCGCAGCAACCCGCTCACGAAAAACACACACTTAATCACTATATAGCCAAATGAAATGCATGCTTTCAATATCTGCATCTTTACTTATTTTATTATTAATGAGGTAATAATAACAAGGAAGTTGTTAGTGTGTTAGTGATCACAATACAAATGATACAAATACAAATACAGTGAACTCCTAACGAATTACATGAAAGTTCGTTTACATTAATAAATGAGGCATACAAAAACAGTAGAAAAAAATCAAACTAATTTTAATTAAATTAGATTAAATAAACTATACACCAAATAAGCCCTTTTCTTGGTTTTACCCTAACGAACAGAGCTTAGAACAAAAACAAGAGAATATATTTTTTTTCCTACGAAACACTAATGTACAATACAAAGCCTAGTATACATTATAAATAACACTTTATCATTCAAATACATCGGGAATATGGAAACACTTGGATTTGTGCCGAAAAACAGAGGTGCGTGAGCCCAACGCGCTATTTTTAGTTTCGCTTTGTAGTTTCTTAACTCTATATATTTTGTTTCATTTCTGTTCTGTTCTGAATACCTCTACATTTAAATCATTCGTTTTGGAGTCAGGGTAACTAACTTATAGCTATGTTTATAGTGTTTATAATGTTAATACATAATATTTCGCTTGATTTGGTATTATTTCTGATATTACACTTTCTCTCTAAACATTCCGCTGCTCAGTAAATGCGTTTAGAGAGAGTGGGTTAAGCAGTAAGCAAACAATGAGAGCGTTATTGAACTTAAAAAAGCGGACTGGTCGAAAATATGTTAAGGACCAACACACATCCTCGCATCGATATAAACCCGCGCTTGCTCTTGTCCTTGTCTCGTCTGCACGCACGCACTGTCACGATCTAATGCACTTGTTAATTCAGCATCTTTAAAAACAAATACCGGAACGCAAAAATCCATAATCGTACATTTTCCAGAACAGGATCAGGCTCAAATTAAGCACTGGGGGACACGGTAGGCTACAATTAATTAATTCGTTATGAATACATTATTTAACAACAACCATCCCGCCCCCAGCAGACGATGCCATCGTCCATCGCGATGTTTCACATTAGACATCGTACGATGCCAAATTGGTCGACATCGCCCAACCCTAGTGTGCACGCGCCGCCATCTTGAGTAAGTTTCTCAGGCCCCCTCCCAGAATATTATAACTGAACCAGGTGTTTTAATTAGTTGGACATCTAAAACATTCTGGGAGCGGGGACCTGAGGACTGAGGATGAGACTATGCCTCTTTTACTGTTTAATGCTGAAGCTTAAATAAATAAAGCATCTTACTTCCTGTTACAGAATAAAATATTGTATTAAAGGGGTCATCCAATGCCCATTTTCCACAAGTTAATATGATGCTTTAGGGTCCTAATGAAAAGTTTGTAATATACTTTGATTAAAAATTCTCTATGGTAGTGTAAAAAAACACAAATTTTACCTGGTAAGAAATGCCTCTGTTCTCTGCAAGCGATATCAGTACCTGGCCCATTTAAATTTTATGAACCTCTGCTCACCCCGCCCCTCAGTTCTGCGGGGCATGTCATTACATAGCACACGGGGTGTTGCCTAAACAACAGTTGGGGGTATAGTTGTATAGTTTGGGGGAAAATGGCACTTGGGGGGCCTAGAAGACACTGTACAACCCCATCCATTTAAAATTTAATTTAAAAACCGGAGTTGGAACCGAAACAAGATGACACCCGCAAAGAAGTTCGGCAATTACGGCTTAAATTCATTCATTCTTATCTTTCACGAGTTTCCTCTTACAGATAATAAATTGCGCGAAAGGTTGTGTGTATTTTGCGTGCTGTCCGGGAGAGGGCCTCGAGCTCGGTTGTCATTCCCGAGCCCGGGGCTCTCCCCCGCCCAGGGGGAGGGGTCTGAGCTCAGCACTGGCCCGAACCCTATAAGCGCTCCCCCCTATGGGCTGAAGGTGAGGAGACGGGGTGGAGGAGGGGCGTTGACAAGACAAGAGATGATGAAGGTAGGAATGTTGTGTTATTTATAGGGATTTTTCCTGTGCTGATTGGATAGGGAGAGTGATTGTTAAAGTCCCCCTGAAATCAAAATTAAAGTTTTTTCGCTTTTAGTATGAATATATTAGCCTTAAGGTTATCTATAAGCTAGTGTGCTGCAAAACAAAGACAAAATTCGTGTTTACAAGATATGGGCATTCAAAACTTACAGTCTTGTCACTTCTGCCAATGTGAATCAAGGATTTGGATGATATCACCGTGCACTTCAGTTTCTCATCAAACGTTCTGTCCAATCAAATGCTCTCTAGAGTCCGTAATGTCCCGCCCCTTAACAGAGACGCAATACACGGAGCAGATCATATGCGCTCATATGTACGGACGGCATGTATTAAATTACACAGCCTCAGCATGATTATGATCACTATTTCGTTTTAGCAAGTTTCATATTGAATCTGTGGGGTAATTTATTAGTCTGTGGCTGTCATAAGCTTACAAATGCGGCTTTACCGAGCTCAACGGCTCTTGCCCGAGCAGATACTAATGGAACGCTATTGGCTATTCAAAATGAGTGGGCGGGGCTGGGGGATATGTTTTTGTTTCAGTTAAAAGTACGTTACCACATAGAATAACGCTGCGTGTTTCAAGGCACTTCAGTGGACCTTTAAGGGTGAATTGGCCGTGTTAATTATCTGTGTGAGCTCCTCCCGAAACTAGTTAATAAAACATCACTTCACGAGTTCCCTCTTACAGATAATAAACTGAGCGAAAGGTTGTGCGTATTTGGCGTGCTGTCCGGAAGAGGGCCTCGAGCTCAGTAGTCATTCCCGAGCCCGGGGCTCTCCCCCGCCCTGGGGGAGGGGTCCGAGCTCAGCACTGGCCCGTGCGGGGAAGAGGGCTATAGGTTTCTGCGGAAGCGGGCTCTGCTGCGGCAGAGGAAGTTGATAGATAAAGGCTCCGGCGGGAGCAAATGCCGCTGCTGCGGTGTGGGAAGAAGGCTAGAGGCTCCTGCGGCGGCAGGTTGTGCTGTAGGGAAAAATGATAGAGGCTCCTGCGGGAGCGGACATTGCTGTGGCGGGATACGAAGGAAAGGTTAGAGGACCGAACCTTTGTTGACACAGTGCATGGTAGCTTCGTTGTCGCAATGGACAATGATGCTAGTGGCGGACCATTCTTTACCCCATAAAAAAACTGCAACGACTAAAGGATATAGTTCGAATAGCGCTGAGGATGGTAGATGGTGCGGCAAATCTGCCAGCTGGGCCATGTGGATGCAAACCAGCTGCCTTGGAAAAACCTCCGAAACTGATGGATGGGGTGGTGTCTGTAAACAGTTGGATATCGAATGGGGAAGAGATCAGGTTGTTATAGAAGAAGGATAATCCATTCCATTGTTTAAGGAAGTATATCCGTAAACTGAGTTCGTTGCGGCATGGGTCAGTTAAGGATATTTGGTCCTCTAGGGGGTGGGTGGAGGATGCAAGCGAGAGAAGGTGGGAGATAAAGGTGCGGCCTTGCGGGATGATGCGCATTGCGAAATTTAAATGGCCTAAAACGGATAAAAGCTCATGCTTGTAACAGCTTGGATTAGTTAGGAGAGAGGAAGTCACCAGTATTGTTCTATCGATTTTCTCTTTAGGTGAAAGAGAGGCCTGGAATTTTTGGGAATCCAAGTTGATGCCCAAAAATTCAATAGAAGTGCTGGGGCCTAGGGTTTTGTCTTGGGTGAGGGGAATCCGGAGCTCTGCGAAAAGCTTTTGGGTAGTCAAAAGATGGGCAGCTGGGGAGGAGTCGGGGGGCGAGATGATCAGAAAGTCGTCTAAGAGATGAACCAGAAACGGCATGTCGTGATTGTTGGAGAGGATCCAGTAAATTGCCTCTGACAACATGTCGAAAATTTTAGGGCTGCTTCTACAGCCGAAGTGAGGCGGACGGTGAAGTAATATTTATTCTGTCAGCGGATGCCGAATAGGTGCCAAAAAATCTGGGTGGATGGACATGACTTTAAGGCAGAGGTGATGTCGACTTTGGCCAGCCAAGCACTGCGACCTGCTTTTTTAATCAGGGTAATGGCTTGGTCGATGTCGTGGTAGTGAAGAGAAAATTCATTGAGCGGGATGTTAATGCTTGGAAACTATTATTCGGGGACGACGGATCGATTATTAACCGTTTTTTACCTGAAAATTTTCTGGTCGCTATGCCCATGGGGCTGACCCGAAAAACGCTGAAGGGAGGAACGCAGAAGGGGCCAATCATGAAGTTCGCCTCTAATTCTTTTTTAATTAGGAGGTCGACTGATTCGGGTTCGGCCAAAGCAGACTGGAGATTGGGACAGATAATGCTTTCGGAAGGGAGACTTTCGATACTAGGGTGAAAGCCGTGTGAGAGACCTGTTAGAATAAAATCTGTAAACTGAGAATTAGGATGATGAAGCAATTCTTCAGACAGATAAGAAACGTTTACAGGAGTCGATAAATATTGTTTAGAATTTTGTTTGCAGCTTTTTGAACGGGACAAGTCAGGCGAGCATGAGCGTTGCCGCAAAAAATTGCAAACGAGCATGAACCGGCAGCGCTGCCTTGTGCACCTGCCGTTGTTGAAGCTGGCACACCTGGTTGTCAGCGGAGGAAGGGCAGCAGCAAAATGAGGGAGTGGGGGTGGCGGGGGTGTCCTTAAGGTGTGGGACGTAGCTGGTGGATTTAGGCTGAGAAGGTTCGGGGTGGGGGGGATGGATGGACTGACGAAAGGGCAAATGACAGTGGAGTGATAAAAAGAACGACAGACTGCGCATGAAATATTGCGGCAGCCTAAAAATACCCTGCTGTGAAGTTCGGAATCTAGAGCACCCCAATTAGGACACTGGTTCCACTGGGCGATCCGAATGGCACACTTGGCTGCGAAAAGCTTGTGGTAAGTGTAGAAATGAGAATCCCCGTATGATAATGAGAGCTCAGCGATTATAGTGAGATTGTCGCTGAGCTCGCGTCTTCTGTTGGGAAATACTGCGCAGATTACTTCTGAATAGCGGGTGAAGGCACTGGTGAATTTGGCAAATGATGAAATACGTGATGGATTGTGACTTGAATTTTTTATAGTGACTGAAAAATGAGCTGAGGAAGAGATTTTGCTGCCTGCGGTGGCAGACTTGCGCTGATGCAGCGGCTTGAAAAAGCCGCGGAGTAGCGATTGGTGCCTGCTTCACACATACTCCGTATACAGTGCGTATGCAGTCCTTGTGCGTTATGTATGCTGTGCAGGAGCAGCATGGACTCGTTTTGCTTTCACACAGGACGCGTTTGCAGTCCGTTCCTGATTTGCGGTTGTTTACCACAAACACAACATTTATCCGTTATTTTGATTTCAAATACAAACGTGCTTTTCAGCATTGTGATCCTCTTCACAGTACACTAATACAATAATACGAGACATTAAGTTGCTCAAGCAAGTTGCAACATATTTTAGTCTCGCGTAGCCAGACCTTCAGACTGACGGCTGAAGTTCTGGAATTCATGGCAGCTTTAATTGGCCAAGGCCCGCCCATAAGGCCGTTTGACCGACATGTCAAACAACCAATCACAGTTCGTTTCGTTCAGCGTCACGTTTATGGGTGTAGAAATGCCCCCACAACCACAGACTGACATGCAACAAGTCAGTCATTGAAATAACCAGCATTGAAAGTTAACGAAGAAGAGGGAGAACAAGCAGTAAGTCAGTAATTTCTTCGTGAACGTCGCAAATGTGTATAACAACAATGGCGTCTGCACAAGCACCTTTTAGCAAAACGCCGAGTAAATCAGTCTGCGCTTTGTTTCCCGGCGGACCGAAAATAACTCGCGTGTTCCGGATATCCGATCAAATTCAACTAATCAGATCACGACTTCGACATTCCTGAAGTGTTTCCAGTTAAGTGTACCATATGCATCAGACGTTTAGCCAACGTTCCGTGGGCGTGACGTCTGAGGCTGAGACTAAACATATTTAAACACAGCATATGTAGGCTATAGCTTCCTTACTTATTGAAATTGGGCTATCCCAAATATTTTAAATTAAAACTTACCACAGAAAGAAACAGTCGGCTCTCGTGCCTTTCTTTCACATTAAATCTTATTAAAAACAATCCTTTAAAGAACTTTTCTACCTGGACAAGAGCATCTATGGCGGCCTCGGCAACCAGAACGGTCTCCTGGTGCGCCCTGGCCGGGAACCCGTCCCTATGGGACTGGCGGATTGGTCCGGCCGAGTAGGAGCAGAGCGGCGCCTGCTCGTTCTATCCGCCTTGGATGGAGGGGTAGCTGGGAGATTTGCCCGATTGGAGCGAAGCGTGCAGATTGAGGAGATCCGCTTTGGTAGCTCAGCGCGGGACGATGACACCGGCGCTGGCGATCGCTTGGCGTTGACAAGACAAGAGATGACGAAGGCAGGAATGTTGTGTTATTTATAGGGATTTTTCCTGTGCTAATTGGATAGGGAGAGTGATTGTTAAGGGTGAATTGGCCGTGTTAATTATCTGTGTGAGCTCCTCCCGAAACTCGTTAATAAAACATTACGATGTGAGCAATGCTGTGAAATGTCCTTCTGATGGGCCTACAAAAAAGGAAAAATTAAGGGTGAAAAACATTGCAATTATGTTAACCAAATTCGTTTTGTGACGTATTGACTTACAGTTGCAATCAAAATTATTCAACCCCATTGACCTTCAAGACATTTTGCTGCAGAGAACATTTTGTGAAAACAATTCAACAAAGGCATAAGTAAACTATTAAAGAAAGTTTATTAATACACATTTGAGTAATTCTGAGAACGTAAGTTGATGAATAATGAAAAAAAAATCTAATTGGCTCTAAACATTTATGTTCAAAATTATTCAACCCCTGAAAGTAAATGTGGTGTTGAATCTTTTATTCTTTAAAACCACCAATACACACTGCCTGGAAGTGCTTAGATGCTTCTGTCACCTTTCTGCTGCAATCTTGGACCATTCCTTGCCTGAAAAAGCTTTCAGATCACTGATAATCTTGGTTTTTACTTTGCCACTGCTTGCTTCAAATTCAACCATGTATTTTCAATGAGAATTAAATCTGCAAACTGAACAGGCCACTTAAAAACATTCTATGGCTGATCCCTGAAGCAAGCGTAAGTAGATTCGGATGTATATTTTGGGATGATTGTCCTGCAGGAAAGTCCATTGATTATTAACTTCAGACTTTGCACAGAAGGCATCACAATGTTTGCCAAAATGGTCTGATACTTTAATAAATCAGTGATATCCTTTGTATGGTCATGTTTTCCACTTCCTTCCACAGTAAAACAACCCCATAACAGGACTGGCCCACCTCCATGTTTGACGATGGAGATAGTGTTCTTCTGCTTATAAGCTTGGTCTTTTTTGCACCAGATGTACCTCTGATCCATACATCTAAAAAGTTCCAGTTTGGGCACATCACTCCATAAAACATTCTTCCAGAACTCCACAGGTCTATCCAAATGAATTTTGGCATGTTCAAGGCAGCCTTTTTTTTCCTTCTTGGTCAAGAATGGTATTCAGCAGGATTCCTCAACATGAAGACTGCACTTGTCTAGTGTTTATCTTATTCACAGCATTGAAATATTTTTCCTCCTTTCGTCTGGTCATCTTGCAAGTCTTTGGCTGTACATTGCAAGTTTTTCTCAGTTGATCTGATCAAACATTTTATGAAATTGCGTTTTTTTGTTCAACAGCCTCAAAGGTTTCCTGGTTCAAAACACTTTAATCTAAGGAATACGGCTGCCAGCTGTGTCTCTAGGGACTTGTAATGTCTTAGAAATCTTCATGTAGTTTTAGACTTTCTAATATAGCAAACTATTTCTTCTCTGTTGATTTTGTGTGAGCTTTGTTGACTTTACCATATTTGCTACTTACCTTCAGCACATGAATGGGCTAAGAGTATACTATGTGTAACACCCCAAGCTAATTCCATTTTTAATAAGTTTGTAAAGGCTTAAGACATTTTTTTAAGACAATTTGGTAACTTACCATAAAAACAACTGTCTTAAAACAGCAACGTTGAATAGGGGTTGAATAATTCTGACATAGCTGTGTTATTAAAAAATCCTATAACTCAAAAACATTACGTTATATATTGACAGTATCACTTTTAATATGCCAGAAAACTGATGTAGATGCAATTTAGTCCTGGATCTTCAGAAAGAGCCAAAAATCTTTTGTAAAGTACTGCAGTCTCTGGGGGGGTTGAATAATTTTGATTATAAGATGTGAAAAAGGTATATAAAAATAATATATAAAAACGTATTAAATAAAATACATAAACCTTAAATAAAATTAGAAAATCAAACCACGCAAGGTTTTCCCTATTTATTAGTCGATAGCACGAATAAGTAGTTTGTAAAAATATTTATTACATATTTATATTTTCAATTTATATATATTTTTAAGATAGAAAGTCAAAATCGCGATCAGTCTGCTTGTGCTGTCACATATAGTGTTGAAACACAAACATCAAACAACACTCTGATTATTGTACCTGGTAGAGTTTGGTGGAAAAACAAACCGAAATGTAATATATTTAACGAAAATTCTTACCTGGCCGTTCGTTCGTTGGTCTGGACTGCGCGCATTCATGTGACTCATTGAAGACTCGCAGTTCACCCGGACTTGTCCAGATAAAAACACACAAGTTGTAAGGAAGATGAATAGTCAAATACACGCGAAATTAAATAAAGTCCAAGTAACGTTAACTTACTTCTTTCTCTGAGGTCAATCAATCAACATCTGTCAACTGTCGTCAAATAAAGGTAACTCTCTGTAACGGAAGTCAATTAAGTTACACGTATTAATTTATTATTATTTCGTTATATTTTATGTACATTTTTTTAGTAATCTTTTATTACTTACCTATAAAAACACTTTGACGTTCCCATTTAGCCTCGTCTGCGTCCGTTTCGCTTTTGAAATCTGATATGCCGCGCTTTGATTTGATTGGCGGTTGGCAGCCAGCTTTGAGTTGCATTACTGCCACCTAATGGATTGGATTGTAGCGCATAAAAAAGCCTCTGAATTCTCTCTATTAACCTGTACTCTTGGGTAATTCATTAAATGTATGCAAATTCCGTGATTTAAATCTCATAATTACAATGAATATATAAATCATAAATAAAATATGTAATTATAATTTAAATGTTTAATTATATTTTTACAGCATTTTGCTTTAAATATATTTGTTTATTTAATATAATGAAATATCGGGATGACCACAATTATTATAAGGACATTCATGGAGCATTTATTCATTATTAATTAATAATTACTAAAAACATAACTACTATTGCTACTGCTACTACTACTATTACTGCTGCTAATAATATCCTGCTGGTTTATCTGAGTTCTGTCTGGTCACAGTTCTGTGTTAATCTACACACTCAGCAAACAGTTTAATTTGTTTATTTATTGGTGCTGCTATGAATTCACACAATTAACAGAATTTATTGTTTGATGAGCATGTGCTTACTACATTTCAGGAAAATGTGCCATGTTAAAGTGTTGAATAAGGGATTTACAAGCTTAGTTCCACTAATGAAAGGCTGACAAAAAAATCAACATTGAATCAATATTTATTTCAACACTAAAAAAAACATTGAATTATCAACATTGATCCAATATTATTTAGCACTGATTTTTCAACCTCAACCAAAATGATGATTCTGATGGAATTTCAACATTGAATCAATGTCACCTAGCTATCTGGGAAGTGAACTGCATCCGAAACCGCCTATTCTCAACTATATAGTAGGGGGAAAGCAGTAGGCGAGCGAATAAGTATGTCAGAATCCTTAGTATTCATTAAAGAGTAGACGCGAATTAGTAGGCGAGTGCACTAATTCTCGCGAGAATCGGGCTTACATCTACTTAAAAATGCGTCCGAAACCGCCTACTTACCGGCTACTATATAGTAGAAAAAAAGTGTACCCGAAGAAAGAAGTACGTTCGAAACCTCAGTATTCATAAAAGAGTAGGCGAGAAATCCCCGGATGTCCTACTGCTTTAGACCAAATTCTGAAGTGTTCATCGATGGATACTTTTCATACTTTTTTCCCAGGAAACCACAGGGGATCATTATGTCATCATCGAACGTGCTTGAGAACTGGGACGAGAGTGTTTACAAATGTGAGTATTGCAAACCAAAACACGGTTCCCTGCAGAGGTGGGACCAAGTCATCGTTTTGCAAGTCACAAGTAAGTCTCGAGTCTTTGCATTCAAGTCTCAAGTCAAGTCCCGAGTCAAGTCAGACAAGTCCCAAGTCAAGTCCCAAGTCAAGACGAGCAAGTCCAAGTCGAGTTGCAAGTCCTCAACTTTAAGCTTCAAGTCCTAAACAAGTCACTAGTGCTGTTTGCCCAAATAAGTGTCTCTGTATTAATGACTACAGTAAATTTAAAGTCAATAATAGTCTATAGTAGGTATAATTATAAAATATAGACTATAATAATTAGTGATGTTTTATTGAGGAATTTATCATTGTTTGTGATCAAATATAGGCCTAATTGAATTAATAATTTATTTTAAGTCCACTGTTTCATTTGTTAAATATTCAGTGACTTTAATAAATCAGTTGAGTAAAATAAAATATATAAGTATAAATATATATAAATATTTGAAAGGTTTAGCCAATTATTAGGCTACTGTTGTTTCTTCTTATGATTATTATTGTAAGTGGTTTGTAATTTAAATGTCAAAGGGGCCGTTCATATGTCGCGTCTTTTGCGCGCTCAAGTTCAAATTTCAAATGTAGACGCGCGGTATGCGCGCTCTTTATGGCAAGCCAAAAGGGTCAGAATTACGCTATAGATGAAACGCGTTTACATACAAAACGCCGTTAAATACGGCGTTTTAAACAGCATTAGCGCCGCAAAATACGCTGTTGTGACTATAAACGCCGTAAAAAACGCGCGAAAATATGTCAATGACGCCGTATTTTACGGCGTTTTAATGTGCAAGAAAACTGCCACTTTTTACGCCGTTCATTTTGTCATTTAACGCCGTAAAAACGCCGTCTTGGTTGCGCAGAGCGCGCGTCACTTACGGCGCTTTGCTTATAGTATAATGAGTCACACCCATTGATTTCCACAGCCAGTAATATTGAACGGTTCTCATCCAATCAATGATGAACAGAACCAGACCAGACCAATTCAGCACAGATCATTTGTGGTAATCCAATTTGCATTAGTTATTTGCCATTAAATAAGCTGAAAAATCCAGTTTGCTTTAAAATGAACAAAAGAAGCTTAATTTTGAGCTGCAATCGAACATTAAATGATTGCACTTGCCAGCTTACAGAGAATACTGTATGAAGGTAAAACAGAGGCAACACTTCCCACCCAGCACCAGACGTCATTTAGACGTCGTTTTTTGGGCTAAATCAAGTCGGCCCGTCATGGACTTCTTTTAGCCCAAAAATCGACGTTGAAAATTGGTCCTTGTTTGGTCCGTCGAATTAAGTCTAAATTTAGCCCAAAAATCGACGTTGAAGATTGGTCGTTGTTTGGTCCGTCTAAATTTAGTCCAAATTTGGCCCAAAAATCGACGTTTAAAATTGAGATGTGTTTGGGCCATCTGATTTGATCCAAATTTAGTCCAAAAATTGACATTGAAAACTGGGCTTTGTTTGTTCCGTCTAATTCACGCCAAATTTAGCATGAGCATGTTTATTTCGGACATCATACCTCTGTTATAGCCACATAAATGAAGCAAGTATAGAAATAGCCTATTGTAGAAATCATTTTAAGTTCTGTGTCACTGCAAAACCTGCACTTAAATTATTTGTTATTAAGCATCTACATTCGCAAACAATATAACATACTGTATATTTGGATTTATGGCAGAAATTGAGCAATAAGTGCCCTCTAGTGGGTTATATCTCGTTGAAAATGCTTGTGCTGTGCATTAGTACAGCTATTTCTGAACATTTTTTTAAAAATCACTACATTAAAATGACTAAGTGCATAAATAAAAACATTATACATCACAGTAGTTAAAACATCATTAGATAAGCCACAGCCCTTA
The DNA here is from genome assembly GCF_049309525.1 of Garra rufa. Taxonomy (NCBI): domain Eukaryota; kingdom Metazoa; phylum Chordata; class Actinopteri; order Cypriniformes; family Cyprinidae; genus Garra; species Garra rufa. Next base: position 29,030,320 of record NC_133380.1, read on the forward strand.
TATAGCCTAATAAATTCGCATTAATTACACCCATACATGTAATATCTTCACATATATTTAAAGCAGTGTTAAATAAATTGAAATATATTTTGAAAACATATTTAAAAAAATACAAAAGCATAAACTTAAAAATTGTTCATCATACATGTGTACATATGTGTACGAAAAAACATATTCATTTAATCCACGTTATTTTCAATGTTATTTCTACACCACGTTTACCATTTCTAAAGCTATATTATATTATATTATATTATATTATATTATATTATATTATATTATATTATATTATATTATATTATATTAACGTGAATTCTGGGTGATTTTACGTGCTGTAATGAGCGCGCGCTCTGAACAATCACGTAACATTTGAACCGGAACAGAGGGAGTTACCATGGAAACGGAGAGGAAACTCAACAGTCAAGCAGGAGAAACCGTCTCTCTCCGTTGTTTTCACTAATTTCAGGTAAGTTTGGTCTCTAAAATTACACAAATAGTACATTAAAGTGTTCCTGACACTTTATTTGATGCAAATGACACGCTTCCGTTGAATATTTACTTTAAAGAAATGGTTTAGCGTCGATTGAAAAAGTCCGTTAGCATCTCAACCTTAATGCTAACTTTAGACTTGAACTCTTGTTTATGAAAGTTTGGGCTTTTATTTCTTAAATGTATATGAGCGGTTTGGGTTTAGAGTTTTTTTAAATAAAGGTAATTGCTGGCAATTTATCAATGTATAAAAGGAAGTAAGCTAATTTATTTAACATAAAAGTATTCACTGTACTGTTAATCGGATACATCGCTTACATGGGGCGTGAAAATGGGCTGAAAGTACTTCAAACACGTTTTGATGTTTCATGGTAAACATTTATTGATACCATTGTTTTGTGATTTCAGAAAACCCTCTATGACACAAGAGAAGTTGCTGATTTTAAAATTTTTGGAAGGGAATGCAGAAAACACAGTTGTTGTGAGAAAGCTTATTAAATAACCTTTCATGCATCTTTAATAATAGTTAGCCTATATTACCATACATCTAATTTATTTTGCAAAATTATATATATATATATATATATATATATATATATATATATATATATATATATATATACATACACACACATACTTTTATGTATATAGTTATTTTAAAAGGGATTTAACATCCACACATAAGTAGCACTGTATGAGCATTACTAAATAAGTAAACCTAAAATTGTAAATTCTGTTATTAAATCCTTTTTTGTTTTTTTTGTATATTCTATATATTATTGTTTTTATTTTCTGCATTTCACCTCTGCTATAGCTTATTTCTAATAAACTTAGCATTGCATTGTTGGCCCTGTGACATTGTTTATGTTCCTTCTTAGATTCTCGCATGCTAATGGCAGTGCACCAGAGTTGGAGTGTATCTCCAGTCAAAGAACATCTCTAGAAATGATGAGCCATATGACTAGTAAGTAATACCTCACACATAAAACTAGGGCTGCAACAACTAATCGATAAAATCGATTATTATCGATAATGAAATTCGTCGACAACGATTCTCATTATCGATTAGTCGGGTCCGCCCACAGTGCACGTGCACTTCAGATGATCACGTCAAATTACAGCACTGAATGATGCATTTCTATAGACATAATGCCTCTAAGAAGAGTGGAGGAAACAGACTGAGATGCTGCAGGAGAGATACGTGATCTGAGCTGCCCAAAACATCAATTCTTTATTTTAAACTATCTCTATTTTAAAGCTAATAGCGTAATGGCTTGCCCTGTGAGGCGCTTTGACAGCTCCGTTTGCATCCTCAATATGAAAACTTTCAGTTTACGGTCATATCCTTATCTGTAAATGTCACAAATTCACACAAGCACTTCCATTTATGCATAAAAATCCATCCTGGCAGTCTGTGTTAAGTTTAAATCTTTACTGAATGAGCGTCAGACAGCCGGAACACAGAACACAGGGAGACACTTAATACGGAGTCAGCGCAAAAACATTCATGTCAGTCGTTGAATGTTAAATTTAGATTTAAATACAACATGTAGTGCACGTATTTGTGAAGGGTAGGAACTATAGGCCAGAGCTGTGACGGTGGCAGATTTTTACCAACTACGGTGGTGCGGTGTTTATATATAAATAAACGAGGCTCAAACATTATTAACAAACGAGCGTGTTGAACTCCGTCGTTGAACAAGCAACCTACAAAACACTAAAATAAATCAACGAAATAATACATTTAAATAAGGAAGTAGCCTAAATAAGAGTTAAATAGGCTATTAAACAAACATTCGTTGCAAAAAACAACCTCGACAGCTGATCAGAATTACTGGCCCGAGTCCGACTGGAACCTCTCTTTCTCTTCCCCATTGCGCAGCTGCTGTTTTTAATAACAAAGTAATTACATTTATTTTCGTTTCTTTAGTATATAAAGTTAATTTAGAAATATATTTGGAACACTTTTTATTTGTGAAATTCAAGTTTTTGTTTTTTAAAGTAACGAAGCGCCCAGCGGCCGACATATGAATTTAGCCTTCTCAAATCATCACGATTTAAATTAAAATCCTTAGATAGGGCCTATATAAAAAACTGAAAGCATAAAAGCATATCACAATATTAGTTTAATCGTTTAACTTAGATAAATGTGTAGGCCCTATAGGCACATATCTAATCGTTTGTGCACAGAGTGAAAGCTTTGCAGGACATGAGGTGCAAGCGCCATGTGAAACTTCATTTTTGCTCATAAATGTAAGAGTTATACATTTACTTTAAATTATTACTGCACTACTATAAAACGAAATAATTCAAATCGAAAACAAAACTCTTTTATTAGATATAGGCCTAATCCATAAAGATGCATTTAGGCTTTAAAAGCGCGTCCAGTGAGCAGATCTTTGCGACACTGACTCAGAAAATACTAGTTTATTAATAAATAATTTGAATATCTCCTTACTTTTCCCCCGCCACATTCATGGTAATTACTTTAGCTGGGGCTTTGCGGCCAGTTGCGTGCATCTGAACGCGGAACTCTGCTGAAGGCACTTGCGCTCGCTGATGCTGCTGTAGGCGGGACACTAAACACCGACAAGGCAGAATAAATAGCAGAAACACTGTATTTTATGCTTGTTAGTGTGTTTTTCTTCAGATATTTGTCTTTTCTCTTTATTACGACAGGTGAATTGTAGTAAATTGTTAAGCACTGTGTTTTCATAGCATTCAGAATGTGGAATAGTGTGATTTAAAAAATAAATAAATAATTGTCATTTTTAAGCCAACTAATCGATTAATCGAAAAATTAATCGGCGAACTAATCGATTATCAAAATAATCGTTAGTTGCAGCCCTACATAAAACAGCCATTCAAAAGTTTAAGGGTCAGATATGTCATGTATTTGAAAGAAGTCTTTTATCCTCACCACTGCTGCATTTTTTTTTTTATTATTTAATTAAAATACAGTTAAACAGTAATATTGTAAAATAAAATTTTTTAAATAACTGTGTTCTAATTTAGTATGTTTTAAAAAGTGATTTTTCAGCACCATTATGCAAATCTTCAGTGTCACACGATCCTTCAGAAATGATGCTGACAATTCAGCTTTGCCAAAACCGGAAAAAATGACATTTTTACAATATATATTGTAATCAGAAACATTACTTTTTTTATGATCAAAGTGCAGTTTTCTTGGTGAAAATAAAATACTTATTTCAAAAACTTAAAAACTGACCACAAACTTTAAAGGGATAGTTCACCTAAAAATTAAAATATGATGTTTATCTGCTTAGCCCCAGGGCATCCAAGATGTAGGTGACTTTGTTTCCTCAGTCAAACACAAACAAGGATTTTTAACTCAAACCGCTGCGGTCTGTTAGTGATTTGATATAGGCAGTAGATGGGCACCAAACCTTTGAAAGTAAAAAAAAAAAAAAAAACATGCATAGACAAATCCAAATTACACCCTGCGGCTTGTGACAATAAATCCTAAGACACAAAACGATCTGTTTTTGTGAGAAACTGAACAGTTTTTATGTAATTTTTTACCTTTAATATACAGCCATGTCCACACAACTGTCCCAAGCGCGTGCTCAGCATCAGGCACGTTACATGTGTACCTGCTCTGGCGTAGTATACGCAAACACCGGAAGCGATCTGTCACGTGACACTCATTGTTTACTATTCAAACCGATTTAAAGCTAAAATATTATTACTTGCACAAACTCATCCGGGTCTGTTGACATCTCACTGATTTTCCCTTCCAGCATTTGCATATACTACGCGCGTACATATGTAACGAGCCAGATGCTGAGTTGAGTTGGACATTGCTGTATATCAAAGCTGAAAAATCATATAAATACTGTTCAGTTTCTCGCAAAAAACGATTGTTTCGTGTCTTAGGACATGAATTTATTGTCACGAGCCGCAGGATGTCATTTGGATTTGTCTGTGCATGAGGAAACAAAGTCACCTCAAATATTAGTCTATGTAAAAAATATTAACATAAATAGTAATTTTACCCAGAATGCAATGAACAGTGACGTAGGTTCCCATTCTCTATACCCAAGCTTAGGGCTGGGTATCGAGTTCGATACTTTTTAAGCACCGACCGAATCAAGTATCAAAAAAATAATTTTCCTTCAGTACCAAATTTCGATATCCAAGGGTATAATCTTGTCAACGTCAGTGAGCTAGGAAACGTGCCCGGATCAAATGCTGGTGATTAGCTGCGGCGAGGCTGCCTTGAAAATCAATAGTTTACTGCGGTTACGCCCACTCACCCAGAGCTTGTCAAATGTGAGGCTGTAATGTACACTACACTTTAAAGCAAAGCGTAAATTTAACGCAAACGATGTTTAAGTGATCAAAAGTATTGCTAAATTATGCTAATATTGACGGCAACAGCATGCGATGCAATATTTGCAAAAAGTTTATCGTGTTCAAGACTGGCAACACGTCAAATATTAGGGCTGGGTATTGTGACCAATTTGGCGATTCGATTCTTATTTTTATGGTTTCGATTCGATCCGATTTCGATTCGATTCGATAGCAATTAGCTATCAATGTTTCATTTAAAATGTTAGTTTTGCAGACATGGGATCCATATTTTGATATAAATGCTGGTAACTGAAACTCTCCTACTTAAGTTTATTACTGAAATACACATCTACATTAATAATAGGGTGCACACAGTTGTTTATTTAAAAAAAAAAATTATTTTGAATGAACACTGTAACAAGAAGTCATAAATATGTGCATCCATTGTACACCATGTAAACAAACTGCAAAATGCACATTACTGTAAAAAAAATAAAAAGACTGTAAATCCTCTTACGTGAAGCATGCGCATTAAGAATCGATTCGGGGATTTCGTTGCGTTAAACTGAAGATCGATTAAAATCGGAGAATCGATATTTTTTTACCCAGCCCTATTAAATATAATAAAACACTTGACACATTCTGTCGGATACAATTCTGGCATCTCAGTTTCAGTATAGGCTACTGTACAAAGCGGCATACATTTGCATCAGATGATAACTCAGCAGCAGAGTTGCACTCAAGCAGGGGTGTAATTTTCACTGGGGACACACTTTTCAGAATCCAGTTTGTGTCCTTTGCCTCTTTCAAAAGGTTTTGTTAAAGTAATCTCTTGTATTGGAGAATCCACGCTCAGCACCGCCGAGTTCGCTTGATCGTTAAAACGAAACCAAAATTAAAACGCGCACACGCATTTTAATACCCCACGTTTAGAGAGCGACTCCCCAATGAGCGAAAATTAGGCTACATAAAATATTGAATTTGTTATTAGTATGTGGAATATAATAAGTTGTGTAGTTGTCTATTAATAGCTCTGTATCATGCTTGAAAGATTCGGTCTCTGTTTGCACTTTGAATATTAAAAGTGTAGCATACTTTGATTATGACTGCATTTATTGTCTACACGACTAAGAAAGAACTGTGTTGTTTATTTTTTGTTATTTATAATATATTTTGTCATTTATTCAGATTTTAAATTGCAGTGGTGGCCTCTAATTTAAATGGCTGTACCTATAATAGAGAAAATAAGCATCTTGTTCATGTACTCATATTATCATTCATTCTTGTCCCTTGCTTAAGGTGTAAAATGAATATATTTAAAAGGCTTTCGGAATCAGACCATGAAGAATCAATATTGGTGCTACATGCTAATTTTTCTGAAGAAGAACTGTTGAGGGATTTCAGGTGATCTTAAAAGGTTAGTTCACCAAAAAATGAAAATACTGTCATTAATTACTCACCCTAATGTTGTTCCAAAACCATAAGACCTTTGTTTATCTTCAGAACACAAATGAAGATAATTTGGGTTTAATCCAAGAGCTTTCTGATCCTCCCATATTTACTGGATAGTGGATATGCATTTTTCAATGCCCAGAAAGGAACCAAAAACATAGTCAAAACAAGTCAATGTGATATAAGTGGTTCAATCATAATTATATGAAGCTGCGAGAATACTTCTGTGCGCAAAGTAAACAAAAATAACTTTATTCAACAATTTATCTATGAGGATCAGAAAGCTCTTGGATTAAAACCAAAATATTAATTTCATTTGTAGATAATTAATGACAGAATTTAAATTTTTGGGTGAACTAAACCTTTAAGCAGGAGTGAGCCTCACATATACTTAAAATTGATTGACTTAAAACTGCTTGAACTTTATTAAAACTGTTTGAGGTGAAAATGCCCTACCAGTAGGGAAAAGTCAAGTCTGTACTTTACATTTTAGACATTTTGGTTATTTATGTTTACATTTACATTTTGGATATTGTTTTCTTTCTCACTTTAGATGCTGAAGAAAAAGCGGCCCAGCTGAAGCATTTAAAGTGGAAACTTCTGTCTTGGCTCAGTGATCCAGGATTGGGTTTGTGAAAGGAACAGAAGAACCAGAAGATCAGAGATTAGGCAGAGATCTGATTTAACTAATAATGTATTAGTTAAACAAAAATGTATCACACCTTCATGTTGTTCCAAACCTGTAAGACTTTCATTCATCTTTGAAACATAAATGTAGATCTGAGAAGAAATCTGATAAATTGATGTCCCTCCATTTCACAGTTTATGCAACTACCATTTTGAAGCCCCAGGAAGGTAGTAAGGACATTATTAAAGTAATCCATGTTACTACAGTTGTTTAACCTCAATTTTATAAACTAAGTGATGTGAATGTTTTGTCTGCACAAAAAACATTGCATTTTTATTAAAAAAATAACACTTTTACAAGAGCACCATGATGCATCAATGTTGTGTTGTCATGAGAGCTGGCCATCTCATGGTGCTTTTGTGAAAAATGTTTTGGAGATACATTATTTGTGAATGAAGACTTAATTTTATTGTTGCTGTTTTTTGTGTATACAAGGCATATGTTAATAATGTATTAATTTCTGCACAAAAGGGTCTTATGGGTTTGGAGCAACATGATGGTAAGTAATTAATGACAATGTGGTTATAATTGGCCATTGTTCTATTTAATCAAAGATTATTGTTTTGAAAATTCTGTTTAAAATAAATACTGCTCTTTTGAAAGTTCACATTGATAATAATCAGAAATGTTTCTTGAGCAGCAAATTAGGATATTAAAATGATATCTGAACGATCATATTTCACTGAAGACTGGAGTAATGATGCTGAAAATGTATTTCACAGGAATAAATTACCTTTTACAAATGTATTTATATAGAAAACAAATATTTATACTTATTTCATAATATTACAGTTTTTTACAATGTGTTTGATTAAATGCAGGCTTGTGATCAGTAGATTGTTTTTTTTTTATTTAGGTGATGTATTTAATACTATATGTCAATAAATGTTTTGGTACTTGTGAATTGTCTTATTTTGACTGTAATTATTAATGTAACAATGTAATCATGAATTCACGGTTGAAATTAGGCCTGGAAAAGACGTCTTTTTAACTTTCACTTTACAACCACATTTAGACGTAATTTGGACGTCTTATTATAGACGTCTTTTCTACGTGCTGAAAAAGACGTTGTTTCATCTTTCACTTTTCAACCAAATTTAGACGTAATTTGGACGTCATTTTATAGACGTCTTTTCTATGTGCTGAAAAAGACGTCGTTTCGTCTTTCACTTTTCAACCAAATTTTTACGTTGTTTAGACGTCTGGCTTTGTCGTCTTTTCAACGTCATTTCGACGAGTTTTTGCTGGGTGGGTTGATTTGAACGTGAAAGCTTGTCATTATAATATTCCTATTTGTAAGTTGAAATTTGAACTGGCAGCTCTGATGTGAGAAGCTGAATATGCCGATTTGCACACACAGACAATGATCAAAACACCCGTGTTTTGATTGTGAATAGCTACAATTGTGTAAAATGACATCCAACAAAATGACAGACACAAATGTGTACGACATATCTGCATATTGCAGAGTAATATCGCTGTACCAGAACCGCTGAGAAAGAGTTGTGACATGCTTTGATCTCGTGCCACACGGTCATGTAGTTCATGGAGCTCTCAATAGTCCCAAAAACTCCGTGCTGTGAACATATTTGAATAAGATTAATCAGGACAGACGTTTGGCTGTGTTTGCAGCAATTTCTAGAAATTATTAACACATAATGTGCATTGATTTTGGTTCTAAATAAAATGCTCCATATTTTGGATGGCCATTTTAAAGAAAATGTTTTTTAATATGCCTATTATTCCAGTGCAAAGAGGCAAATTGGAGGCATTTAGTGGCGAGAAAGAAAATACTCTTATGTAATGCCATGTTTTCACCACTAGATGCCCTAATGGCTTTTTAATAAATTCTTTAGCTCTAGTTGCTCAAAACAGTATTGCCGGTCATGACTGCTTCTATTTTTAATGCTTTGCTTTATGATTTACATTTAGGCATTATCAAGCACTCGATTTTTATACTTTTTTTAATTTTTGCATTTAAAAAGGTTCATTAATGACATCCCATGTTATTTTATGAAAGTCATATAAGCACAAGTGAATAGACAAGCAAATAAGGAAAGACAAGAAAATAAGGAATTTAACCCAATAAAGAAGTTTAAATTATTTATATATATATATATATATACACATTTTAATTTGAATAGAATTATAAAATAAATATAATCGGGCCTGTTTTAGGCTTTTCCTTATTTTTATATTTTAGACATTTATCAGTAATGGAGATGAAGAAAAAAATTACTCGCCATCTCTTCTTTGGACGTGCCTTTATATAGAAATATCTTTCATCTTTACAGATTACATAATGAACGTTTCTATTTTCGATTTGAATTATTTCGTTTTAGAGTGGTAATTTAAAGCTTTCTGTGTTCATTGTGAAGCGATGCTGTTCAAGAACAGACGGCAGAAAGCGCATTCTGTTTTCCTTTATTTTATAAACGCAGGACGAGTTGTTTATAGGCTATTGTGAGTGCACAAAAAAAAAGACCCGTTACAGGTCAGAATGATGTATTACTCCTACCTTTGTGAGTAAAAATGAAGAAATGTTTTCTTGATTGTTTTCACACACAAAAAGTGATTGCACTGGTGCCTCCATTTCAAGCTGCTTCAGCTCCCTTCAAGTCTCCACATAAAACGATTGGATATTCATCCAACAGCGCGCATTTATCAAGGTTAAACGTTTAAAGTAACATGTGTGATATGCTTGAACTGTTTTATACATAGATTTTAATTTAGGCAAGTCCTTATGCTTTGAGAAAGCTAAACTGATCAAATATAGATGATCGCTCACTGCCGCTGGCCGCTTATCATCATTACTTTAAAAACATTTAACGTACAATATACGAACAAAAATGCTTCAAACGTTTTGCTAAATTAACTTAATAAAAAACCTAAACTAAATATAATCACTTTTCCATTTTTTAACCGAACTAATTTAATAGCGGAATGCTTGCTTTTGATAGATTCTATTCTACCATTTTGTTGAGTATAAGCCGTCATCATTTGGCCTCCGCAAAAAAAAAAAAAAAAAAAAAAAAAACTGCGTACCCTTGGAAGAAATCCTGTATGTGCCTATTTTATATATATATATTTTTGTTTGTTTGTTTTTTTGGTGAGTGAGATTTGCAAAGTTAGTGATAATGTAGTATTCTGAATAGGCCTATCGCTGTTTGAATAACTTGAAATGAAACGTTAAAATAACCAATTTCTAATGTTTTTATTAATTTGTAATCACATTAAATACAATTCAATCCCATTAAAAATATTTTATTGGCCTACGTGACATCTGCGTCTGTTTTCTTTCCTAAAAAGAGGAGTTTATGAGTTAGCCTTACCCTGGAGCTGGTTCACCCTCCGCCTATGATTATAACACTTCGCTTTATTTACCAGTGTTATTTATGAATGTATTAATGCGGTTTGTGCTTATTTGTGTTTAACCTAAACTATACAACGTAACATTAACAGACATAAATGTCTCGAATATTTCGATTATGTCCAATGCTTCTCTTTCTTTTTGGAATTATTAGACACATTTCACTCTGTCTTTTCCAATGCCTAGGTCTGTTTAATTTCCTTAATTATAAAATTTAGCATTATTTTTAAACGTTTATTCAAGCAATAATATATAAATTATCTCATGTATATGCTTGTTTAAAACCAGGGATTAAAAACGAATTCCAAGTGAAAACGGTATTTTTTCTTTAGGCTACATAAAGAAACGAACGCAATTAAGCATTACTTAATAAATTCAAGGCAATATAATTTCCTTATTCAATTGATACAACTATTTATATATATATATATATATATATGCATATACATGTACATATACATATATATAACAGAGTGAAATGTGTCTAATAATTCCAAAAAGAAAGAGAAGCATTGGACATAATCGAAATATTCGAGACATTTATGTCTGTTAATGTTACGTTGTAGTTTTTTTCTTCATCTCCATTATTGATAAATGTCTAAAATATAAAAATAAGGAAAAGCCTAAAACAGGCCCGATTATATTTATTTTATAATTCTATTCAAATTAAAATGTTATAGAATATACTATAAAATTATAATTATAATTACAAATTATACTGGCATAAGGTATATTAAAACTTTAATTATTGTAGCTGTTTATATTTTCAGATTTTTATGTTTCTCTGTTCTAAATATCTTACAATTTAGAGGATTTGCTGCAACGCAATTTTGTCCGATATGCAAATTATTTATTAGCCTATTAGTATTTTAATCCATACCGCAAATGCTTTAATAACACCTTTAAAAATTACTTTATGCATCCAGATGCTTTTAAAGAACTTTTCAATATACATGTTATCTTATATCTTAAATGTTCTTGTATCTTAAATGTAAACCATGATTTCGATGTATTCCCTGTGTAATGAATCTCTTACTTAGCTACATTGTAGGTGCGTCTGAGCTTTGTTGTTTATGATTTTTTTTTTTAAATCAAGAGTTGCACGCACTCAACAAAACTGATAAGACTCATTTGAACGCATTCCTAAACTCAACAGAATCGTGTGTGATTGGTTATAATACGCAATACTGTAAAAACGCCTAAAAAAGAATTACGGTGCAGATCTTAATGTAATGCCGCAATTGCTTTCTATTCATTTTCATTTTATTAGCAACAGACGCAATATATTGAATTTGTTTGTGCAGGGGAGTAGGGCCTATGTACAATTTAGGTGCATTTTTTGGCCCCAGGTCCCGGTGGCCTATAGCCTTACACACGCTCCGCCTATTGTTTATAATGTACAATCATTAAACACAATAAATAGCCTATACTATTTTAAATGGTTTTCAGAACAAAACAAGACAACAAAACAGTGTTTACATTTATTTCTGGCATCTCGTATATATATATATATATATATATATATATATATATATATATATATATATATATATATATATATATATATATATATATATATATATATATATATATATATATATATATATATATATATAATATATATATATATATATATATATATATATATATATATATATATATATATATATATAATATATATATATATATATATATATATATATATATATATATATATATATATATATATATATATATATATATATATATATATATATATATATATATATATATATATATATATATAATATATATATATATAT
>NC_133380.1:29042934-29068711 GCF_049309525.1 Garra rufa
ATTAGGCAGTTTTCTTTGATTAAGCATATCATGTTGAATTCTCTCATAAAAGAAGACAAAACAAAACAAAAAACAGATGAATGAACTGATTAGATGATTGTAAACATAATACCTTTGGCGATTGAGCTCTGTTCTCCTCCTGTGTGAACATTTGTGGTACAGTCAAAAAATGCACGTCATCTAGATAAATCGATGCAGCCGCATTTTTTTTATTGAAGTCTTTAAATGTCAACATTTCTTTTTTTGTTTCTTTAGTTTCTTGGTGTTTCTTTAAAGTTTCTACAGCTAGAGGAAAAAAATAAGAATACATGTTATGCAAAGCCTTAAAGGGATAGTTCGCCCAAAAATGAAAATTTTATGCTTATCTGCTTACCCCCAGGACATCCAAGATGTAGGTGACTTTGTTTCTTCAGTAGAACACAAATGTAGATTTTGAACTCAAACCGTTGCAGTCTGTCAGTCATATAATGGCAGTCAATGGTTACCAAATTACTTTAAGAGTAAAAAACACATACACGGACAAACCAAATTACCAAATTAATCCCTGCGGCTCGTGATGATACATTGAGGTCTTAAGACACTAAACGATCGGCCTGTGCAAAAAAACTGAACAGTATTTATATCATTATTTACCTTTGATCCATCGCAATGTATTACTGTCCTGAGCGCGTTCACCCAGCCGGCGCGTGACACGTCAACGTGATCTGCCATAGTAGATGCACGCGCGGAAGCGATTTGTCACGCATATACATCACTCATTGTTTACATAATGCATATTGGCCTCTCAAAATTGTAATTACTTGTGCTTATCCTGATTCTGGCAACAGATTAAAAGATTACGTTCCCATGTGCGAACTCATCTGGGAGTGTTGACTTTTCACCGACTACATTGCCAGATCACATTGACACGTCACACGCTTGCTGTAGTGAACACGCTCCATACAGCTGAACGTTCCGGTGGATCAAAGGTAAATAATGATATAAATACTGTTCAGTTTTTTGCACAGACTGATCGTTATGTGTCTTAAGACCTCAATGTATCGCCACGAGCAGCAGGATTTTTATTTGGTTTTGTATGTGTATGTTTTTTTTACTCTTAAAGATTTGGTAACCATTGACTTCCATTATATGACTGAAAGACTGCAACTAAAAACTAAAAAAAAATTGTTTGTGTTCTACTGAACTGAAGAAACAAAGTCGCCTACATCTTAGATGCCCTGGGGGTAAGCAGATAAACATCAAATTGTAATTTTTGGGTGAACTATCTCTTTAAAGCAATAAGAAATAACACAAATAATTCACAGAAATTATATATATATATATATATATATATATATATATATATATATATATATATATATATAAAATAATAATAATAATAAACTGCAATTGCCAGTGTTGGGGAATGTTACAGTAATATAGTGATAAACTAAAATGATCTATGATTTTTCTACTATCTTGAGTATAATTAAATTGGGGGTACTTTTACTTTTACATGTACTTGAGTAGAATAAACATTCTACTCTACAAGTATTCAACTTACAAAGTACAAAGTACAGAAAAAAAAAAAGACAAAGAAGGTGGAGAAACAGAGCAAGCCGGAATTTGACGGGCACTTTTTAAACTGCTAGGGTGGAGCCCTGCGCTTCAGGTACTAACAGACAGGTCTGACTTAGGTGCAAAACCCAATCAAAACTTCCAGTTCAGCTAGAGGGCGGAGCGTTCAAACGGTGCTTTGCTCTGCTTTGACTGTCAGTCGGCGTTGGCCTTTTGAATCAGCATTAGCATTAGCGTTTTCAATCTGGTATGTTTCAATCAGAGCTCTGATTTAAATTTTTAATTTGTCAGTTGACAGAAGGACACAGCTAGTGCATGGATGGAGCAAAAACAATGTAAGTGTCTAAAATGCCTGCACACAGTTCAGCTGAATTGTAAATCTTGTCCTCTGTAACAGTGCTGTTAAACTAAATATACAAAGTTTTGTAAGAAGAAGGAATAACCATTATTAGCTAACAACTATTAAATAAGAGCACATGCATTTTTTGTGCATATGACTGACAGATTGACCATGATTTATCTAACAATCGAATGCACGTAAAATCACTTTTTCTGTGCGCACGCTTTGGATGTGACAAAATAGTCTATGTATTACAGAGCACTTAACACTCTCATGCAGTGCATGTTTCATTCATACTAGAAGCCTGAGGGCGCTCTGGCACAGAAAGCCCAAAACAGCTTAGCAGAAGTGATAACTTACGACGTGCAGGAAATCCTTAATATGGACAAATGATTTTTGCTAAAAAAAAAGGTAATTCAAGTCATTTCCAGGTAATAAATATACTATATGAATAAAAAATTACATTATATTGATGTGCACATGCCCAGTAGCTACATCTGTATACTATCTAGCCCTAACCCTCTGTGTGTGCAGTACAGAAAACAGTGTGCGAGTCTTCTCCTGCTTGAATGAATGGTTTAAAATCATTTTAAAATGCGCACAAAGGAATCAATAAGAAGAATCTAAATTTCAATGTTATAACAAGTATCTGATTCCTGACCTTAAAGGTGCCATAGAATGACATTTCATTCTAGGTACAAATCCTAGGCTTGTAAATGGACTTGTAAAACCATTTCTGGTGAATTTTTGCCCTTACCTAAGCCATATACCTTCTATATAGATATCAGAAACCAATTTAAAATATTGTATCAATGCATTCTATGGCACCTTTAAGTATATCCAATTCCAGAATTTGAATCAATTGATTCCCAGGGTAGAGTTTAAAAAGGTTCAAAATAAAATGCTTTTTTTCATTGGAGTCCACTGTTGCTATTGTAACAAACTTTTAAACCCTAATTTCTTTTATCAGACTTCAGACTTGCCTTTCTTTGCTTTTGCCCTTTTAAAAAACATTGACGTAATATTATGTGGACTTATTTTTCAAAATTAGTTATAAAACAATTGCTCCTGACAACAGGGGTAGCTATAGTATGTTTGCTTCGCACAGCATCAAACATGACAATTTATGAAATTAATATAATGTTTTGTTCTATAATCACTATATAACATTGTTTGTGTTTGAAATAACTTGCTTTTGTTGCTTATTGTTTACTCACAGAATGAGACAAAATATATTATTTAATTAAAATTATATACTGTGCTATACAGGCTATATTGATTAGCATTGCATCGCAATTGTGTTTATTGTCTTCATGCTTCTCTATTTGCACGTTATTCAGCTGTAGTGATATCAGATGCATTTCTCCATATAAGTTTCCTGGAACATCATAAGTATAATACTTCTGAGTCTTACTAACAGACAGTACATGAGAGTTTTTAATGTTCCATAATGCTCACATTGCCTCATTTTGGGGTAAAAAAAAAAAAAAATAAAATAAAATAAATAAATAAATAAATCAAAAACACTTAAGTACTTGGTAACACAGTAACTTGAGTAGTTTTTCAACTACTTTTTTTACTCTTACTTGAGATATTATTTTTCAGTACATTTACTTGTACTTAAATTCTTTTTTTTTTAGTAGCAATACTTTTACTCAAGCACAATTTTTAGTACTCTTTCCACCACTGCTGGTCTCTGACAGAGTGGTGTACGTGTGGTCCCCCAACCAAAATCAAGGCTCTCATCCTGCTCAAGGATACAAAACCATGTAAATGGCTGCCTTCCTCTGACTCTTAAGGCCCTGATATCATTAAGGCGAAATCAAAGAATGAATGAACTGGTGAGACATTTAAAAATGGTAAATGGCAAAACAAAGTTTGTTTGTTTGAAGTTTCTTTTCAAATATTTATTTTTTTATTTTTTTTTTTTTGGTCTGTGCTAATAGGTAGGTTTGGCTCTAAGGCTTTTTTGACATGGAAATCTTCTCCAATTCATTATTCTTGTTAATCCGTTGACAGTGTTGCCAGACTGGAGACCTGCTTTATAATCAAAATATGAAGTTTCAGTTCTAATTGAAAGTGACACTTTTTCACGTTTAATACTGTAAAACGTCTTGCTTTAAAGAAATCTATTGTATAAAGTGCTATATAAATAAATGTAACAGGACTTGACTGGAGTGATACATTTCAGAGCTGGTGCAGAGCTAATTTCCCCCACCATTAGCGTATTTTTTCAATTGTTCTCAGTGGGAGTGCCACGGCATGAGTGTGCTGAGATCTGAGCTTCTTTTTCATGCTGAGCACTGAGCGTTCAGCCATTTTTCCTCTGCCCTGAGAGTTAAAGAATGTTTAACTTCGGGTAAAACGCTGCACTCATCACTGTCACTTTCTAGCAGACTACGAAATACCCAAGACATGTCACTTGTATAGTTTAAAAAAAAAATGCAATGCTCATTATGGCCACGAAGCCCCGCCTTCAGAATAAACAAGCCAATCTCTAATCTGTAAGGTCAGCATGTCACTGCAGCTGAAAGTCCTGGTTGCTATAGAAACAGTCAGAATTCTAAGATGTGTGTTATAGGACTGCACATGTGCATTGGCTGGTCTAACCTGCAGAATAAGTTTTTTAATGCTATTTGAGCAAAAGAAACAGCATTTATGATCCAGCTGTTGTTGGATTTTATTGGTAATTTCAAATATGAAATTTTGGTGAACAGTTTCAGAGAATTTGATGTTTCCCCATTCAAAGATAAGAAATGCACTTGCATGCCTGAGAGGCATTCAAAGATGGCCGCCGTGTGAAATGACTTGGTCTTTTGTTTCTACTCAGCTAACCAATCACAGTGGAGGAGGGGCAAGACTACTGACCACCCTGCTTGTACTATGAATGAACAAAAATGGAGAAGGTAAATATTGCTTGTCTGTGAGTATTTATGTCTTTACCAGATGGAATTGCCAGACTACCACATTATTGTTATGAAAAATAATGCTTGGACAAACATTTGTTCGTGATGCGTTTGCCATTACTTCAACGGATATTACGTATCATAGCAACCGCATAGTTTCAACTGAAAAAACTGATGGGCATTTTTAGCAGATCCTGCCATTTGTACTGTCATATTTGTTGTGTGTTGTGTGTCATATTTGTTGTGCCTCAGTTGCGAAAAGTCTGGCATTTCGTCTGAAGCAAAAGACTAAGGACTGTCTTCTTACAGAAGCACCATTGATAAAATGGGTGCCACATCAACTTTGAGAATAGCAGGGGCCACTACTGCTGAAAGGAACTCCTGTAAGAACTCCAGCACTGATGTTCACTATTAGAATACCTTTGAAAATATATTTTGAACTTTCTTTTTACTCCTAAGTGAAGAACGAAAAAGAACTTCATATAGTGCTGTTTTACTGCCACTATAGTGTTAATTTCAGATGAAAATGCAGTGATGTGTACATACAGTATGTATGTAACACATTTTTCAGTTTACATGGTAGGAGTTATTTAATCTGGTTTCATCTAGTTTACTACAGAGCCTTTATTGTTCCAATAATAATCATGTACTTTAATAGAGCGGCAAAAGCGATGAGCTCGGCACAGTACTGTGCAGGAGACACTGGTCCAGCTGTTCTCTTATGCTGCACGGTTTACGTAGCACCATTTTATCACCTGGATTTTGGCATTTGTTTCTTAAAAACATTAGATGCCTGTGTTGACGAGCGCTTGTGTGAGGTGACTAAAAGATACTCGCAACTCTAGATTAAACGAGTACCAATACATTTATAATGCTCATGATTTTTGAAGAGAAATTGTGTACACAATGGACATGAATGGATGTTCCTAGTGCACATGTCCCAAGTGCCTGTTGAGTGCTAATGTACATGTAAAAAACTGAAGTACAATCTGGTCTTATTAACTGCACTTAATATGCGGGGCTTTCCTCACATGCCCCCTCCTTGCTCAAGCCCTGGGGCTCTTAAGTTAATCCGGCCCTGATTGTAACTTCAAAACGCAGCACTTCACTGTAATACTCTACTTATAAACCCTAACCCTGATCCTGTAACAAAAACAAAAACAAAAACAAAAAAGTAATCTGTAATTATAGTTACTTATTATCAGTAACATGTTACCCCCAACACTGGTATTTGCCATTGTGTATTAGCATGGCAGAGCACTGTATGTATTTTGTTTGCTATTTCGGACAATAGCACAAGATGATTTAAATTAAAATATATATTTTAAGTGGATTAATATAAATCATCTCACCTGATGGTGGTGTTATTTGCACCTCTGCCCAGGATTTATCACTCAAGACTTTAACACGCTGGACAGATACTTCCAGCTTGGACAACCAGCTCTGAAGAGCTTTCTGTAAGCTTGTTTCCCATCTGTCTGGAAATGGTGGTGTCCAGTCCACTTTGACTTTAAATTCAGCAACATACACTGGTGATAAGGGCTGTGGCTTTTCATCACCTTCTGTATCAGTGTTCTGTTATAAGAAAAACAGGTATGAATGCAGATTCACATTTCTGAATTTCTATGTGAAAAAAAACATATATATTATTTTAAATCAGACAGCTCATCAGCTCTTAAAATTCTGAATGAGGCAATGATCTAAACTAAAAACTAGTGTAAATGGTATTATTATACCAGATACCAGACATTGACTAAGAGCAAAAATATTAAATATAGCTGCAAGCAGCAATTACAGGGCCAAGCACAATCAGAGGCAAAATAGGGATCTAAGAATGGCATGGAGCGGCAGACCAACTGCAACAATGAGTAATTAAAGCCATTTTAGGATGATTTTAGTCAAAATGGCTGAAAAATCATAAATACAATCTCTGGTCATATGATTTAATGGGATTTCACTCTTGACCAATATGTGGCACTTTTATCAAATCAATGTGTTGTGGTCAGTGTAGGAAGACAATTGCACATACAAAGTTTGGTGTCAATATGTCAAAGCTTTGCAGAGATAAAGCCTCAGACATAGTCTGGCATCATACCTTAAATTTGTTGTGATCGCTACACAAAAACAGTTTTGTCTATAGACACGAAATCCATAACATTTTGTCAGCACAGTCTGAAGATGATCTTATTCGATTTTAGTGAAAATTGGACCAACGTTCGTGGACATATTGCCCCAAGTGATGCACCACTTGCCAAAACGCTGCAATTAGAGGAATCGTCCTTGTCTCCCATCCAAAGCCTGTAAGCTGACTGTAAGCTCTTGTGGCTAAAGCTTACAATGTTGTGGGCCAAGACGCCTCTGCCCAGCATGCCTCAAGTTCACAAAGCCAAGGCACTAAAACAAATGTACGAAGGTAGTACCGACACGAGGTTGATGCAGGAGCTGTGCTCGGCAACTGACTTCACCCTCCGAGTGACAAAAGTCATGGTGCAGTCCCTCGGGAAGTCGATGTCCACATTAGTGGCCCAAGAGCGCCTACTATGGCTTTTTTGACGCATCCATCTTCCAGGCTGGGCTGTTCAGCGACACTGTCGAGGACTTTGTCCAGCAGTTCTCGGCAGTACAGTAGCAGACGGAGGCCATTCAGGACATCTTGCCCCGAGTGATGCACCACTTGCCACCACCCAATGCGGTCTAGGTCCCAGTCTGCTTGTTGCCGCGGGTGCCCTCCTGCATCCTCCAGAGCTGATCCACCCCGTGCTGAAGCAACACCTAGGCCGGCACATCGAGACATTTTAAAATGCCGTTTTCTTTTTAACATTTTCCCCGGCCACACTAGCATTTTCAAGCATTATTCTAAAGTTTCTTATCCACACTGAAAACGATAAACTAAAACGCCAGAAAACGATAAATTTGCCTTACTGCGCATGTGTAAAACCTCATTAAAGCTGGTGGAACAGACTTAAGTCTTGGTCATTACAGTGCAAAAACTGTTTTCAAATGTATCCTCTTTGGATGAGTGGCGTGGACCAACCCACAGTGTTGCAGATGTCCTGGACTGGGACACCTGCCAAAAGGGCCTTCGAGGCAGCCATGCCTCGAGTAGAGTGGGCCTTGACCCCCAAAGGTGACGGGAGGCCAGAGGACTCATAGGCAGTAGAAATGGTATCTACGATCCATCTACTAATAGTAGGTTTAGAAGCAAGTTGCCCCCTCTTAGGGGGCCATAACAAACAAGCAGTTGATCCGTTTTACGCCACAGGGCAGCTGCTCGCACTGGACACACGCAATTATACTTCCGCTGGTCGGGCTCCACAAATGGAGGAGGATAGAAGTCCTGGAGTGCAACGGGCTGTGGTACCGAGGAAGGGACCTTAGGGACGTACCCGGCTCAAGGGTACAGAAAAGCTTTGGCCAGACCGGGCGCAAAGTCAATATAAGAAGGGGCCACCGAAAGGGCCTGAAGGTCCCCGACTCTCTTAAGAGAGGTAAGAGCAAGGAGCAGAGAATTCTTAAGAGTGAGCAATCGATCAGAGATCTCCTCTATAGGCTCAAATGGAGGCCTACAGAGGGCTTCAAGCACCACAGCAAGGTCCCAAGTAAGAACCCGAGGTCTAACCCGAGGCCTCAGCCTGAGCACACCGCAGAGGAAACGTATGACCAAGGGGTTCTTACCAACTGAGAGGCCACCAAGAGGGGCGTGGTAGGCCGATAAAGCCGCCACGTAGACCTTCAGGGTGGAGTGGGTTAACCCTGCAGAGAAGCAAGCCTGCAGGAACTCCAGCACTGTACCAATCGGGCAGTAAACTGGGTCCAGCTGGCATTCTCTACACCAAGAGATGAACAGATTCCATTTCAGGACATACAGTTTCCTCGTGGAGGGAGCTCTGGATTGGAGAATGGTCTCAACAACCTCAGTTGAGAGACCAGAGTCTATGAGGTGCGCCCCCTCGGGGGCCACACCCATAACTTCCACATTTCCGGGCGGGGGTGAAGGATGGAGCAACTTGTCTTTTAAAAATAATATTTCCCATGTTACAAAAACAGCATTCTTCCATCTTAGAAACACTGCCAAGCTACCGAACATGTTACCTGTTTCTGATGCAGAAAAATTAGTTCATGCTTTCATGACCTCTAGACTGGACTATTGTAATGCACTACTAGATGATTGTCCTGCATCTTCAATAAACAAGCTACAGGTAGTCTAAAATGCAGCTGCTAGAGTCCTTACCTTACTAAGAAAGTATGATCATATTACCCCAATTTTACATTCTCTGCACTGGCTACCTATTAGGTTCTGTATCAGTTACAAAATACCACTTCTTACCTATAATGCTCTTAATGGTTTAGCTCCGGCATACCTAACTAGTCTTCTACCTCGCTACAATCCATCACGCTCCCTGAGGTCACAAAACTTTGGACTTTGGTAGTACCTAGAATAGTAAAGTCCACTAAAGGAGGGAGAATTTTTTCGCATTTGGCACCCAAACTCTGGAATAGCTTTTCTGATAATGTTCGAGGAGACATCTCTTTAGCCAAGCATTCACATAATGTATCGCATAACCTTGTACTTCAGTTACATCTGATCAAATGCAAATTCATATTCTTTAGCTTGGGCTGAAAACATCATTTTTGCTTGGTTGGAACAGCAGCTAAGCTAATTATTTCTCTATTTGTTTCTCTGTTTCTGACAAGGGATTGACATCCTGTGGTAACTAGGAATTACACAAGCTTCAGTCTGGATTCAGAATACCCAAGAAGAGATGATGCCAACCCCTCAGAGGACCTCTGATGATGCCAACCCTGAAACAATATACAGCACTACAAAACTTTGCTAGTTTGATTGCAACATATAATCATTACTGTTAATTGTGTTCATTGTCTGTTTGATTACGTCATTTACTGATTTTACTATATATCTATGCCATATGTACATCAACTTGACATACGGTTGTCACCATTAGTAATCTACTAAATATATTGAAGAAACCAAAATTTTCTGTACAGCTGCTTTGCAACGAGGAGGAGGAAGAGGAATGCTGCCTATGACCCCCAAACACCATTCCCACCATGAAACATAGAGGTGGAAACATGCTTTGGGGGTGTTTTTCTGCTAAGGGGGCTGGAGAACATGCACCGCATCAATGAACCTGATCTATTGCAATCAGGTAACTGATGTATGTGAGTTGGGAGAGCAACAAAAGTTGGGAGAGCAACAAAAGAGTTGTGTTTTTGTGGGATGATCGCTTTTTTTGTAATATTTTAAATTCATAGTGTTAAAGTAGTATTGTTAGTAAAAAAAATAAATACAAAAAAAAAAAACTTCATTTTGGTGCCCCTAGGGATCAGCAGCGCCCCTAGCATTTGCCTATTCCACCTATGCCACGAGCAAGGCCTGATCCCATAGAAAATCAGTGAAGGGAGCTAAAGGTTTGATTTCCCAAATGTCAGCCTTAAAACCTTAATGACTTCGAGAGAATCTGCAAAGAGGATGGGGACAAAATCCATCCTGAGATGTGTGTAAACCTGGTGGCCTATAATAAACTGAGGGGTCAGTAAAATAAAATATATATAAAATATAAATATAAAATATAATAAAAGGGGTCAAATACTTATTTTACTCATTAAAATGCAAATCAATTTATAACTTTTGGAAATGCATTTTTCTGGATTTTTTGTGTGTGTGTGTGTGTGTGTGTGTGTGTTATTCTGTCTCTCACTGTTTAAATCAACCTACCATTAAAATTATAAACTGATCATTTCATTTCACTGAAGAAAAAGTTTTACATCTACATTTTAGATGGACAAATTCTCCCTTTAGAATTAAGTAAAACTACAATATTCATTTTACTAAAACGATGAGATGATGAACTGATTCGGCATGGGATAGACCTTCCCCCCTTAATCAAGTTTAGCTTAATTCTTACGTCGCACTTAACAATTTTGTAAAAGCGCTGAATTTGGTTGATGTTTGGAGAACTGAAAACCCATTGAGTAGAAATTATATATTTTTTCTCAACACAGCATCTCTCATATTCAAAAATAGACTATCTACTTTGCTTCAAGGAAGGCGTTTTAACATCTCTCTTTCACTGAATAACCAGTTTGATGTAGACTTCAAGGCCGGTCTGTCTGAATTTCTTTCATTTAATATTGGCTCGGTTGAAGACCCTATATTTGTGTGGGAAGCCACAAAAGGTTTGATTTGTCTATAGCCTTTGCTACTAATTTAAAAAAGATCCAAAATCAGAGAACTGACTATTTAGAAAAACACTTGAATATTTGTTAAAAATCTTCATTTTCCAATTCTGTATTTAAGGCGCTTCAAACCCTTGAGGCTGAACCGAATGATCTTTGAAGAAAGCAGAATTTGTACTTCACAGAACCAGATAGATTAGACCCTACTCAAAAGACATTGTAATGACTCCTCCTTTAGTCCCTTCTGTGATAAATGTCCTGACCAACAACTCAGATCCTTTTTTTAATATGATGTGTGAACGTAAAAAAAACAAAACAACGTAATATCTGCGATAAAAAAACTGGATATGTACAACTGGTTGATACAACTTCGGGACATTATCATGCTTGAAGTTGGCCCAGTGTGTTGGCACAAATGTCTACAATAAATATCTGAACCATAGCTGCTGAGAAGATATCTAAGTATATTGCACAATTGAGTTGAATTGATATGTGATATCATGTTGTTATTCCAGTTTGTACATTGTTGTTAATAATAATAATAATAATAATAACAAATAAAATAAACATTTTTGCTATATAATGGTAGCCAAGTCATTATCACACATCTCTCTGCAACACTCAACTAAAGTAAGCAAGCAAATATAAGATTACTGATATTCTATAAAATATTTATCACTCTCAGAAAATCTATGGCTCAAGCTCTGCTCTTCAGCCAATACCTTATCTGCCTGTGAGTCTGATTTGTTTGTTTGAGCCGTTGTGCTGATTTGATGCTTCATGTGATCCAAATCCTAAAAATAAATAAGAAGAATCTGTTTCAATATCAGTACAATAAATAATAGCAATTGTAATTTGTTCTAATTGACTGCCACAAACCTACCACCATTCTTAATGTCATAAATGCTATTGAATGGGAGCCAAGTCATTATCACACATTTATCTGCAATATTGAACTAAAGCAAACAAATATAAGATTACTACGAAAGCCTGTTCCTGCCAGTTGAGAAACTCTCTCATAATTATGACTTAGTATCTTGTTATAATGACTTAACATCTCATAATAATGAGAAACTGTCTCATAATAATGACTGTTTCATGAGAAACTATCCCATAATAATGAGAAATGTTCTAGTAATAATAAGAAACTTTCTCATAATAATTTTGTAGTTTTTTGTAATCGTGACAAACTTTCTTATAATACCTCATATACCCTGCACTACACCACTTATACATGTATACATTATAGACAATCAATACATTTTATGTTGACGTTACAATTGTCATTTTATTTCATTTTATAAGCCGTCACCCCTTACGAAAATTAACTATAGTTCCCTTCCAGGAACGAGACGCTGCGTCGAATCAGTCGGATCAATCCCGCTTCTGCAGAGGCAGCTGTTGTCGTGGGGATTGCACATAGATCTATGAAGTGGGTTAGAGACGATTCCGATCCATCTCTGCCTTTTCCTGGATCTAGCGCGTTCTCTCTCTCTCAGGGTTTCGAAGCCCGCGCTGCGGTCCTTCTCCCTTGAGTGAGAGTGCGTGGAGAAGTGGGTGGTGTCAGCTTTTGAGGAAGCTGACGGCTCGCATTCTTGCTGTGCACGCTTTGCTCGCAAGTCCCGTTTTGCCGAGGCAGAGCGGAGGCTTTCATTGTGGAATTGCAGCTGTTTGCGTTTGAGCAGACTGCATATTAGATCACTGGTTTCTCTCAGCTCTTGCTACTAATAAACGAAAGTAAATGGGCTGCGGAGATTCACGCGATTTATGTGTAGTTCTGTTCGGGAGCTGAGTACTCACAGTCCGCTTCTGAGGGGGCGGGCTGTGTTCATTCATAAATGTGTCCATTCATAAAGTATCTTGAATGTTTAGCTCTTCTCCCAAAGTCATTTAATTCTGAGGAATTAAATACATTTATACAGGCTGCCCGGTGCAGCCCATACTAAGTTGGCCATTTCCTCCACTCTCACCCTATATATTTAATTATATTAATGTTTTGTTGATATTAGCTCATCTGAGCATTTTGGCGGCTCTGCATCGAGGTGTTGTCCTCGCCAAATTGGGGTTGTGACTGAAAAGTGTGCTTTCTCCATTATAGAGAACCAATTTTCTGAGCTTGGTGTGGAATTCAATCATGATGCAGGCACGTCTGTCTCCTGCTCTGATTGAATTTTTTCCTCATGCCAGTCAAGAGAGTGTAAGTAGGCTGGTCACTCACTGCAAACAGTTTCACTAACTACAAGAAGCCCAGATGGCAATGGCCCAGGGCTAATGAGGACAGTCCCCTTTGGGGAAGAGCGGTTAACACCTCTTCATATTGTGCCCATCTCTCCTCAGTGTCCTCAGGGGACCGCTTTGCCAACCCTGCCACCTCCGGTGCTTCAGGGCGCAGCAGTCCCCAGCGAGCAGATCTCTCAGTTACCGCCCGACATCGTAGCGGTGCTTGGAGGCTCACAACCTCCATGGAGGTCCCTTGAACAGCTAGCTGGGTGCATTCCTGCCGGTCCCCGCTTCAGGACCCCGAGCTAGCCGTTCCTCTAACACCAGAGGTCAGTCTCGAGAGACTGATCCCCCTAGTAGACTCTTTGGCAGCGTGGAACTTCTGCCAAATGTGTCTCAATGGTTCCTGCAGACTGTAGAGAGGGGCTACCGCATTCAGTTCGGCTCCCCTCCTCCCCGCTTCAGCGGGGTCTTTCCCACTTTGGTGGGTCCTGAGCAGGCTCTGGTTTTGGAACAGGAAGTAAACTTTCTCCTGGGGAAGGAGGCCATCGAGGTGGTCCCTCCTCACAGCGAGAGCCCGGGTTATACAGCCGGTACTTCATTGTTCCTCAACACAGGAAGTTCCTGACCTCTGCTTTCAGGGGCAGAGCTTACCAATATCGGGTTCTTCCTTTCGGCTTGCACTCTCACCCCGCACTTTCACAAAGTGTGGATGCAGTTCTGGCTCCTCTGCGACTCCGGGGCATCCGCATACTCAACTATATCAACATTTGTTGATCTTAGCTCATTTCGAGCAAGTGGCAGCTCAACATTGAGATGTTGTTCTGTCACACATGAAAGAACTGGGGTTAAGACTAAATGCCAAGGAAAGTGTGCTTTCTCCATTACAGAGAACCACTTATCCGGGCCTGGTGTGGGATTTGATTGTCTCAATCCTCATCACAGTCGTGAGAGTAAGAGAAGGCCGGACACTCACTGTACAGCAGCTCTACAAACTGCTGGGTCTGATGGCAGCTGCGTCCAATGTGATATCTCTTGGCCTGCTGTACATGAGACCCCTACAGTGGTGACTCAAGACCAAGTGGTTTCCCCAAGGAGAAATCTGCTTCACATGATCTAGGTCATGCAGCGATCCCTTCGTGCCTCAGACATGTGGAGAAAGCCTTGGTTCTTGCTACAGGGCCCAGTGCTCGGAGCTCTTTGTCGCCGTGTTACGCTTGCGACAGATGCATCTCTCACTGGCTGGAGAGCGGTCATGAGTGGCTGCTCAGCCCGCGGCCTTTGGCCCTGCACTGTCACCCCACACTTTCGCGAAGTGTGTGGATGAAGCTCTGGCTCCTCTGCGATTCCAGGGCATCTGCATGCTCAACTATATCAACGGTTAGTTGATGTTGGCTTAATCTGAGCATTTGGCAGTTCAACATCGAGGTGTCAGTCTGTCTTGGAAGTGTTGGGGTTAAGACTAATAACGCTAAGAGAAGTGTGCTTTCTCCATTTTAGAGGACCTCTTATCTGGGCGTGGTGTGAGATTCGTCCACAATGCAGGCACAAATGTCTCCTGCTCATATCGACTCGATCTGCACCGCGGTCGCGAGGGTGAAAGAGGGCTAGTCACTCACTGCGAAGCAGTTCCAGAAACTGCTGGGTCTATGGCAGCTGCGTGATACCTTTTGGACTGCTGTACATAAGACACCTACAGTGGTGGCTCAAGACCAAGGGGTTCTCCCTGAGGGGAAACCCGCTTCACATGATCAGGGTCACGCAGCAATGCCTTCGTGCCTTAGACATGCGAAGGGAATCTTGGTTCAGGGCCCAGTGTGGGGAGCTCTTCGTTGCCGCAGCATGCTTGCAACAGATGCGTCCCTCACTGGTTGAGGAGCGGTCATGAGTGGCCGCTCAGCCCTTGGTTTACGGAGGGGTCATCATCTCATGTGGCACTCTTTTGCCTGGAGATGTTTGCCTGGAGATGTTGGCCGTGTTTCAGGCTCTCCCATCCTAGGAGAGGCCTTCCTGCTGCTAGCCTTCCATAAGCCGGTGGATTTTGGATGCCATCTCGGTAGCCTTGAGTCCTCTGGTCTTCCCCCACCCTTGGGAGCCAAGGCTCACTCTACCAGGAGTATTCCGCCTCTAAGCCTTCTTCTCAGACTTGTCCACTCTGGACATTTGTAACGCTACGGGTTTGTCCAAGCCCCTTGGCTAGGTTCTACGGCCTATTCCGAGTCTCTTCCAGCTCCTCGTTATCTCGCCCTATTTCCAGGCAGGGACTCCCCTCAGTATAGTGGCGTGGGCATTCTCGTTCCCATAGCGTTTCGACGCAGCTCTATTTTCGTGGAAGGGAATGTCTCTAGGTTACGTATGTAACCCCAGTTCCCTGAAGGGAATGAGACGCTGCGTCTCGAGGCCATACTTCCGGCATTCCTGCGGCGCTTGCTGCTTCCAGAAAGCTAGCGCTACTTTCACCGTATGTGCTTTTAAGCTTCCTGGTCGGTGACATCATCACGTCCTTGACGTCTCGCGATTCCATTGGGCTGATTACACACTGGATTCAGAGCATGCTCACGCTAAAGGCGTTCCCATATTGTTTCGACGCAGAGTCTCGTTCCCTTCAGGGAACTAGGGTTACATACGTAACCTAGAGACGTTTTATTATAAACATGCCGTTTTACGTGCGGGGATACACACGGCATGTGTGTTGTGTGTTTGGAGGAGAGTCACGTGTGCACATGTCCCTCCCTGCACACACTTCGTTCCCGCAGGACTCTCTTTGAGAAGGGAGTTCTCATGAGTTCATGCACTCATGGGGATTGCAAATGGATCTAGTGGAGGGCATGGAGACGGCTTTATCCATTTCCTCAGCCTCACCCACCAGATCCAGTGCTCTTTCTGGTTCGGAAGCACGCTCAGCGGTTTCTTTTGCCCTCCAAGCTGCATACAACCTCGACTTTGATGGGCAAAGGCTACACAGGGCACAGCGGTCTCCGCCGAGTGCTTTTCACAGTGCCCGCCTTGAGGCGTGCGGTACTAGGAAGCTCGCAACCTCCAAGGAGGTTTCTTACGATTAGGTTGGTTGTTCCCTGCTGGGTTGCTGCTTCGGGGCACCAATCTAGCCGCTCTAATAACACCAAAGGTCGGTCTCAAGAGACTGATTCCCTTAGTACAATCAGAGTCTGGTTCTCCTGCCTCCATTTTATGGGCTCATTTCCATTTTGGAGGCCCCTGAGCAGGCTCTGGTCATGGAACAAGAAGTTACACTCTCTTGAAGAAGGAGGTTATCTAGGTGCAGGGTTCAATGCTAAGGATTTTTTCTACTGGCCCAATTGGGCCAGTGGTTCAGATTTTTACTTGCCCTGCCAAAATTTTCACTGGTCCCACCAAAAAAAAAAAAAAAAAAAAAAGTTTAATAGCTATTTCTTAGCCACATTTTAAATAATGTGTCAAAAGCCAAATATAACTGTATACACACACTTTTCCTTAAATACAATTGACAATTTTAAAAAATTATAATTGTGATAAATTTATGTACAACAGTATGTCCAGGTTGATGGTCCCAGATCACCAGTTAACTATACATAAATGAAGGACTCCTATTAAAGGAATGTTGTTGCAAAGAAGAAAATTAAACAATATTAGTAAACAGAGTGTTATTAAGCAGAATTTATGTTAAAAGTTTTTATGGTGGTTGTCCATGAATTTTTTTACCTTTGTTTTTACCTTTTCATATGTTTAATTAGGCTCAGAGGTGCCATGAGTGCAATCAAATTCATAAATTCATGTTGAGATTAATGTTTTAAAGGGGTTATCCGGTGCCACATGCACTTTTACAAGTTGTTTGAACTGAAATGTGTGTTGGGGGAGTGTGTACACAACCACCCTAGAATGACAAAGATCCGCCCAGTAGTTTTCTTTTAATTTAGTAAAATAATTTGCCTCTTCTCATATCGAGCCGTTCTCAGATGCCTGTCGTTATGGCGTAACAAGAGGCAAAGGCCGCTCCTGCGATAGTTGATAGACAGCAGTGTTTTAGCATAGAACCGCCCCGAGTGAAAACTGACAGCACTGAGGGAATGTGACTGCTGATCTGACAGTTTACACAAATCATTTCTCACCATACTGCTTTAAAAACAAGGGTCAGTATAAAGCTTAGCTTTGTAACGCTAGATGGTTTAAAACGGTGTCTGTTAATGATTAAGATGTAACCTTAACGCAATACCTGCAAACGTGTTTACAGCCCGCAACTGCACATGAGTAAAGACTATAACACTCTATGCCTCAGTAAACACACCGCGTTCTTCTCTTTACCACAGTAAACACAGTAAACACACCACGTTCGTCTATTTACCACAGTAAACACACCGCGTTCGTCTATTTACCACAGTAAACACAGTAAACACACCACGTTCGTCTATTTACCACAGTAAACACAGTAAACACACCGTGTTCGTCTATTTACCTCAGTAAACACAGTAAACACATCGCGTTCGGATCTCTCAGTACTCTACCCTGCCAGTACGTTACATATAAAGATAAATCAAAGTGACATTAAGTTTACTAACCATTCAGACATGTCCAGTATAAGCCGTAGTTGCCGAACTTCTTTGTGGGTGTCATCTTGTTTCGGTTCCAACTCCGGTTTTTAAATTAAATTTTAAATGAATGGGGTTGTACAGTGTCTTCAAAGCCCCCCAAGTGTCATTTTCCCCCAAACTATACAACTAAACCCCCAAATGTTGTGTGCTATGTAATGACACGCCCCACAGAACTGAGGGGCGGGGTTCATTTAATTTAAAGGGCCAGGTACTGATAACGCTTGCTGAGAACAGAGGAATTTTTTACCAGGTAAAATTAGTGTTTTTTTACACTACCATAGAGAATTTTTAATCAAAGTATATTACAAACTTTTCATTTGGACCCTAAAGCATCATATTAACTTGTGGAAAATGGGCATTGGATGACCCCTTTAAATATAACATTTTGAATACAGATATCTGCCAGCAGGTGGCGGCAAGAGACTGATTTAATTACTGAAT
Source organism: Garra rufa (assembly GCF_049309525.1). Classification (NCBI taxonomy): domain Eukaryota; kingdom Metazoa; phylum Chordata; class Actinopteri; order Cypriniformes; family Cyprinidae; genus Garra; species Garra rufa. The sequence goes on from NC_133380.1 coordinate 29,061,183, forward strand.
CATATTCATTTGACTGGTTCGAATTGATGGTTCATTCAGGAATAAAGCAAGTGACTGTCTTTATGAATGGGAAATTGAATCATTTCACTAGATTCGTTTAAAAATGCATGTTCATTCATAAACGAAACACCGCTGTGTTTGAATGGAGATGTGCAGCGGCTCAGTTGTGACTTGTTTCAGACTACTTTTGACGATGAAATAGAGCAAAATCAGACAATAGTGTTATAGTCAGACAATGTAAGTCACTTAATAATAACTTCTTGTTTATTTAACTGTTGTATTAAATCAGTACCTCATTTACAAACTCCCACAAAAATTATTAAAAGCTGTCACTCATCTTAGTTTGCAATATCACAAAGCTCTATTATAAACAATGAAGCTCTCTATAACTTACTGCACAATCAGTCTCTTATTTACACTCTCTCTACACTTTGTTTATGAAAGGATTCGTGAGATATGTATGTGATACATTACTCAACTTTGCAAAAACTCATAGAAACCTTTGAAGCTACCCTCAGCGCAAACACAAATATGCTGATGGGGCCAGTCGCAGTGGTGGTGCTCCTAAATATTTTTTCATAGTCGCACGTAGTAATTTTTAGTCACAAATGCGAGTTAGAAACAGACGTTTTCTTTTTAGCTTCATAATTTGATGTTTCCGCCATGTTGCTGTCTCTTCGCTGTACTGGTTGTTACCAGGTTACGGGAAAAAAACAGTGCTCACAACATCCAATCAGATAAGAGGAACCAAAAAGCAATATGGTGTCCACGACATCACAGAGAAGGTAGCATTTAAAGGCTTAAAAACACAAGCTGTTTCTCGATTCTAAGACTGTATTTGCACGAATTTGACAAACAGTCGCAGGCAAATTAAACTTTAGTGATAAGGCAGCACTGGCCCCATCGGGCCAGTGACGATCCTGTCTACTGTCCCGAGCATCTCGCATGCTGGCCCCGGGCCATCGTGCAGTCCTTATTGTCGAGCCCTGTAGGTGGTTCCTCCTCTTGATGGAGAGTTCGGGTTCTACAGCCGGTACTTTACTGTTCTAAAGAAGGATGAGCAGACGGCTTGTCAAAGGCCCAGGGGAGACCCCACCGGAGGTGGTGGCACTCATGTGAAGGAAGTTTGGCCGGTCTTAAATGGACTTGCTGTGACTCAGGAGCACTATCCCCTCTGGCCTCTCTGACTCACCCAGCTCCTCTTGGACTGATTGCTTTGGTACAGACCTGGCCGAGGCTTTATCTGTACATTCTTTCCCCGATCGCTCTGAGTCCGGGAAAAAGAGCCCTACCTAGACAGTGCTAGGGTTGCAGGTAGACAGCCCACTCTTTGTGGACTGGGTAGCCTCTGCGTTGCCCTTCTAGTAGCCTTCCTAGGTACATGGGTATCTGAGGATAACTTATATCTGAGGATAAATAATATGTGCTACCTTGGGATTGTTCCCCTTCTTAGGGTTTTAAGTAGCAGTATCCCTAAGCTTTGCACAGACAGTGCTATCTCCCCTGATAGGGTCAAAAGTAGTTAGTCCACTCTCTGTGGTCTGGGCAGCTTCGCAGGAAGGTTTACCGGGAGTTAGTTTCCTTCTTCAACACAGGAAGTCCTTGGGGGCAAAATCATACCGACAGTGGTCTTCCCTTCTGCCTTGCACTCTCACCCCACTCCTCTCGCCAGCATGTACATAAGGCTCTGACTCCTCTGAGAAGGCATCCGCATGTTATCGATTCAACACTAAGACGCTGTTCTCATCTACATGAAAGAATTGGGGTTGTGACTGTACGCCATATAGTGTGCTTCCCTATATCTCGGGGACCACTTATCTGGGTGTAATGTGAGATCCGACCTTGATGCAGTTGGATCTGTCTCTTGCCTGTGTGGACCGATCCTCACTGCAGTCAAGAGAGTCAAGAACGGGGTCTGTGGAGTGGCCACCATCTCTTATGACACTTCACTTGCTTAGAGATACTTGCTCTGTTTCAGATTCTGAAACGCTCCTCGGGCCTAAGAGGCCATCATGTGGTGGTACACAGTTAGGAAACAGGCAGCCTGTCAAAGGCCTGGGGTACACTCCACCGGAGGTGGTGGTATTAATTTGTAGGAAGTTTGGCCAGACTTCGCACTATCCCCTCTGGCCTCTCTGCCTCAACCAGATCCTCTTGGACTGGTTGATTTGGTACAGCTCTGGCCAAGGCTTCATCTGTACATTGTTCCCTTGATTGCTCTGCTCCCTAGAGTTCTTTAGAGAGTACACCAGGACGGGGTTAATAGCCCCATTTTTGGCTGGGCTGACTCTCTTTCCCTATCGCCCTGCTTCCAGGAGTGCTGGAGCCCACTACACCTTTTTAGTGGTGGCTTAGGTGGGTAGGTCCGGTATATCGTGCATGATATCATGTCCCTAGGAGGGACCTTGTCGTGGTAGAGGCTCCCCTCCCTGCAAGCCCTCGTAAGACTAGCTGTTTTCCTTCTGACCTCTCCTCTCTGAGAGTGTTGGTGACTTTCAGGCCTAGCTTTTTCTGCTACCGCATTCCAAGCTTCTTCTGCTCCCCTCCATGCCATGGCCCGTCGTACCTTAGGTCTCTGCCTTTCGGCCAGTGGAAGCTTAGTGTATATGTACATCCACAGAGCTGCCCTGTGGAGTGATTGGACCACTCCTTGTGAATTATTGTCCTCCCAAGGAGTTTCGCAGACCCTAAGTCAGTGGATGGTGAGGGCATTTTCTCCACATTCAAGTCCTGTGATCTCCCCTTTTTCCTGGGGGTCAGACTGTCAGACTTTTCCCTGCCAAAACCTTTGTAACACTGCGGGCTGGTTCGTGCCGCTTCTGTGATGCTCTATATCCTCAATATGTGAGCCACTCCGGCTATTTGTTTCCACCCTAGTTGTGTGCTGACATATTGTGCAGAGATATGCCAGTCTGGAGGTGTGAGCATCTCGTTCCTAAAGCGTTCAACAGAGCTGGAGTTCCTAAAGGAGAATGTCTCTAGGTTACATACACTGACCAAACACTGACCAAAATTGACACTGACCAAAATTATAAAAGCAACACTTTTGTTTTTGCACCCATTTTTCATGAGCTGAACTCAAAGATCTAAGACTTTTTCTATGTACACAAAAGGCCTATTTCTGTCAAATATTGTTCACAAATCTGTCTAAATCTGTGTTAGTGAGCACTTCTCCTTTGCCGAGATAATACGACAGTGTGTTCCAGTTCCTGCCAATATCCAGCAACTTCGCACAGCCATGAAAGTGGAGTGGACCAACATTCCACAGGCCACGATCAACAACCTTTTCAACTCTATGCAAAGGAGATGTGTTGCAGTGCATGAGGCAAATGATGGTCATACTAGATACTGACCCCCTCCCCCCTCCCCACCCCACAGTAAAACTGCACATTTTATTGTGGCCAGCTACTTTGTAGCTCATTTTTTATGTTATGTAATGAGTTACTAAGTAATTATAATCAGAAAAAATAAATTTCTTAATAACGAGAAACTTACTCATAACAATAAGAAACTTTCTCATAATAATGACTTAACATCTCATAATAATGAGCAACTTTCTCATAATAATGACTTAGTTTTTTTGTAATAAAACTGGCCACAATAAAAGGCCACTCTAAAATGTGCAGTTTTACTGATTATTGCACACCTGTGCAATAATCATGTTGTCTAATCAGCATTTTGATATGCCACACCTGTGAGGTGCTGGATGGGTTATCTCGGCAAAGAAGTGCTCACTAACACAGATTTAGACAGATTTGTAAACAATATTTGACAGAAATAGGCCTTTTGTGTACATATAAAAAGTCTTAGATCTTTGAGTTCGGCTAATGAAAAACGGGGGCAAAAACAAAGGGGTTGCGTTTATAATTTTGGTCAGTGTGTGTAACCCTAGTTTCCCAGAGGTAATGAGATGCTGCATCTCGTAGGCATCCCAGCAGTGCTTGCTTCTCTGTTCAGAAGCTGCCAGCTGCATTCACCACACATGCTTTTAAACTACCATTCAACGCAGCATCTCGTTTCCTCTGGAAACCAGGGTTACATACGTAACCTAGAGCCGTTTCTCATTATTACAAAAGAAACTAAGTCATTATTATGAGAAAGTTTCTTATTATTACAAAAACCTAAGTCATTATTATTAGAAAGTTTCTAATTATTAAGAGATAAGTCATTATTATGAGAAAGTTTCTTATTATTATAAGTAAGTTTCTCGTTGTTACGAGATTTATTTTTTTCTGATTATAATTACTTAGTATCTCATTATATTGAGAAACTTTCTCATTAAAAATTAGCTACAATGTCATAATTTAATCTATTTAATGGGAGCCAAGTCATTATCACACAGTTCTCTGCAATATTGGACTAAAGTAAACAAAGAAATATAAAATTACTGATATTCAATAAAATATTCATGACTCTCAGAAAATCTATGGTTCAGGCTCTGCTCTACAGTCAGTACCTTATCTGCATGTAGGTCTGAATTGTTGGTTTGACCCATTGTGTTGTTTTAATGCTTCATGTAATCCGAATCTTTAATTTTTTTTTTACATTAAGAAGAATGTTCTCTGTTTTAATATTAGTACAATTAACAGTAGCATTATAATTTGATCTAACTGACAGCCACAAACCCATAGATATATACACATAGATGCCTTATTAGCGACCATTTCTGTGGGCCGCTATAACTTGACGTCATTCACCATAGTAACCACTGAATATTCGAAATGCCACAATCCTGCACAGCCGTTGGTCTGCGAACCAATACTATGGTGAATGACATCAAGTTGACCATTTCAAGATGGTGGGTGCACCTATGTGCTTGGACCGGTCAAATGCATCTATACATATCTATGCACAAACCTAAAACCATTCTCAATGTAATTAATGTATTTTGCTATTTAATGGGAGTCAAGTCATTATCACACATCTCTCTGCAATATTGAACTAAAGCAAACAAACAAATATATGATTATTGATATTCTATAAAATTTTTATGACTCTCAGAAAACTATGGCTCAAGCTCTGCTCTTCAGTCAATACCTTATCTGCCTGAGTCTGATTTTTTTTGTTCGACCTGTTGTGCTGTTTTGATGCTTCATGTAATCAGAATCTTTTTTTTTTCTTTAATTAAGAATAATGTTCGCTGTTTTAATATTAGTACAATAAATAATAGCCATTATATTTTGATCTAATTGACAGCCACAAACCCATAGATATATACATGTAGATGTATATGACGTCAATACCTTATCTGCCTGTGAGTCTGATTTGTTTGTTTGACCCGTTGTGCTGCTGTGATGATTCATGTGATCCAAATCCTTAAAAAAGAAGGGGGAAAAAAGAATATATTCAGTACAACAAATAATAGACATTGTTATTTGTTCTAATTGACTGCCACAAACTTACAACCTTTCTCAATATATCATAAACATATTTTGCTATTTATTGGGAGCCAAGTCATCACACATCTCTCTGCAATATTGAACTAAAGCAAACAAATACAAGATTACTGATATTCTATAAAATGTTTATGACTCTCAGGAAATCTATGGCTCAAGCTCTGCTCTTCAGTCATTATAGTCCTAACATTCAGCCAAAATAAATAAATAAATAATAATAATGAACTGTACATTTGGCAATTCATTGCACATTGACTTGTACTCACCTGATTATTAGATTGCATTATCTGAGCAGGTGAGATCTGTTGAATTAAGAATATTGTTCTATATATTAATACCAGTACAATAAATAATAGCCATTGTAATTTGTTCTAACTGACTGCCACAGACCTACAACCATTCTCAAAATACCACAATCATATTTTGCTATTTAATGGGATCCAATTGTCACACATCTCTCAGCAAAATTGAACTTAAGTAAACAAGCGAATAAAACTTACTTATATTCTATCAAATATTTATGACTCTCAAAAATTCATTCAATACCTTTTCTCCTAGTGAGTCTGCACTGTTTGTTCGACCCGTTGTGCTGTTTTGATGATTCATGTGATCCGAACCCTTAAAAATAAAATTAAGAAGAAAGTTCTCTATTTTAATACCAATATAATTAATAATTACATTATATAAGTACAAGTAATCCAGCAACACATTATGGCACTTGTGGATGTGCATGTCTCCAAAGTCATATTTTATTCATTTGATTACAGATACAATAAATATGAGAAAAATAAACAAACAAGTTGGTGTATGTTTTGCACTTCAAATAAAGCAAATAATAAAACTTCAGTTGGGTATGTGACTGGTACTCACCTGAGCATTAAGAAATGGCTGCGTTTGCTTCATTTGTTGACCATCACTGCTTGATGAAGATGAGGCCTGCTGAATTAAGAACAACGTTCAATGTTGTAAAATGTATCAATCAGTATGTGTTTGCTGTGATGAGACACCTGTGAAATCACACAGCTAATGTGCATGTCTGCAACACTATATTTTAGAAATTTAATGCAGGTAAAATAAATATGCCAGTATACAGTAATTCAGGATAGTTCACTCACACCTGTAGTTGACAACTGCAGCAATATATATTAATATTCAGTACTGACTGCTGCAGTGAAGCTTCCCATGGCTAAAATATAATTATTTTGTGATTATCCATATGGCTTAATGACATATTATTTGCATATATTATTTAAACCTCAAAATTACCCAAAGATCTAAAGTTAGTGAATAAATTTTTTATTTACTTTTGTTTATTGTATGAAACTCCAGCAGTTTTATCTTTTGCAGCAAAACTGGTAATTAAAAATATTTCTCAATGATGTGAGTCATAAATAATAGAAACAAAAGTGGGAATGTAATCAAGCCTAATCCAATTTAGCTCTGTCTCTGTGATGCAAGTTAATTAATTAGCTATGTGTTGTAAATGAGCAAATGTACATCAGTATCTACCTTATTTTGTTCCATCATAAGAGAGTATTGTTTGTTGATGCTTTGGGGTTGTGTGACTACAGGGTTGCTGATACCCTGGGAGAGTAAGAATATTACTAAGTTTGTGGAATTACAATATATGTCTTCTTTTTAAAGAACTTTCATACATATTTCAGTTAAAACAATTTCCCTCTAATACATTTTACTGAAATATGAGTCTGTGATGATAAAATCATGTCATGAAACTCTATATTGCGCAGTATGATAGGTCTAACTCAATATGACATGATGACATCATAATCACATAGTGAAGCTGATTGGTTCTTTTTTTGCATCAGCAGCCAATTAGCTTACTGCTCAACATTCACATACTTGGCTTGTGCTGACTATAACAGTTGCAACACACTTTTAGAAAACCCTCCACCTTCCCCAGCTCCACTATAGATATGCTACGGGGTGATTTGTGTACACTATATAATTTCAAACATGTACAGCAGCAGCATGTTGTGGATGTATTGGCAGTAGCAAATTTCGCTACTTGCTCTGCCTCAGCAGGAGCAGCAGCATAACAGATCTATTCCGCCAATACCAAACACATTCCTATTGTCATGTTCAATACCATGTTACCATTCTAAACCCTCAAGA
>NC_133380.1:29069211-29158733 GCF_049309525.1 Garra rufa
TTATCAATTTCTTTATTTTTGAGATTTAAGAAGACTTTTTTTGCAAACTTTTATTTTTTAATTACAAAATAATTAGTTTTACTCTCAAACACAATATGTTTGTTTGAATAATAAAGAAACAAAAATAACCCCATACTAACAGCCATTTAGAATTTATTGATAAATTCATAAAATAAATTTCAAAGATAATGCATACATTTCAAAAGTAAAAAAAAGGCCTTTATAAAGGTAAATCAAATATGCAGATTTAAGATGTAAAAGCAAATAGAGCACTGATGAAAATATTGCTTCAGAATTTTTTTACATCAGATATTTCTAGTGGTACTTTTATGGGGATATTTTGTGTGGAATAGTATCTGCTGATATGAAAAGTTCACTGTATATCGTAGTAATAAATTTAATTTATGACAGCCATGAAATTGTGTTTACTTTTTACATTAAACACATTAAATATTACATATATGCATGTGATATAATATCTATTTCCATTACAGGTTTCGGTCTTAAATTTCATATAAGGTGGTATTAAAAAGGTCTTAAAAAGTCTTAAATTTCACTTGTTCATATCTGCAGAAACCCTGTATTTATATACAGTACAGACCAAAAGTTTGGACACACCTTCTCATTCAAAGAGTTTTCTTTATTTTCATGACTATGAAAATTGTAGATTCAGACTGAAGGCATCAAAACTATGAATTAACACATGTGGAATTATATTTAATTCTATAAAATATTAAATTCTATACTATATATACTTCTGCACAACACAACTGATGGTCCCAACCCCATTTATAAGGCAAGAAATCCCACTTATTAAACCAGACAGGGCACACCTGTGAAGTGAAAACCATTTCAGGTGACTACCTCTTCAAGCTTATCAAGAGAATGCCAAGAGTGTGCAAAGCTGTAATCAAAGCAAAAGGTGGCAACTTTGAAGAACCTAGAATATGACATATTTTCAGTTGTTTCACACTTTTTTGTTATGTATATAATTCCACATGTGTTAATTCATAGTTTTGATGCCTTCAGTGTGAATCTACAATTTTCATAGTCATGAAAATAAAGAAAACTTTGGTTCAAAGGTGTGTCCAAACTTTTGGTCTGTACTGTATGTATTGACAAAAGCAAGTTTTCATTTAACATGCATCAAGTGAATGCTGTTTTTAATGTTTAAAAAAAACTACATTCCCATGACAATTATTTGTAACCTATACATGTTTTTTTGTGCAAATATGTTCCTGACACCCTTTTAGGTTGGCTGTTTTGCAGTTAGAGGAGCATCAATTGAGGCACATGTTAGGATGCAGTGTGGTACTCTAAACAATGAGCCGGCTTCCAGATGAACTGGGCAGTAGGAGACTGAAAGATCAGTGTGGGAAAAAAAAAAAAAAAAAACTAATGGTAAGTCATGGGTCCTTTGGTTTGATCAAATTTAAGTCCATTCAAAAATCTAAATTATCTTAAATTTAATGAGAAAAGATAGATCTCAACTTTGGAGACAGAAAACACCAGGGTTAACACCAAGAGCGATAACTTTAAAGATAGTGTCAACACTCTGGAAGAAATCTCCTCGATAGGTTCGAAGGGAGGTAAAGACATAGCCTCCAGAACCACGGCCGGATCCCATGTGGGGATGCGAGTACTTGCCACAGGCCTCAGCGCACCGTGGAGCAAACAGACTACTAAGGGGTGTCTTCCTACTGAACAGTCCCTGATAGGGATGTGGTAAGCAGAAATTGCAGCCACATATACCTTCAGGGTGGAGTTGGTCAACCCAGCAGTGAGCTGCTTTAGGGCGTAGAGTTTCCTCATAGAGGGAGGTCTGAACTAGAGAATGGTCTCTTCAACCTCGGTTGAGAGACCTGACACAATGAGTTGTGGTTTTTGTTTTTTCGGAAGTTGAAACCCGGAACTAATTGAGCGATTGTTTTTTGCACCCCAAAACAAAATAAAGACTTTGTAAAAGAGCATAATAGGACCCCTTTAATATATATATATATATATATTAAAAAAAATATATATATATATATATATATATATATTTTTTTTTTTTTTTTTTTACTAAACGGTATTTTTTGGCAGTTTTAACAGGAATGCAAAGGCTTTATTACATTTAAAACATACAAAATAAATAAAACAAACAAAAATAATTTCATGGTTAGGATTTGTTTTATTACAATATTTACAGGGAGAAAATCTTTCCAAAAGTTAGAACTTTAATACATTTTGTACTATAAAAGTGTCATTTTCAGTATGACTAAATCAAGATTAATCAAAAGAATTTTATGCGAAATTAAAATGACAAACCATATATTTCAAAGAAAAAGAGAAAGACATGAGAAGTCACTTGGACCAACTTACCACCATTAATCAAATCTTCAACCAATATTTGGTTGTGCTTCTTTTAATGTATGAATTTGGCATTCATATAAGTATTTATGACTTCTCAATATCAGCAAAATTCAGCAGTATTTCTAAAATCTATGATGGACCACATCAGAATATGTGGCTGGCTGCAATTTAGACACCAAGATGATTGCATTAACATTCACTGGATGAACATTTTATTGTCCTGAGCTTTCCATAGAAGATACACATGTGAAGAGTTTTTCAACCAGCACAACAAAAAATCTTTCTGGAAAAAAAATGCCTACCCTATCTTTAATATGCACAGACAATTATAAGTGAACCATCAATAGGTTGATTGCTCCAAGCGTAATCATTGGCGTGTTGCTCATTTTTATCGGACCTAAAATTTATGCTAGATTTTAACTTTTCCAACGAATGATAATCACGTTAATATAAGGTTTTCAATAGTCCCATATTACATACTACACACTTTTAATTATATGAGAAAATGTCTATAGTGCCACTTCTAGTATGTTCACTTGACATTTTATTGTCTACCATGTCACATGCCAGTCTAATGCAAAGTTCTAGAAACTGTTGACAAGTCCAGTCTCAGCCTCTGACCTACAATGAAGAGTATAAATGTAATAGCCAGTAAATAGTTTGTTTGTAATTATTAGACTTAGATGTGCATTAAAGAACATCCTCATCAAATGCCTTTGGTCTTTAACTCATCTTTCACTCTCTTCAGGTAGTCAGGGTCTGGATATCCATTACTCATCCTGTACTGCCCCACCCACTGCTCCTGGTTCATTCCATTTTTCTTGCGTGAGTAATGTCCCCTGAGTAACCAATCAATTTCTTCATCTTGTCATCAAACACATTCTTCTTAAGTGTCTTCTCAATTTCAGCAATGGCAGGACTGAGATGTTCTGGCAGTCCAACAAGCGTCCAGGGACTGAAAACATCTGCTGCAACAACACCATAATGCTTCTGCTGAAGTTTCTCTACTAGTGTTGCCACAGCAGCTTTATCTGTAGGGTTTTTAAGTTCACAACTGACAGCAGCTGAGGCAAGTTTTTGGTAGAGTTGTGTTAAAGCTGTGAGGGCATGACTTTCAAGATTAATAAGTTGACCTACTTTTGATTGAGCTTGAACCTTAATGGTCAAATTGTTGTGCTGTTTTTCTTCATAAAATGACACTCCATACTTTGTTTCAAGCCGTGATAATTGTTCCTCATAGGAAAGTTTCATCAGATCCCAATAAACCTTGTCCATCTCAAGTTGAGTCGGAAGGTCCTTTGTGTCAATGTCCAAGAAAGACTTGCTTTTTGGAGAAAAGCTGTTGTCTACATCCACTGGACTTAATTGCCTTTCATGTCTTGTTGTCTCTCTTTTAATGACGTCTATACATTTCTTTGGTCCAAAGAACGTGCAGTTACTGGCAGACATGGTGAACATCATCTTTTCCTTATCGGATTGGATGGCGTGCAGGCTCTCCTTCACAATATCTAAATCCATGTCATTATGATTAATGGTCGCATCACTAAAACTATCTACACTTTTTTGAACAAGGTTCTGAAAGTCCACAGAGGCTTTAGACACAGAATGAGAACTTGAGTTTTGAGTAGGTTTGAATGAGATTGATACTTCTGCAAAACAAGAGACACCATGTTCATTCTGAATTTGCTCCAACTCCTTCCTGTAAGCATGAAGAATGTACAAAGAGAGATGAAAAGGGAGAGTAAATGTAGCTGACGTCTCAGGGGTCATTTCAGCAGTTTCATCCTTAAGTTGATTTGCTTCTGCAGAAGTCCCAGGCATAGAGCTGTTCATCTAAAAACATGTAATGGGATTTCATTTATGAAAATCATGAACCTATTATTACTACTGTACTGTACTAAGGTCTGAACAGAAACAGTTTAACAGTTACTAGAGTGTGTACTGTAGCAGGTCAGGCATTTTATTTAGTTATGCATATGCTTTGTTCTCTCTGCAATCAAAAGCTTAAAAACAGATGAATAAACTAATGAGATGACTTCACTTCCGAAACCCTCCACCTTCCTCAGCTCCACCTGTATAGCAGAAGTATTTCATAGATACTCATAGCAGCATGTCTATGGATGTAATGGCAGTAGTAAGTCTTGTTGTTATTTGCTCTGCCACAGTAGCAGTGTAGTACATCTAGTCCTCCAAAGCGAAACATATTAACATTGCCATGTATATTATCATGCTAAACTTCCTGAGGGTTGTATGACAGAAATCTGGCCATTTGAATAAACAGATTTTTGGTAGTTATCAGCAAATTGATCTGCATGTAAAAATGCTCATTCTAGATACAGTATACATGATACCTTTGATGACAAAGCTCTGTTCTCCTCTAGCAGGGACTTCTGTGGTACAGTCGCAGAATGTGTTTCATCCAGAAAAATCCATGCAGCCACTTCTTGTCTATCTTTAAACTTCAAATGTGTAGTTGTGTGTCTTTTTAAAACTTCCAGAGCTACAGAAAACATAAGAATACATTAATGTGTATAGTTAAAAAAAATGATTGAAATAGTCATATCATGTCAAAAACACAAGCCAGCCAGCTGGATGAATAAAGATTGCTCCGAATACAGTAATAGAACTGTGCAGTCTTTGCATTACCTTTCTTCTGATCCCAACGTTGAACTTGGTCATTTGTTCACTTCATTTTTCCACAGATTCATTTACAAACAAGGGACAATTTGACGCAAGATTTTCAAAAAGATTGAAACTAAAAGACAATGCTGTGCTCACTATATTGGATCTGATAGTAATGTCTCACCACACAAGTGTAAGTAACTGTTTTTATAATGTGGTCACTATTGCTTTGTCTGTTATTACAGATTGTTTGATGTGTACTGAGTGTTTACCCAGGTGAAAAACAAGTACACTTCCATTATGTACTAAAAGTGATCTATTTTCACACGCTAATTTTGTACTTAATATACAGAAAAATATTCTTCAGTACTACTAAAGATAATCTTAAGAACATCTAAGTGTACTCAACTGTGCTATTTTGGGATACCATGAATATGAACTAAAATGTGCTTTTAACATACTTTCTCTGTATTTAAATATGTTTCACGAGTTCGCCCTTACATCTAATCTGCTTGAGCATGTAGAAAGCATATTTTGGCGTGCTGTCCTGGGGGAGGGCTCCGGGCCCGGAATACAGGCCGAACCCAGAGAACTCCCCCTATCCCTAGTATGGGATAAAAACAGATTAGAAGTGGGGAATTGGGGTGGAGGAGGGATGCCAAGAAACTATCGCAGGACGGAGGTAAGAAGGCGGTCTGTTTATATACGTGTTGTGCTGGTTAGGATGATTGGGTAAACGAATTACACCTGTGCCAAATTGGTTGATTATCTGATCGTGCTCCTCCCGAACCTTGTTAATAAAACATCATATTTAGATACCACTTGTAGTACACTTGAACCCATCTTACACTAGTCATACACTAGTGGGTTCAAGTGTACTACAAGTGGTATCTAATTTTTTTTTTTTTTTTTTTTTTGAACTACAGAGAAAGTACAGTTTAAAGCACATTTTAGTTCATATTCATGTCCCAAAATAAAAGCACAGTTGAGTACACTTGTTCTAAAGATTGTCTTAAGAAGTACTGAAGAATCATTTTTAGTAGGTGTCGAGACACTTATCCCACGAGATGAGACGAGACACGAAACTGGATTCACAAGAACAAAACGAGACAAGATTTTTTAAACTTTTTTAAAGAAATCCTCAATGATGAAATATATAGGGAAAATAACATTTTTTTTTCCAACTGAACAACACAAAATGCATGTGCATTTTGATATGAACTTGCACTTTATGAAATTAAACATTTATTTTAATGAATTACATGCAGTAATAAACATGTAAACTAAAGCTGCATGATTTTGGATAAACTGAAATCATTTTTTTTATATATATATTGGAGATCACGATTCTCTCATGAAATCTAAACAAAATAATGTAATTTACTAGTGGTTCTTATTTAAAAAAAATATATTTAAATTTTTTTTAAAAAAATGAAGGAGTTTGTGTCTCAATTAATAAAGACTCTCTCTCAATGATAAATACTTCCGCCACCTCTTATGTAAAAACTGCAAAAAGTTTTGCTAGGATATCGTCACGTTCTCGTGAGACCAGTCAGATCGTGTTATGAGATCTTGTCACATCACTAAGTTTTAGTATTAAGTACAAAATTAGTGCATAAAAAATAGAGAACTTTAAGTACATTACGTCTTTTTTAAGAAACGTAACAGATTTAAAAAAAATCACGAATGAGGTGTAACTTACTTAGTGTTTTATGTCATACAATAAAACGTGAAAGTATCTTGAGCTTGTGTTAACCACGGACCTTATTTAAAGGATTTATTCAAAATCTCATTCAAAAAACCCATTGACTTTGGGGCGATGGAACCGGAAGTGCTAAAATGCTAACTGGTTTTTGCCTACAAAGTGACGTCATAGTTCTTCAACTCTATTATAAGGAGACCTCAGAGAGCTTTACAAAATAATAAAAAAGGCAGTTCATGACCCCTTTAAAATGTAAAAGTGTTGTTGACAATAAATCAACAATTATAGTACCATCTATTTTATATCTACTCCTGCTGAAATACATTTCTACACCACCTTCTAATTTTGTACACCATCCATTTTACTAGTGCACCAAGCTTTTCTCTATATATAAGAGGCACTAAATGTTTTAGCAAGGTCCCATGTGTTCTACAGTTTCAACAGCAACTTTATATGTATTGAATTGTTAAAATAAGCTCAATTTCATCTGTCAGTAACTTTAGCCTTGACCATTAAATCAAATTGGCACCTCTTGCATAATCGTGATGAAAATATTGTCAATGTACTGTAAACACTTCTTCTACTGTTCGATCATCTGATACTCCATTACCATAAAATAAAATTGACTGGATTAAAAAAGTAATTTGAAGTAAATTATCATAAATCATTAAATCATCTCACCTGTCGATGGTATTATCCACACCTCTGCACAGGATGGATCCTCCATGAGTTTAATGCTTTGGACAATGGCTGTTCTTTCCAGTTTGGATAACCAGCTCTGAAGGGCCATCTGTAATCTCATTCCCCATTTATCTGGAAATGGTTCTTTCCAGTCCACTTTGATTTTAAATGTACCGATAGGTGGTGATCTATCAATGACCTGTTACAGAAAAAACAGTTATGAATGCATATTCACATTTCGGAATTTCTTTGTGAAAACATTATACTCACTCATACTTGAGTAATGTTTCAAAATTATTTTATGTACAAAAGTAGCAGGTGCAGACCACCAATTATACCACAGCCTTAGTACTAAATGTGATATTATAACATCAAATTATTTCTACAAATTAAAGATGTGTTTTATTATAATCATAGATTAGTATTGTTACTAATCTATGAACAAAAATAGTTTAGCAGTATTTTGTAGGTCAGGCAGTTTCCTCAGTAATGAAAACCCGATGATTAAACTTCTGTACAAGTAAACATGATACCTTTGATGACAAAGCTCTGTTCTCTTCCAGCATGGACTTTTGTGGTACAGTCACAGAATTTGTTTCATCCAGATAAATCTGTGCAGCCACTTCCTTATTCCTATTAAACTGTATGTCTTTAAACTTTAAAGATGTAATTGTGTGATTCTTTAAAACATCTATAGCTACAGAAACAAATAAGAACACATTAATGCATATATTTTAAAATATAACTGAAATTATAAAAATATTCCTTTCAGTGGGAATGTTATCTCAAAAACTCATTGTAATATAGCCAGCTAATTTCAAATGTAGAATAAATCAATAAATCAATCAGCGGATGTACATCAGCAGGAAAAAGCCATTTTGTTTAGTCATTTCATTAAAATATACACAGATCATTTGATACTCCATTACTGTAAAATAAAACTGACCGGGTCAAAACAAGGTAATCTGTAAATTTAAGTGAATTATCATGAATCATTAAATCATCTCACCTGTCGATGGTATTATCTGCACCTCTGCACAGGATGGATCCTCCATGAGTTTAATGCTGTGGACAGATACTGTTCCTTCCAGTCTGGACAACCAGCTCTGAAGGGCTTTATGTAGTTTTACTTGCCATCTCTCTGGAAATTGTTCTGTCCAGTTCACTTTGATTTTAAACTTAGCAATATCTAAAGGTGCTGAGGGTTGTATCATTTCATCACAGGCTGTGTAAATGTCCTGATATAGGAAAAACAGTTGTGAATGCAAACTCTAAATTTCCATACCTGATATGACACTGCTTGTATTATTAGAGCATTTTGTTTATTACTTGTGATTTGTGTTTGGTAGTTGACAAACAGGTGCAATAATAAAGAAAAGTCAAGCACAGTCCTGAGCTCTTAAAATACTGAGGGACAGAATGATCTGGCAAGTTTAAACTCTAAACTGTGAATTATATTACTATACCACAAACACCTGATAACAAATATAGAAGCAAAAAAAGTGAAAAATAATGTTTTAATTTACAAGTAAAATGGTTGTTTGATAATTATCTCAAAAATATGCTTTGCACAATATGCTTTAGCTTTTAATCATTCATGAATATACAATTACTGATATTCTGGAAAGACAATGGCGCTCAGAAAATCTATGGCTCAAGCTCTATTTTTTATCAATACCTCCTCTGGCTGTAAGTGTGCTCGATTCATTCTGCTGTTTAGATGCATCATGTCATCCAGAGATGGTCCAGCAGCTTGACCCTCAGGGCCTGCTGTATACAAGTCCTGACATTCAAACAAAATAAAAGAGAGAGAAAATGAAACGTAGACCATCATTACTTAATAAACTTTCTGTAATTGTGTATTGATGCCTTTGTTTAGTTGTTTTCACAAAATGTTGTTCTCTGTAGCAAAATGTCTTGTAGGTCAAGGTGGCTGAATAATTTTGATTGCAGCTGTATATATACAGTCAAGCCCGAAATTATTCATACCCCTGGCAAATTCTGACTTAAAGTTACTTTTTCTAAAGTAAGTTTTTATTTATTTTTATTTTTTTTAGAAATGACACAGATGTCTCCCAGAAGATAATAAGATGATGTACAAGAGGCATCATTGTGGAAAAATATTTTATTTACATTTGAACAAAAAGTGGCATGTCCACATTATTTATACGCTTCTCAATAATCAATAGAAAAGCCTTTATTTATTACAGCAATCAAACACTTCCTATAATTGCTGACCAGCATTTTGCATGTCTCCACTGGTATTTTTGCTCATTCATCTTTAGCGATGAGCTCCAACTCTTTCAGGTTGGAGGGTCTCCTTGCTATCACCCTGATCTTTAGCTCCCTCCACAGATTCTCAATTGGATTTAAGTCAGGACTCTGGCTGGGCCACTGCGATACGTTAATGTTTTTGTCTGCTAACCATTTCTTCACTACTTTTGTTGTGTGTTTTGGGTCGTTGTCGTGCTAAAATTTGTCCACTGGTGCCCAAGGCCAAGTTTCTCTGCAGACTGCCTGATGTTGTTGTTGAGAATTTTGATGTATTGCTCCTTTTTCATGGCGCCGTTTACTGTGATTAGGTTCCCTGGTCCACCGGCTGAAAAACACCCCCAAAACATTAGGTTCCCACCACCATGTTTGACAGTGGGGATGGTGTTCTTAGGGTTGAAGGCTTCTCCTTTTTTACACCAAATGAAGGCTACATCATTGTGGCCAAACAATTAAATTTTTGTTTCATCTGACCATAAAACAGAAGACCAGAAGTCTTCTTCTTTGTCCAGATGCAAAGGCCAAGCGGGCTTTTGTGTGCCTTATCTGGAGAAGTGGTGTCCTCCTTGGTCTGCGTCTGTGGAACCCAGCGGTGTGCAGTGTCTGTTGGACTGTCTGCCTTGAGATGATGCCACCAGCAGAGCCCAGATTCATCAGGATGGTCTTTTGTGGTGATCCTTGGATTCTTTTTTTACCTCTCTCACTATCCTCCAGCACAGGTTTCACTTTTAGCTTCTGACCAAGTCCTCTGAGATTTTTCAGTGCGGAACACCTTGTATTTTTTTAATAATACTTTGCACTGTAGCCACTGGAACTTCAAAACATTTAGATATGGTCTTATAGCCCTTTCCTGACTTGTGAGCAGCCACAATGCGCAGCAGCAGGTCTTCACTGAGCTCCTTTGTCTTAGCCATGATTGTCCACAAACCAACAGCAGAGAGCTTCTGTTTTTCACCTGTTGAGTTGAATAAAACAGCTGTTCCCATTGGAATCAGGGTAATTAGAATGCTTTAGAACAGCTTGAAATACTTTTTTTTTTTATGTAAATAAAAGCTGAGAATTCCCACAATGATGCCTCTTGTAAATCATCTTATTATCTTCCGGTCAAAAAAAAAAAAAACTTGCTGGTTGAATAAAAGTAACTTTATGTCAGAATTTGCCAGGGGTACGAATAATTTCGGGCTTGTATATCTTTTGTAATCAGTATCATGGTCATATTTTAATATACTGTATTTTATCTACAAAGACATGCATTAGCAGTCAAGCTGTCATCATATTTTTTTAGTGTGATCTTTAATCTTTAGACCTAATGTGTATGTGTTTGAGTAGTTTTAATTCCAGTTTCAAATAAACATGATCAAAAAGAAAAATCTGAAAATGACTTAATTGATAAATGCCTAATGAGAATGTGAGTACTGGATGAAGGTGTGTGTGTGTGTGTGTGTGTGTGTGTGTGTGTGTGTGGGGGGGGGGGGGGGTCATGTATTTCATTTAGAATAAATACTCACATATTCGTCAATGTCCATTGCTTTGCGTATCTGCGTATTCCTCTGATATGGCTGCAAGAAATAAAAAAGCAAGAGGAAAAAACTCTTTTTACAAAAAAAAAAAAAAAAAAGGGTCAATGTTTTAAAGAATAACTTTAACTTTTGCTACTATTGCTAAAACATAAGATAATGTTCTCGGTGAACACCAATATGAGAAAGAAAAAAAAACATTGTGATGTAGATGTTAATCTCCACCCGGCAGTTTTGTCAATATCCATAACAGTGAAACACATTTACTTTCATTTTCATTTTGTAAAATGCTGTTATAGAAGAAAACAAAACAAAACACTTTCAATAATTTAATTTACATTTGATGGGCTGTCTTCAACCATTATGCATGCAGATTTTTTATTTTATTTTATTTAGACTTGCAGACGTAGGTGGTGGTACTCGACGGTTAAAGAGGAGGAAAATGTCGTTATTACATTTACAGCGCATATGGAGAATATTAGTTCGAGATAATACTGTCGACAGTAGTAGCTACGGACACACAGTAAAACAACAAAAAGTACAAAACTCTATTACCTACCGAAAACCGTGAGCTTTGTGAAACTGTTAATCTTCAACACGATCACCTGGTTTCTGAAACAAGCGAAAGCGAAAGCTCAAGAGGCAGCAAACAACACCTTTGAAAAACTTGACACACTGAACACCGTATAGAAGCCTACTGCATAAAATGTATAATGCATGAAAATTAACATTTTAATCTAAATTATTGTACTCTTGTAATCTGTTTGCCACGAAACCTGTATTCACTGGACAATTCTATGAGCAGATTTATTTAGTAGGGTATTTTGTGCAGGCTGAATTAAATTATTTAGGGCAAATGAGTTAGACTTGGCAACTCCACATTAGGGTACAAGCAGATTTATTTATATTCACTTATTTGATGTCATCTCTGACAGATGTACAATTAATCATGGTCTTTTCTTTTAATCGTAGTTAGATATTTTATAGGGTGGTTTTCATTTTGGGAAAAAGATAAACTGTTTGACTGGAAGAAAGTGTTATATGTTTACCAACTGCTCAAATAAACTTCTTGGCATATTGCAGTATAATGTCAGGGACTGTTTTTCTGGGAGACAATAGTGATCAATTTTGACTTTCCAGTTTATGAGCTTCCCTCTACTGCAGCATGAAAAACGCACTCAAATGTACTTTACTCCTTTACTCATGTACAGGTGTTTTGAGAGATAAATGACCAAGAAAATTTAGAGGAGCATTTAGAGGAACTGAATAGAAGACTGACCTTTGGACCGTTTTTTGCTGTTATCATATTTCGTCACAGTAAATCCAGAGTTGATTTGTCATTAAATCAGATTGCTTTCTTGTTTTCTTTGCTCCTCCTTCAAAAAGGAGTGAGGACGTTTCCTTAGGAGTCATGAGTGAGAATGCACAGGTGTATCTTTCCCTTGCATTCTAAGGGAATAAAGCCAAGACACGAGGAAAGGAAACAAGGATGCACAAATAAAAATGAGAAGCACACCATGGCTACACTCCTTAGAAATACTGTCTTCTGCATATGTACCATGTGCAACAGTTAAACATGTTTAGAGATGCATGTTTCTGTAACATTTGCTAATTTGTTTACTCATCCAATACAACACCACATAAAACAAGAACTTTGCCTATATTTACATGCTAGGCATAACTACTGCAATGTGTTACAAGCTCAATTCTGTTTACAACCAAAAGAAACTGCACCTTACTCAACTTTAAATATGGCTAATGTACATATTTCACTGTTTTTGTAAATAAAAGGACAAGTTCATCATTTCAATTTTTGAATATGCTAATTACACAAAAATATATGGTCTGTATTACCTATGCATGCTTAATTAAGGCCTCACTTCGACCTGAAGTCCTAAATATTATTTTACAAAACTTCAATATGTATACTTTCCAAACAGCATGACCAACATAAAGCCAGGACAAATGCCAACCCATTTCTTTTAATACACAAACTGTCTAGCACATGTCTAATTATCCTTACAGAAATGCAGAACATGTGAACAGAGTATAAAACGATACTGAGATCCCTGAACGGCAACCTGATTATTTAGCTTGGATGTTTGTCATTTTATATTTAGAGCAAAACACATGTTTGCTGCCACATGAAAAACAGGTTGACAACACATAAATAAAACAAAATTGCAACACACTTATTATACAGGGTTACATGAAGTAAAACGATATTCTTAATGTGCTAATATGCCGCAGAAAACAGGACAAAAGCATTATCAGCATTAAAGTGTCTATTCTGGAACAGTAATTGGTTTCATATTCTACATGACATTTACATTTTTTTTTTTTGGATCAACATAAATTTTATACATTATGCTTTGTAGAAAAATACCAGAGAAGCCACGTTGGGACTTCAGGAAAGTATGAGGGCTCGGTTTGGAGCATGAGATTTTAAAGAGCGAAGATACCGCCTTGCTTTCTCGGTCATGATCAGCTGGTCTTTTGTCCGTCCACAGACAACAGTTTCCCAGGCTGGAGACATCTATCAGGAAAAACAAAACAAAATGATCAGCAGTGGGACAATTTTATTTGTTTTAATTAAATACATATTTACAGTATATATGATGGTGTAATTGCTTTTGATGAAATAGTAGAAATGTTAACCTGATTTTATATAGTGGAAAAAAAAAAAAAAAGTTTATCAAAAAAAAATTTACATTAGCTGAGAATGACCTTACCCTCAGACCATCCAAACTGTAGATGAGTTTGTTTGTTCAGCTGAATAGCTCACCAATGGATCCCTCTGCAGTGAATGGGTGCCGTCAGAATGAGAGTCCAAACAGCTGATAAAAACATTACAATAAAACACAAGTAATCCACTCCAGGTCCATCAATTAACATCTTGAGAAGTGAAAAGCTTTGCGTTTGTAAGAAATTAAAGTATGTAAGATATTAATTTCTCCTTAGACCATAATCAATAAGACATCCTCCAGTGAGGAACTGTTTTGGACTGTTTTCATTTGTAAATTTCATTTTAAATTTAAAACATCTTAATGAATTTGTTTCTTACAAATATTGACAAGATGTTAACTCATGGACTGTAATAGTTTGGATTACTGTGAGGTTTTTATCAGATGTTTGGACTCATTCTGATGGCACCCATTCACTACACAGCATCCATTGGTGAGCAGGATGGCCTGAAGTTGAGTACATATTCAGATAATTCCATTTTTGGATTAACTATTTCTTTAACAGCACCTAACCAATGTCTGTCATCATTGCAAAAACAGTTTTGCTTAATAAAACACTTGTCAGTTATGAACAGAGACAAAACAGAAAATCTAAACATAATAGCTGTGTTGTGATATTATTAATGACTACATATAATCTGTAAAAATTATAATAAATTATGTTTTGTAACATGTCACTGTCTGATCCAACAGCACTTACAGGTAATGGTGGACTCTGTTTCAGTGTGGGAGGCACAGGTTTAGCGGGTGGCCCGCTCTCATTCGGTCCAAGAATAAATCCTTGATCCAACACGTTCTCTTCCTTTTTCACACCACAAGAGTTCACAAGAGGGAGCGACCGTGCGACCTGTGGCTGAAGTTTTAAAATACAAGACATGCTTTAAATCTGCTCAGTGATACTGGACAAATGAAACACTATCGGTCTGGTTTTTGTACCTTCTGATTAGTTTTGACTGCATGCTTAATTTGCTGCTTTCGTGCAGTCTCGCTGCTGTCAATGACATCTAAAGCCAAAGATTTGCGCACTTTCTTCATAGGAGGCCGGTACTGTTAAAAGAGACAAATTATTACATATAAACAATAAACTGGAAAATAAACAAGAAAAATAAAAAGCAACTTATTTCTCTATTAATTCATGCTTTAAATCATTTGTAATATGTGACCCTGGACCACAAAACCAGTCATAAGGTTAAATTTTACAAAACTGAGATATATACATCATATGAAAGCTCAAATAAGCTTTCTATTGATGTATGGTTTGTTAGGATATGACAATATTTGGCGGAGATACATCTATTTGAAAATCTGAAATCTAAGGGTGCAAAAAATCTAAATACTGAGAAAAACACCTTTAAAGTTGTCCAAATTAAGTTCTTAGCAATGCATATTACTAATCAAAAATTACATTTTGATAGGTTTACAGTAGGAATTTTACAAAAAATCTTAATGTAACATGATCTTTACTTGATTTCCTAATGATTTTTGACATAAAAGAAAAATCAATAATTTTGACCCATACAATGTATTTTTGGCTATTGCTACAAATAAACCCCAGCGACTTAAGACTGGTTTTGTGGTCCAGGGTCACATATTTCCTTTATTTGAGATAAACTTGAAAGCTACATTGCCAGTCAAAAGTTTGGGAAGTCTCTCAGGATAATTAAGACTGCATTTACTTGATGAAAAATACAGAAAAAAAAACTAATATTATGAAATATTACAGTTTAAAGTAATGGTTTACTATTTTAATATCTTTAAAAATATAATTTATTCCCGTGATCAAAGCTGAATTTTCAGCATCTTTAGTTCAGTCTTCAGTGTCACATGATCCATCAGAAATCATTCTAATATTCCGATTTATTACTTTTATTATCAATTGTGAACAGTTGTGCTGCTTAATATTTTTTAGGAGCCTGTGATTCTTTGACGAATAAAACGTAAAAAAAAAAAAAAAATACAGCTTAAAAAAAAGCTTTTCTAACAATGTCTTTACTCACCTCTTATCAATTTAACACATACTTGGTGAATAAAAGTACTAACTTCTTAATTACATTAATAAATAAAAAGTTTAAAAGAACATTTATTTAAAAACAATCAACAAAATTATCAGTTTCTAACAAAATAGCTAGCAGCACCACATGATTTCTGAAGGATCATGTGATACCAAAGACTGAAGTAATGATGCTGAAAATTCAGCTTTGCATCACAGGAATAAATTATATTTTAAAAAAGTATATTAAAATTGAAAACAATTATTTTAAATTGTAATAATATTTCACAACATTACTGCTTTTTTCTGGATTTTAATTAAATAAATAGAGCCCTGATGAGTAAGAAAAGTCTTAAAAATAAATCTTACTGATCCCAAACTTTTGAACAGCATGTTTTAATTTTTTTGGTTTAGGCAATAACCTTTTAAATAACAGCATGTGAACCAACATAATATAGACATGTTTTTAACATTGTGAACCTAGCAACATATTTAAATATATGTATATACATAAATTTATTTTCAATCCAAGTATTGTGCATTTATAAGATTATATTATGCATTTTATTACCTTGGTATTAAACTTCAGAAAACTAGTTATGGCTGCTGTATGACAGTTTGTAATACAATGACAGCAACTGTGGTGTCTTTCTCTCTCCTGATCAACAATAAATCTTGATATTTTTTTCCTCTTTTGGAACGTTGTGGAAAAACGATTTCTAATCAAGCTAACGAGACTACAAATATGACATTTCCTGTTGTATCCCGTTCACCATATTAAAAGACTACCCAAATATGACTTCTGCTTTTAAAAATCAAACGTAAATGTGAAAAAGTTAATTAGGTTTTGACAAGTGCACTTTTAGTGTCATGAAACACCCTTAGAACCACATCACACACCTCCATCGCTTTAACTTGTAGGTTCAGGATTATATTAAATGGTACAAGGTAGCTTGAGACCGTAAACCCTGTTTGCTCCCTTACCACTTGTTTGCGTTTCTTTTCAGTAGGAGTTTCATCTTCTACTATCAACTCAATTCCTGCCTCACTGCGTAACACTTCTTTAAGGTCTTCCTCCAAATTCGGGGTCTGAGGCTTAAGAGAAAAAAAAAAGCCATTATTTTTAATTCACAGCATCAAAACTAGCATATCAAAGACAAAGTCAACCATCAGGGAGTTCTGTGTCAGATTTAACATTAATATACATAGTGGAAAAAAAACTTAAATTCTAAGAAAATCTGGAATTTTCTCACCAGTGGCCGCAGAGGGCCGTATTTCTCCAAAGCATTTTTAAATGGAGTAGGGGTTCGGGGAGTCTTATCCAGATCAGTTTTGTGATTTGGTGTGACAAACCTACAAGAGGAAAAATTTTAAATTTTAACAGTGAACACAAATGACCTGAATAAAGCTCTATGTGAACACGGAGACGTACAAAGAGTTCTCCTTCTGCGTGAGTGGGGTTTTGTCTCGGTGCAGGGGTGTTGTGACAATGGCCTTTTGGCTGCAAACAGGAGTCGATGTAAGAGAAGGATTCTCCAGGTCCAGCGTGTCTTGCTTGGTCCACATATTGAGGAACTGTGAAAACGTTAAAAATAAAATAAAACTCAAGACAATTTTACTGTTAATAAAAGTAAAACAAGCATAGCTACTGTTGTGAATCCTTTCTGAATCAAACATGTTAAGTGGCTTCTATCTAACGATTTGTGAGTGGGTGTTCGCTATCCACTGTGTGCATAATTATTAGGCATTGATATTCTGGTCATATTTTTTTTTTCCAAGCACATTTTGCCAACCACTATTAATTTTGTATTTAATCATTTACACGCAATGTATAAATGTCCATTAGAGCTGGAAGTGAAAAACTCCTTATATTCAGGTGTGCATAATTATTAGGCACGTTTTCTTTTACATATAAAATGAGCCAAAAAAATAGATTTAACTCAGACTATAAAGCAAAAATTATTAAATCCCCATGAGAAGGATGCAATACTAATGCACTACTAGAATTTGCAAAGTTAAGGCATGACCATTGGACAGAGAAATGCTCGCTGTGTCAGCACGGTCAGAAAAAAAAAATGGATGGAGAAGAAGAGATACATTTACTGCTAATGAATGAAGAATTAGGTGTAAAAACCATCAGGAACCATTTAGTCTTCAGCGCCACAATTTTTTCAGAACTGCAACCTACCTGGAGTCTCCAGGGCCCAGTTTTTCAAAAGTCATCCACTAGGATTTTGGATAACGGATTGGATCAAATCTTGAAAATGGGTTTTTCAAAAGAAAAAAACGATTACATAATAGGATTAGTAGGATTTGTAGGATTTTGATCACTTTGATCCAAGTGATCAAATCTGGATTAAACTGATCCCATCAGAAGGGTGGATTCAGCGTGGATTTCATGCCCAAAATGTAATGAAAACTTTAAAAATGTATCAAATAAATTGGATCATGCAGTATCTTACAAGATTTCCTATTTATTCATAAGGTTCTAATTTTATTTGTTCATCCGCCAGGCTACAGTGATTAGGTAGGCTTTAACGTATTCAGCCTTTCAGTATAGGCCTACAGCAAAGTAGAAAGAGTCTGGCCTCATAAAATAATCCCCCAAACAGCTGTCAAAATTGACCAAAAACAATAAATTTTATTCTGTCACTAATTGATATATATATATTGATCACAATCGAAAATATTTTTGTTTTTAGAATATTTATTAGTGATGCATGCAATGATTACAGAATAACCAAATAAATGCAAAGAATGGCAATCACTGATTTTTGAAATCCAAAACAAATCCAAATCAGAAATAGTGTCTAACTATTGTGTCCCTTGTTGCACGTCCCCGTTCTGGCAGAATGCAGGAGGTTGGTCAGGGTCTCCAAGGGGCTCAGGTGCATCATTGTCAGCACAGAGAGGGACATTGCGCTTAGTAGCGATGTTAGTAGCGATGCAGGACAATACAGGCAAGGGTTATGTTGCATGCTTTCTGTGGTTCCGCTCTCAGGTAGTTAAGGCATGCAAGGCGCCTCTTAAGAAGTCCATTTAAACGCTCAATTGCACATCTTGCTCTGCAATGAGCAGTGTTGAAGCATGCCTGCGCCGGTGTATTTGCTGTTAGAAAAGGAGTCATCAGCCATGGCAGGAGTGGGTAGGCACTGTCTCCTAATATTATGCCATCCGGTCGGTTGGTTTGGAGGTCTCTATATAGAGTGCTCTCCCTCAGGATGCGTGCATCACGGACAGACCCAGGCCACTTGACAACGCAGTTGGTGATGATGAGGTCAGCATCACACACAAGTTGGACATTGATGCTGTGCCTCCCCTTTCTGTTTATAAACTCCCATTCATTCTCACGAGGTGCTTGTATATGCACATGTGTGCAGTCGATTGCTCCAATAGTATTGGGCATATTCCCCAAAAGAAAAAAGCTGCGCTTGGCCTGGGCAATCTGGTTGTCCTTTGGAAAAGAAACAAATTCATTGACCAGGCTGGCCAGTGCGATTGACACATCTCTCACCACATCACACACAACTGATTTCACCACTCCCATTTAGTCACCAACAACTTGATAGAAAGTCCCACATGCATAAAATCGGACAGCAATGAGGATCTGGTCTTCCACAGACAGACTGTGACCCCTTTGGGTTCTGTGTTGAAGTTTTGGCCTGAGAAGGTTCACAAGGAACTCTATATCAGCCTTCCCAAAGCGAAACCGGACATACAGCTCCTCAGTGGTGTATTGCTCCAGTGGCTTGGTATGCTCAACATACACCCTTTGATGGTAACTTCACTGCTGCTGAAACCAATGCACTACTAGAGGGTGTTCGGTGCCATTATGGAACAATAGTGGGAAGTTTTAATTCTGCTAAGGATACCAACAAAAAGAAAAATGATGTTTGGATTTTAATCACAGAAAATGTGAACGCCATAGGGTCTGGCCAGAGGAAAGACCAAATCAGACCAAACAGACCAAATCAAATTGTGGTGGAAGAATCTTAAGGCCAGGGCAACAAAGGACCATGCTGAAGCCAAAAACCCACAAACAGGCAACAAGCCCTTTAAGAGGGGAGATTACAGAGATGTGGTCCTCGACTACATTGGAGGTGAGAAGTCGCAAGCTCTCCATGGTATTCAAGGTGTTGTAGGGGATGGCAAGCTTGGATTGAGGAGGAGGAGGAGAATCTGCCAGTTCCTCCTGAGGCTGATCCAGAGAGTGTATTTATATTGAATCTCAGCTCTGTTCCTGAGGAAGAAGCTGGATCCTCATTGGTTGAGACAGTGGTAGTTGCCATAGGATCTCAGAGGAAAGCCTTGAAGCGCCCTTCATCAAACAAAGATGATAATTACAAGGCACTTCTGCAAAAAGAGAATAGCCGCTTTTCCACTGTCGGGCCAGTGCGAGCCAGTGCTAAGAGCGTGCCGGGCGGGGCCAATGGCCTCGAGTCGCAAGCACTAAGGCCAAAAGTAAGCTGCGTTTCCACTATCGAGCCAGTAGCCTCGCTGCGCAAACCTAAAGCCCGCCCTTTACACACCTCATTGGATCAAACGTCACGAAACCCCTCCCCTTTCAGCGGGGAGATTGAAAGTAAGTCAGGTAGGCACACATAGTGTGATCATCGAATGAACAAAATGGAGAGAGCCGAAGCGGCTGTTTGTTTGCTCCTTTCGGTGTTTTCTTGATGGAAGATGAGGCAGCGAAACCCAGTTGCGAAGATGGAAGCTTATGTTAGCTGCAAGGCGAAAAAAGAACAATACAGCGACGTGGAAACCGGATACAGCGAATGCAGAAACGCCTTGTAATGTTGGCGATGTCTGTTCTGATGCAAGAAATGCTCTGCAACAGTTGTTAATGCAGCAGCAATATTTGTAATATATTACATTAATAAATCACGTGAAAAGAAGCTTTGTTTTTAAGACCTACACACAAATCTTTAGTCTAACTTTGTATCACATAAAACAAAATGTTGCATACTATCTACACACTACTGCAAAAAATAACGACACAGTTGTACTTCTAGTATAATCTTTTATGCCTTTATTTAGGTACAGATACAGTGTATGTTAACATGTTATCACGGTGTGTTGGTGAGTTTTTGGGGGGGTTTTTGGACGATGTCCCCCTACTTATACATCAGATCTCATTTTTATAGGATCTTACTTGCATTTATTCAAATTTAAATAAGAGTATACTCATCAGACATGCGTTTAAATAATGTTTTCATCACATAGTCTGTAACAACAGTTAATGGTGCAACTATTAATAGGACCTGATTTACACAGGACACAAAAGGTGCCCCATCAGATAACCATTTAAGTAATGTGCCCATCAAAACG
The DNA here is from genome assembly GCF_049309525.1 of Garra rufa. Lineage (NCBI taxonomy): Eukaryota > Metazoa > Chordata > Actinopteri > Cypriniformes > Cyprinidae > Garra > Garra rufa. The sequence goes on from NC_133380.1 coordinate 29,090,422, forward strand.
GCATAGATTTCCATATCAATATCTGCCTAATGTAAGTGTCTTTTCTGCATGGGCACCGCTCTGTCCATTGTGCGTTTTTATGGCTTTGTACTGCGCATGCAAATTCTTGATATTAAGCTTTGCGAGTTTAGCAGCGATGTATTTTATCACGTCTTCGTTTTTGCAGACGCCGTCAAACTGGCATTGTACATTGTCCTCGGCCCAAATACTCAGAAGAGCCCTGGTATCTTCCACAGACTTGTACTGACGATTCTCCATTTTAAGTTTTTGAGTTCTTTGCACGACGTAATACAGCGAAATGCGCATCTTACTGCAGACACACTTTTACCTGACTGCACGCTTATCGAAACATTGCATTAACTCCGCCTTTCACTTTGACCACGCCTCAAGCCCCAGCTGGCCCGCTTTGGCCCAAGGTTTTCGTCGGGCCGAAAAACCCGGGCCATTGGCCCTGAGGAAGCACCGACGAGGCACGATCAGGCCCCGGAAGTGACAGTGGAAACGCGACTGGCCCTGGCACGCCCGCTTTTGGCCCGACAGTGGAAACGCGGCTAATGAAAGGGCAGAAGCACAGCTTCGTCTGGCAGAGGAACAACTGACTCTGACCAAACTGCAGCAAACCAAGGCCAGACTTGAGATCCGCTTCCTAAAGGCTACGCTCAGACAAGCTGGTCAACTTGTTAGAACAAAAGTCAATAAATAATAAACCAGCGCCCCAGTGATTATGTATTTATAATTATTTGATTGGTGGCTAAACTCCAACATGTTTCTATTAAAGTCAATAAAGAACATTGCAGTTTGATAAATTATATCATCAGCAACTAGGGTTGCAAAGGGGTGGAACATTTCTGGAAACTTTCCAAAAATCCCAGGGGAATTCCAAAATATCCTGGAAAGTTTCCAAAATTTCTAGGATGTTTCAGAAATTTACTGGACATTTTCCATATTTTTGCAATACCATAACCAGCATGCGGAAATATCTGATATTTATGAAACATCTTCAGCTGAAAAAAGATTGATGCCAATTCCAGTATCTAGGAGAGCAGGGTGGGCGATGGCTGATATACATAAGTTTATATATAATATGGCATATATTATATGACAACACATTATTTTAACATAGTAAAAACAGGTGCATAACTGCTGGTGGAAAAAAAAAAAAGTTGAAAATATGAATAAAAGGAATCAGACTCTGTAACTAGCAGACTACACTTGTAACACTTCCAATTTTGTACCGTTAAAATGAAATAAAATGCTTTACCCAATAATAATAATTTTTTTAAAAAGCCAAAAATTCACCAATATATTGGTTGACCACTAGTGCATTTCAATCTGGACCTTTTTAATAAGTAAAAACATGGCAGTGATGTGAAATGCATCTGCAGTACCTGTGAAGGAGAGAAAGGAAGGATTTTGACCGGTGTGCTCTTAGGGGTCATGGAGTCATTGGGGTCTGGGGAAAGGGCGATGCGGCGGCGACTGCGGCGGCTCAGGATTGACGGAGGCGTTGCTCCGCCGGGTGAGATGGGGATGAGCTCTCCCTTACTGCCCTTGCTGAGCTCCTGCAGGGTGCTTCCTTCCAGCCGAAACTGCAGCAGCTCGGGGCTCTGACTCTCCTCCGGCAGGTCAAAGTCTGACATCGTACACCAGCCCTCAAGATCCTTGTGGTAGAAATTATTATTATTATTGTTAGGTCTATAATGTCTCAGCAAAAGAGTCACTGTCAGGGCTTAACAATAAGGATTTTGGGCACTGTAAGGCACTAAAATCTCCTGTCAAAAGAATTGATTGATGTCTGATTGGACGCAAATTTACATACGGCAGTCAAAATTGCAAATTTAGTTACACAGTACAAGTTAAATTAGTGACAATTCAAATACTTATAAATAACTTGTTCACAAATGTGCATTATAAGGAGTTATTTTAACCAATGCTGCATTGAGAAAGGTTAGGACCGCCTACCTTATTAGCATACGGACACAGAAATAAATAAATGTAGAAATGCATACATGTACAGGGATGTACAGTGCGAAATATTGTAGTATTGTGCTACAATGCACATTCTATCAGTTGTAGTTCTGGCGCATCCACCATAACATACTGTACAGCGTGACATACGCTCCCAACAAATGTTAACTCAGCAGTAGAGATACACTCGCAGGACACTTATTCACAATCACAACAGTGCATTATTTACATCTGCTTTAAAGCCTTGCAGGTTAAACATTTATTCTCGTGCTGTTTCAACTTTTTCCGAGCACCCACCTGAAGCGCACGCACACACCTGTCAAACAGCACCTGATTACTGAAAAAAGTGATATGATATTTTTGCCATATTGTCCACTCCTAACTTGTGCTACAACGGTTTGGCCTGTGGTACAAAACTTTCAACCTCTGTAGCACCAGTACTATGTGCAAAAAAAGTTAACATACAGCCCTGTTTTAGAAATAAATGTGGTTTAACACAAACGGTACAAAAATAGCACAATTAAAAATGACTTTATGAATTTATTTATTCATGCATATCTGTATTTATTTATTCATGCATATCTGCATTTATTTATTTATATCTAGTATTTATACATTTATAAATTTCTGCATTTATACATTTATTTTATCATTTCTGCATTTATGTATTTATTAATTAATTAATTTATACTTAAAAGTCATTTCTCATCCTCCATTAGTAGCTGTTGCATTTAGGGTTGAACTCACCCCATCCATAAGCTCCATCACCTCCTTTAGTGTGGGGGCTGCAGAGGGAGAGAGGAACCCAGAACTGTCCATTACCCATGTGGACACATTAGAGTCTCCAGCTTCACTTTTGGGGGTTGCTGGAGCTTTCGGTGTCTTGGGAGATGCCGTTTTTTGTGGAGCAGAGGTGACTTTCTCTTGAGCATCCGGATCCTGCACATAAACAAGAATAAGACATGGATACATATGATTATTTGTTTTATGCATAGGGTTTAACATGGATCTTAAAAACAAGCTTTAACCCAATAAATGTTGTCCAATATGCAAATAAATAAATGCAAGTAAAACTTTTTCCGAACTTTCGTGTTCGAATGTATCAAATATATTCTACCAAGCTATCGAGGAATGTTTAGAATGAATGAATGAAGAACAATTAACAGAAAGTCATGAAAAGTACTAGTACATTTTTTTTTTTTAAATGAAATTCGATGTGATTAGGATGTAAAAACAGGCTTTTTTAACACTGACTTTGTGATCATTAATCATTAATGTTTGCATTTTACCCGCTTTAAGACAGTGACTGGTAATCCTTCACTGGCTCCATCATAGCAGAACTCCACCTACAAAACACAGATCAACAAAGCTTACACACAAACTGACAAACCTTCCCAACCATTGATGTGCACTTAAAACACTGCTGAAATACCTGTTGTTGATTGGTCTCTTCAGACACCACCTCTTCACTCTCTGTCTGTTGGAGCACATGAAGTGTAGTGTCCACACCAGTGTAATAACCTGTCTCAACTTTACGTTTGATCGTTGAATTCCAGTGGTTTTTAACAGCATTGTCCGTCCTGAAAAAACAAGCAACAAAAATCTACTTAACTTCACAAAATACCATGTCAAAATATTATATTCTCAACAGAGGCTTTCAGACAAGTAACCAGCTACTCATTCAGACAATTAACTGACTAGTTCATGATGTCATTTCTAAAATCTAGAGTGTGTTCACCTTCCAGGAAGCAGTTTGGCTATCTCAGCCCAGCGATTGCCCAGCACACAGTGAGCCTTGTAGATGACGAGATCTTCCTCTGGAGTCCAGGAAGACTTCTTGACGTCTGGATTGAGGTGGTTGTGCCAGCGCTCTCTGCACTGCTTTCCAAGACGGCCTTTCAGGTGCTTGGCCACCATCGCCCACTGCTTGTTGCCGTACTTTTTCACGAGCTCAATAACCTGAATACACAATGCTTTTAAGCAACATACAGACTTTCTATACTTTCTTATCAATGCATTATCGTGACTACTCTGATTGTTTAGGGATACGGTTTATTAATTACTTACCCTCATGTCATTCGAAAACAGGGTTCTACAAGTATCACGGTTTGTTTAGATGCAACTTTGCAAACCTAAAAACAAAGGCTTTCTTCTGCCACGCCTTCCAAACATGCCAAACTTATCCCATATTTTCTAATTGTAATGTCATGAACTATCATTTAACATGTTAACTGATCTTCTGTTGTGTTCTGAAGATGAACAAAGGTCTTATGGGTTTGGAACAAAACATAGCTCATCTCGGATTGTCCACTGCAGTCCGAAATCTGGCGTTAGTTAGCCGATGCTAACAACAGGTTGTCAATGAGTGTGAATAGGACTAGCCATGTAAATAAATCACTGTTTTACGCCATTTACGAGGCACAAAGTAGCGCCACACTTCATTGGTAGACTTCCAAGGGCCCTGACATTTAAAACGAGACATTGAGAACTTTGAAAAAGCACCGGTAGTTTATTTACAAGAAGATTTATACAGACATTCCCCTTAGTAAAATTACCGGTCGCCGCCATCTTAAATTTAGTCACGATAAGTCGAGTGACGAGCAGGAAGGAAACTACAACCTGATAAGTTGATAACCTGATAAGTTCCTTCCTGCTACTTTGTGCCTCGTAAATGGTGTAAAACAGTGATTTATTTACATGGCTAGTCCGATGCCCTATTCACCCTCATTGACAACCTGTTGTTAGCATCGGCTAACTAACGCCAGATTTCGGACTGCAGTGGACAAGACGAGATGAGCTATGAAGGGCAAGTTCACACTCGGTATCATGATTCAACACTTTAGGACCTAATCTTTTAAAGGAGAAGAAAATCTTTTAAAGGAGAAGTCCGGTGTGATATTGACCTAAAGTTTAGGTCAATATCACACCGGACTTCTCCTTTAAAAGATTTTGTGAAATCATTCTTTAAGCCTTGTCTGTACACCGTACCTTCTCATCTTCCTCCTTTGTCCAGGGTCCTTTGACAAGGTCAGGATCCAAAACTTTGAACCAGCGATGCTGACACTGATGCTCTGACCGATTCTTTAAAAAAAAAAAACAAGAGCAAAAATTTGTTAAAACATACTACTACAAATATTTAACTGTAACGGCACAAAAAATTATAAAAGCAAGCATGGAATCTCATATAAGCATTCTAAATGTAATATTGATTTAATCAAACTTACAGGTAAAAAGCCAGCGATGTACTTCCAATCATTTGGTCCAAAGTTGAGCACCAATTTTCGTAGCTTATCATCCTGGACAATACAAACCAATAATTAAATACATAAGCCATCTTACAGTTTTGACAAATATCTTTGATTTGACCTAGATTCAATGTAATATTACAAACGTACACTATTTTCTCCTAATTTTGTCAGGTTTACACAACTAAAACCTTCACACATGAAACAACTATAAGACATTGTAATCCATATGAAGATATGATCAGTGTATATGAACAGATTTATTTTTAAACTCAGGGCTCGCTAAATTTCAAAATCTCTGGTAGCCCTTCGGGCAGGTACTCTTCAGATTTTGGTAGCCCGAAAATTAATTTAACTAGCCCAAATAAAAAAGACATTTTTTATTTTTACTTTTTTTTATTTTTAATATTGAACATCAGATAGGAGTCTAAATGTCAATTGAAAATGTTTTCAATACACAAATATGAATAAAATATCAAGGAAGGAATTTTATTTCACCATTTAGTGTATCTGCAGAATTTTTAAATATCAATTTAAAGAAATGTATGACCCTTTTTAAGTAAAATGAACAGTGTGGGATTGCACAGTAGAATATTAAGCCATAAAATGGCATGATTTATAATTCAGATACAGGTTCACACAAAAACAAAATATCTTATACAATGGCATTTCAGCCTTTATAGCATTTAAAAGGGATACATCGAGTATATCATTTATTATATTTATTTAAAACATAAATATTAGTATCTTAATTGTTTAGATTTTTAGAAGGCACATTAACTTCTTTCACATTTACAACTCTATGTGTTTGCTGCATTAAAACATGGCTGATAATTGCAATAATTTGACCATAAATAGCTGAAAAAAAAAAAAGTATTGGAAATAAAAATTCATTCTCTGTCACAAGGTGGTGCTTTAGAAGCGCTGAAATATTACGGTTTCCCAAGTAACGGCTGTGCACAAAGCAGCATTAATGCTGTTTTATCAGGCATGAAATGAAAATGCCAATGACACGTTACTGAGGACCGTCGGTTCCCTTCAGATACATTCATTTAAAGACATCCGTGCTGTGTTTTGATATTGAAAAGTGCAGTGCACATATTTATTAAATGATATCATTGCCTTGAAGTTTTATCCAGCCCTATCGTGATTCTCGTCTTTCCGTCTCCAACTGTAAGACCTCTTAAATTATAATTAAGACTCTTCTTATACTATTTAACATATTTAAAACTTTTTATGGCCTTAAATTTGATACATATAAAAAAAGGAGTTTTTAAGGATCTTCGGGAGCCCTCTACTTTACGATAGCCCTTCGGGCAGACCGGTGAAACATTTTGGTAGCCCGACTGGAAAACACAATAGCCCCGGGATGTCGGGCTAGCGATTTTGCAAGCCCTGAAACTTTATTCACATATGAACAACAAACAAACAGAGAATGTTTGAGCTTCTTGTATGCATATTGATCAATGTTTATGGTTCTTAATATTTGTCTCATAGAGTCTGTGAGACTAATATTAATGTCTTGGAATGACATTAAGACAAGTAAATCGTTACAAAAAGATAATTTCCTGGTTGAATTATTCACTACTCTTTCTAAATAGTGTAAAGTAAAGACAAAAATCCTGGAAAACATACATTATATTGCCAAAAGTATTGGGACACCACCTTCTAATGAACAGGTTTGAATAATTGAGTAATTTCCATTGGTATAAATCTTAATGTTTAAGCATATAATGATATTCTAGGGGATTGTGAGCTTCTAATTTTACAGCAACAGTCAGACAGGACCCTCTTCAATTCTAACATGACAATGCTTTTGTGTATAAGGCAAGGTTAAAAAAGAAATTATTGATTCAGTCAGTGTGGAAGAACTTGACTGGTCTGCAGAAAGCAAAGTCCTAATCCCAGCTGAACACCTCTGGTTAACTTTAAACAGAACCTTGAGCCAAAAACTCGTCATCAAACACCAATGACTTGTACATACACTATATGGACAAAAGTATTGGGACACCCAAAGGCACTTCCAAAACTGTGGCAACAATGATGGAAACAATTCATGCATTTATAAATTGTATTTCCATCTCTGTTTTGGAAATTTAAAAAATGACTGCACTTATAGTTACAAGTCATTGGTGTTTAGTGATGAGTTTTTGGCTCAAATTCTTCATTTAAAGTCATTCCAGAGATGTTCTGCTGGGATTAGGACTTTGCTTTCTGCAGACCAGTCAAGTTCTTCAACTTATACACATAATCATTGTCATGTTAGAATAGAAAAGGGTCCTGTCAAAGCTGTCGCCATCAAATTAGAAGAACACAATCTCCTAGAATATCATTATATGCTTAAACATTAGGATTTGTACACATGGAAATACAGTAGTCAAACCTGTTCATTAGAACAGGGTGTCCCAATAATTTTGGCAATATAGTTCAAGTTAGAAGTGTCTTATATCAGCAGTTTTTTACTAGTTAGGGCTTTTGTTTTACAGTGTTTCATTTCATCAAGCAGTTTCTGCACTGATTTGTGATAATGCAAAATCAAATCTTTTTTGTCTGAATTTCACATCACATGAAAAAAAGTACATTTCATTTTCCTTTTCCAAAAACATTTAATACATAAATATTTATTTCTGCAGATTTTCCAACTTAACAACTACACTGTAATATAACATCACCGCTATAGATTTTTGGCCTTGTTTATAGCACCATACCTCCTCTTGGGTCCACTTCACTTTAACTTTCCCACAATCCTTCTGATCAGCTACATCTGAGTCTGTGTCCTGACACATGCCCTCTTCCTCATCCTCACTGTTCACACACAAACAGACATCGTGTTAAGGGATGGGGAAAACAACACTGATTACAGATCTACAAACTCTGGCAACAATGTGTTGATGGTACACTGACACCATTTGGCAGGGCATTGTGTTTACATCTGGCCTTGTGTTTGCCAGACGATGGATCACCTAAACTAGATGGAAAAACTAACCATCGTTTAACTATATCCGTGGTAACTAAATAATACTTTCAGATGCTTCCATTATCAGTATTATTATGACTAGTGCTTTGTGAAATGTAAAGCATCACCTTTACAAACTCGCAATTTGCTAGCATATCTGGCTAATAGTCTCAATGCATATCATAAACGTGTAAATGTAGATAAAAAGCGAGTTATACATCACATAGAAGTTGAGTTGGAGTACTTAATAATATTGTAAACACAAGCTGTCTTTAAATGTATCTGTATAATGCTGAAACTGCACGGGTGTTGTGAGTTTGAGCTCTCTTTGTGTTTTTATATTAGGCGGGGTTCCAAGCATCATTCACAATACTTAATGTCAACAATCTTTACAAACCCAAACATTATCTTAAATGCATAAAAAGTGATCATTCTGTCCTAATGTATTACACAAATCCATTAAACATACTTGAATAATATACTTTATGTACTTACCCGCGCGCCCACCACGACATTTCCCTACGTTTTTAGCAAAATGCCCCAATAAAACAGACGTTTACGATGACTGTGTACATGCAGCTTACACACGCACAAGCATCTGTGATGTTAATGAGATGGTCGTACAAATATAGTAAATGCTTTCATTAAAAAGCGCACAACAACTCGCCAACTAAACATGTATTGCTGCGCGCCCAAGTTTCTATCTCGCGCTTCTTTTTCTCAGCCATTCCCGCGAGTGACGTCGGCGGACACAAGCTGCGTGCGCATTCTCCTAAGCCCCAGACGCACTACGTGCGCGCTCGTAAACACATGGACGCGCTTCTCTAAAAACAAACGTGTGCAGTTATAATAATACATTTTTGACTTATGTGATAAAGTACATAGAAGCGACAAAAATATTTTTTTAATGTATTTTAAAATGGCCATAATATACCAGGGAAACGTTTTGCTGTGTGTATTTTTAATACTTTGTAGTTATAATTATTAATTTATACATCTGTCCAAAACCTGGATATGTATGTTAGGGAAAAAGTCCTTCGAACTTTGTTAACTCATTTACTCCATTATAACGATGTTCAGAGATTGTGTGTGTGGATGTGTTCAGAGGATTTAGCTATTTTAAATATTTTAATTTAACTTTACTAAAGAGGATTCAAACATTAGTCTATTTTCTTATCTGCTTAACGAGATATTAAACAAATGATCTGATTTTCCCAGAACTGAACTATTTGAGCTTGTAGTTGAAAAAGTACTCGTAAATGACCTAATCAACCACAGCTATAAATGCAAGCTGAGCCTAATTAACGCCTTGCTTTCCTAATGGATGCAGGACGTGCTAGACCTGGTAAATACGTACATATATAAATATGAACAAACCTACGTTTTACCTTTTAAATAAAATCTAACAACTCGTTTCTACAGTAAATTGTAAACACACTTTATTAAACACTGCTTGTTTTCTAGAGCTGACTAGGAGTTATGAGGGCCCATCACTGTCTGACTTTGACAGAGGCTTTTGTACAGACCAGAGTCTGTCTTTATCAGCGGTTTCAGCAGATGGCTTCCTGAGACCAAACAAAGGCATTGTGCTGGAGTATTCAGAGCCCAACCCTGCTGTTGCATCATGTCTGAACTACTCCGCAAACCTTTTATCCCCTTTAGTTGCCCTCAACAAGAACGTTCTCTCTCCAGGCAACACCCTGAGCACAGCGCTGAGCAGTCCAGTGGAAGGCAAGTCCTCCACACCTTATGAAAGAGTCAAATTTCAAAAGCCCATTCAGGCCAGCTCGCTGGACCTGTCCTGCGTTGATTTGACGACCACACACCCCTCATGGGAAGTGTCCCTTGTGAAGGCCATAGTTGAGAGCCCCAAATCATGTTTGGAGTCTACATGGAGTCCCATTAACCTATCGGCACCTCCTGAGGTCTCACTGATGTGGTCAGGAACGTCACCTCAGCTTCAGGAGCTTCAGCGCTCATGGAAGGAAATGGTCTGGCAGGGATCTGGTCAGGTTCCTGCAATCTCAGATCTCAGAGAGGAACAGAGCTCATCTAACTTGGCCATTTGATACCGTTCACCATATTTTAGGTATGTATGCATAATAATAGGAATCCTTAAGAAACTTGAACTTGAGAAAGGTTGTTCTAATATGTGCGTTTATTTTACAGGTTTCTTACTAGAGTGGTACCCATGATTTTGTAAATGCATTAGTATTATAAATGTATTTAATCAAAAAATAAAGTGTGTTGAAATTACTTGCATTAATTTAATGTTACAAACCTTCTCAAGATAATGTCCCAGTGTGTTTGGGGCAAGTGTGGGCTTCACAATGCTCTTCAAACTGTGGATATGTAGGCTGAAGAATACAGAGATAATACTTTTTAGGGTCAATATAACTGCTTCTATTTTGTAATCTTTTGTCTGCTACTGTTGTTGTGGGTCTTTGCAGTTTTGGACACAGGGTGTCCAATCCTGCTTCTACGGATTTTAGCTCCAACACACTTGCCTGGAGGTTTCTAGTGAGCCTGAAGACCCTGTTAGCTTGATCATTTGTTTAATTATGGTTTGAGCTAAACAGCAGGTCATTGACAGAAAATCACCTTTAAAGTTTAAAGCCTTTAAAGTTGTCCAAATAAAATTCTTCGCAATGTACATTACTAATCAGAAATTAAGTTTTGATATTTATGGTAGGAAGTTTACAAAATAGCTTCATGGAACATGATTTTTACTTTATATACAATGTGTTTTTTGCTGTTGCTACAAATATTCCAGTGCTACGTAAGACTGGTTTTGTCTTACGGTCACATAGTAAGTGTATACAATACTCTCTGGATATCCTGCATCATGAAACAAATGAGAATCCAACCTTTTTCATTCAATGCCAATATATTTTTTTTTTGTATATTGACAAAAAGCAGTGTATAATCCTGAATATAAATCGCAACGTGCATGTATACAAATGCTCCAACAGAAATAAACTATTGATTGAAAAAAAACCTCATTGTTACAAGAAATGTAGTGAATTCTTTAAAGCATATGCCTGAGAAATTCATAGTTAAAGTTCTGAAGTAAAGCGCATATGGTTTCTTTGCAGTTTGAGTGTCTATACTGTGTATATACACGCATATATCAACAAAAAAGTCCTTGCTGCAAACTCCAGAGATCCATGGCCTTCCTGCTTCAATACATGTTGAACCTTGCTTCTGTGGTGTCAATATCATGCTCCTGAAGGAAAGAGGGAAGTCACAGTTTTAGAGTAACGTTTCGGCACAAAAATTGCCCATTTACTCACCCGTGTTGTTCAAACCACGTTGTCTCTGTCTTCCGTCAAACACAAAAAGAGATTTTAGGCAGAATCTCCAAGATGATTGTTTATAGAGTTTGTAAGCACAAATCGCCAACAAAGCACTATATAAGTATCAAATCAAAAGTAGTTCTTACTGATTATGTTAGTCAGGTTTTCATCTAAAGTATAAAACATGGAAATGTTTATGTGTTCAACTTACTTCATTGAGCTTCTTAAACTCCACCACCTGGAAGAAGACGTGTTCCAGTATGTGCTTGGCATCTCTTTTGTCCTTATCTAAATTCCCTTTCACTCCTAGAATGTCTCCACATTTACGTACATAAAACTCCAGATCATCATCGGTACCTTAGAGAAGACGACACATACATTACTAATCAATCATCAACCACTCAAACCAGAAACAATGACAGTATTATAACTCTGAGCATTTGAATGAATTGCAAAGACTCACATTTATTTGAGAGCTGAGCAAGCCTCACTTTCTCAGAAGAAAAGGTCTCATCAAGGTCAAAAAGGTCAAGCATGGGTGGTGGAAGGTCCCTAAAGGCTGGCTGAAAGACCTAAACACAAAACAAAGCCTCAGTGAAACAGATCATCTACAAACAGAACCATAAACAAGCAAGCAATCTATTTGTGAACAACATTGACTATTTAGCAGGGAATAATGGAGGAAAATCAAGGCAAAAATTAATTAAAAAATTTGATAGATCAGAGGATGACATTTTTGTATATGTACAGTATGTCACAAAAGTGAGTACACCCCTTACTTTCAGCCACCATTTTAGTATATCTTCTCAAGGGACAATATTATAGAAATGAAACTTGGATATATTTTAGAGTAGTCAATGTGCAGCTTGTTTAGCAGTATAGATTTATTGTCCCCTGAAACTTACTCAACATACAGCCATTATTGTCAAAATAGCTGGAAACAAAAGTGAGTACACCCTAAGTGAACTTGTCCAAAGTGTCAATATATTGTGTTAGGACCATTGTTATCTGGCACTACTTTAATCATCCTGGGCATGAAATTAACCAAAGCTGCACAGGTTGTTGGTGAGATCTTCTTCCACACCTCACAGAGCTGCTGGATGTTAGACACATGGTGCTTCTCCACCTTACGATTGAAGATGCCCCACAGGTGCTTAATAGGGTTCAGGTCTGGAGACATACTTGGCCACCCCATCACCTTCACTGTCAGCCTCCTCAGCAAGGCAGTTGTCATCTTGGTGGTGTCCAACGTTGGAAAACTGCTGTTCGGCCTAGTTTCTGGAGGGAAGGCATCATGTTCTGCTTCAGAATGTACTCCATGTTTTCCTCAATGAACTGCAACCCCAGTACCAGCAGCACTCATGCAGCCCCAGACCATGATGCTACCACCACCATGCTTGACTGTAGGCACAACACAGTTTTCTTGGTACTCCTCACCAGGGCATCGCCACACATGCTGGACACCATCTGAGCCAAACAAGTTTATCTTATAGTCTCATCAGGCCACAGGACATGGTTCTAATAATTCATGCTTTTGGACAGGTTGTCGTCAGCAAACTGTTTGCAGACTTTCTAGTGAGCCAGCTTCAGATGACGCCTATGCAAACCGACTTGTTGCAGTGTGTGGCGTATGGTCTGAGCACTGACAAGCTGACCTTCTACTTCTGCAACCTTTAAAGTAATGCTGGCAGCACTCATGCATCTGTTTTTTGAAGGCAGGTTCTGCACCTGACGCACAGAACGAGTGCTCAACTTTGTTGATCAACCATTGCAAGGCCTGTTCTGAATGGAGCCCATCTTGGAAAAACTCTGTATGACCCTGACCACTGTAGTGTAACTCGGTTTCAGGGTGTTACTGAACCTCTAATAGCCTTGGCCATCTTTGTGGAGAGCAACAATTCTAATTCTCAAATCCTCAGAGAGGTCTTTGCCATGAGATGCCATGTTGAACATCCAGTGGTCAGTATGAGAGAATTGTACTTAAAGCACTTAATTTTAACTGCTCTAATACAAGATACACAACTTTGTATGGTCCTGTCAAGCAGACAAAAACAAACATGATGAATAGGACATGTGGCTTTGCATGGTTAAACAACATACTGCTGTTATCACTTTTGTTGCCATCTTATTTGACAATATTGGCCGTATGTTGAGTAATTTTCAGAGGACAGTAAATCTAGACTGCTACACAAGCTGCACATTGACTACTCAAAAATATATCCAAGCTTCATTTCTATAGTATTGTCCCTTGAGAAGATATATTAAAATTAGTGGTGGGCATAGATTATTTTTTTTAATCTAGATTAATCTCACTGTAATCTTGGAATTAATCTAGATTAATCTAGATTAAAATGGCTAATTTGAATTCTGCCGAAGGCATTCAGAATATGTGTGCTATCCAAATAATGACTAAAAGTAAGTCTTTGAGAATGGGTTTTTCAAGCCAGGTGGCACATTAGACCAGGGGCTCATCTCCTGTTTCCAAAATGCATCACAAACTGCTTGACAATTGCATTTACAACACAATTAACTATGCAAACTTGTGTAACCAACTATTCACTGCATGTACTTCTGCGTAAAAGGCTGCACGACGTGCACGTTGCAGTTAAATACACAGACACGCACGGGCATGGATATCTGCGTGCATAGTCTTCGGTTAAACTGCGTTGCTTTTAGAAGCGTCAATTCAGTTGTTGCATATAGTTTAATGTCTTCATTTTGGGATTATCAAAGTAAATTATAACTCAAATTTGAGATTTTACTGGGGCACAGCAGATTTTCACTGGGGCACGTGCCCCAGTAAAAAGGGTCTAGCAACACCCCTGCCCTAAAGCAAACCCAGCGGCTTCATAGCTGCATCCATGTTAGCACGTCACGTTTGATGTGGTAATTTAACAGTAGGCATACACACAGGTTCGAAGACTCGTTCTCGCCCCCTACAGTGCAATTCGGCTAGGTATACATCCGCGCTAAAATATCAAGGTGAAAGTCATCATAGCTTGCGTAGTATAGACCCAGCTCCCAACCCAACTTTGAGAATAGATTAACAACGATATTTTTTTTTTATCGCCCGATAAGAGTCTTACGTTAACGCAGCACGTTAACGCCGATAACGGCCCACCACTAATTAAAATGGTTGCTGAAATGTGAGGTGTGTACCCAGAAATGAACTATCATTGTGTGTTAGAGGTTGGCCTTCAACAATACACCATCACTGTAACACTATTCCATTGGATTGTAAAAAGATCGCTATGACATAATTGTTTAAAACTGTTTTTTTCTTCACCCATGCAGCCTTGGTTACATCAGCAGAATAGAAAAGTTGCATTAGAAATGGACAAATCTTTGGTTACATTTTTTCTTTGGTGTCTTTTAGTAACAAACTCTAGCGTGTTTACAGCTAATGTGCGGTTGGAAACAGACTCACGGCAGGCTGCAGTGGAGGCAGAGGTGTTTCGAACTGTGGTGTGATCAGCTGGAGAGGTTCATGTTTGACATTGAGCTCCTTGTAAGCACTGAAAATAGAGACATGACATTAGTTATTAATAACTTCAACAGCCAAGCACACAAACTCATGTCTTTGTGACAGTGATGGTTCTACCAACTCTTGTGTTTTTAAAGCACACAGGAACAGTTAAAACATTCATACTGAATGTGCAATTTCTGTCGGAACACAACATGAAAGCCTCTTTAAGAAAAATCAACAGAAGGTAGTTCTTACTCCAGAACAGAGGGAAGAGTGTTTGTGTGCAGCTTTAGCAAAGACATGTCAAAAAGTGATGTGAAATCTCGCGGGTTCTCGTCTCCCTCCTGTAGACACACCCTCAGACGGTCAGACAGACTCCCTGTGTCCGGCAGCATGGTGTAGTCTGTTATCTGAGAAAAAAAATTAAGACAGTGTACCCATTGAAAAGAATGTCACTTAACATGCATTAAATCAATCAAAAGTGACAGTAAACATTTTAAATAAATGCTGTTCTTTTCAACTTTCTATCATTCAAATAATTCTAAAAAAAGACTTACATGTCTACAAAATTATTCTTCAGCACAACTGTTTTCAACATAATCAGAAATGTTTCTTGAGCATCAAATTAGAATGTTTTTTGAAGAATCATGTGACACTGAAGACTGGAGTAATAATGATAAAAAAAAAAACATTAAACAAATCCTACTGAACTATCTGAAGTCTGAACTAGGTTATAAAGTTAACTAGTGTACACTGCAAACAATTATTTTCTACCTTAGAATTTTTGTCTTGTTTTCTAGTATAAATATCTAAAAATTCTTAAATCAGGAAGCATTTACTGTACAAGCAAATTACTTAAGATATTATGTCTTGTTTTCTGAAAAAAAAAAAAAAAAACATATTTTGTTAGTTTTTGCTTAAAACAAGCGAAAATATCTGCCAATGGGGCAGAATATGGGGAAAAATAAGCCTAGTTTAGCCTTTGATTTAAGATTGCATTGGCAGATATTTTTGCTTGTTTTAAGTAAAAACTAAAAAAAAAAAAAAACATAAAACAAGACATACTCTGAAGTCATTAAGTCATGTTACTTGTCAAGTAAATGCATCCTGATTCAAGAATTATTAGATATTTATACTAGAAAACAAGACAAAAATAGTAAGGAAGAAAATCATTTTTTGCAGTGTAAGCGCTCACCTCTGGGTCCTCTGCATCTATCTGGTTGAGAGGAATGCTATCGGTTGTAAGCCACTGGAAAACAACATCCTGGAATGTAAAATTAGAATATATTAAAATACATAAAATTCTAAAACAATAACTCAGTTTTTACATTTTATGAAGAAAATATGAGAACTGCTTGCCCATGCAAAACTTACTATCACAATACTAAAGACGTTGCCACAAATAACTATGAGCATGTAGAATTTCTACAGACATGCAACAGTGTTAATATAACATCACACTCTCTGGTGTCTTTTTAAAAAACATAATTCCATATATAAATTATTCAAAATGAAAAACATAAATCTACTTCATTTTACTGCAGTGCTACAATCTTGCAGATCTAACGTTTGCAAATTTCCAACTAAAGGTTTGAATACAGTACAAAACTTTTAAAATCGAAACATATTTTCAACCACTATTCATTACACACTCAGCTTAAAATACAGTATCTCACATTTCAGCAACCATTTTAGTATATCTTCTCAAGGGACAATGCTATAGAAATAAAACTTGGATATATTTTAGAGTAGTCAATGTGCAGCTTGTATAGCAGTATAGATTTATTGTCCCCTGAAAATTACTCAGCATACAGCCATTATTGTCAAAATAGCTGGCAACAAAAGTGAGTACACCCTAAGTGAACTTGTCCAAAGTGTCAATATTTTGTGTTAGCAATATTTTTTTATCTGGCACTGCCTTAATCATCCTGGGCATGGAATTGACCAGAGCTGCACAGGCTGTTCCTGGGATTCTCTTCTACTCCTCACGGAGATGCTGGACGTTAGACACATGGTGCTTCTCCACCTTACGCTTGAAGATGCCCCACAGGTGCTTAATAAAGTTCAGGTCTGGAGACATACTTGGCCACCCCATCACCTTCAACTTCAGCTTCCTCAGCAAGGCAGTTGTCATCTTGGTGGTGTGTTTGGGATCGTTATCATGTTGGAAAACTGACGTTCTGCCTAGTTTCTTGTGGGAAGGCATTTTGTTCTGCTTTAGAATGTACAGTACATAATGGAATCCATGTTTCCCCTCAATGAACCGCAGCACTCATGCAGCCCCAGACCATGATGCTACCACCACCATGCTTGACTGTAGGCAAGACAAAATTTTCTTGGTACTCCTCGCCAGGGCATCGCCACACATGCTGGACACCATCTGAGCCAAGCAAGTTTATCTTATAGTCTCATCAGACCACAGGACATGGTTCCAGTAATTAATGCTCTTGGACAGGCTGTCTTCAGCAAACTGTTTGCGGGCTTTCTTGTGAGCCAGCTTCAGATGAGGCTTCCTTCTGGGACGACGCCTATGCAAACCGACTTGTTGCAGTGTGTGGTGCATGGTCTGAGCACTGACAAGCTGACCTTCTACTTCTGCAACCTTTAAAGCAACCTGGCAGCACTCATGCATCTGTTTTTTGAAGCCTGGTTCTGCACCTGATGCACAGAACGAGTGCTCAACTTTGTTGATCGACCATTTCAAGGCCTGTTCTGAATGGAACCCATCTTGGAAAACCTCTGTATGACCCTGACCACTGTAGTGTAACTCGGTTTCAGGGTGTTAATGAACCTCTGAATCCTCAGAGAGTTATTTGCCATGAGACATCCAGTGGTCAGTATGAGAGAATTGTACTTAAAGCACCTAATTTTAGAGATACACAACTTTGTATGGTCCAGTCAAGCAGACAAAAACATAAACATGATGGATAGGATATGTGGCTTTGGTTAATCAACATACTGCTGTTATCACTTAGGGTGTACTCACTTTTGTTGGCAGTTATTTTGACAATAATGGCTGTATGTTGAGTAATTTTCAGAGGACAGTAAATCTATACTGCTGTACAAGCTGCACATTGACTACTCTAAAATATATCCAAGTTTCATTTATATAGTATTGTCCCTTGAGAAGATATACTAAAATGGTTGCTGAAATGTGAGGGGTGTTCTCACTTTTGTGAGATACTGTATGTTTGATCTCATCCAACCGGATGTAATCAAAGTATGAGACTAAAAAATCTGTGCCCTTCATACACTATGCATTTTTTCGGTGAAATTGCCCAAAATCTGCAGACTGGCTGTGACTTTAGGCAACTAGTGCCAACTCATCCAAACAGCAAATTAGAGCACTATTCTGGACAATGTGTTTAATCTACACTTTCATCAGCAGTAATAGTGACGTTTTGCAATAGCAAATGAATACCTTACCATTATTTTACTATTCTCCTCCTTGTCCAGGTACTGGTCACTGAACATGTGACATGAGCCCAAAACTGCCAACTTGCCAGCATTCTTGATACAAACAATCAGCACAGAAGAAGGTGCAGTGAATATTACACAGGTACAACTTAGGTTCAGCTGATAATCAGATTGACTGTACACACCTTAGGCTGATGGAAGGCCAGAACAGGCCTGTTGAGCGGAAAACACACAGAGCCAGCGGACAGGACGGCCACCGCAGGCTTCATCACATTTAATGTGGCTCCGTAAGGATATACAAATGTAAGTGCCCTGTTTAGATGTCAAATAAGAACTCGTTATACTTTCTAAAATCACTCCGTATTAGCATGGTTACACCTCAAACATTGTTAATGTTAACAACAACATAAACATGAACAAAAACTCAAGCTTACTGTGAATTGTTCCCTGTATTTTCTTCATCAATCACCCCTGTGACCACTTTACCAGCTGCACGACTGATCTCTCTGAAAAAAAAAGATAAAATCATTTACATTAGAATAGTATGATTTATTGGCTCTACACAAATCCACAGTGAATCATTTTGATACACATGAAAGACACAGACCTGTTTAGAACGCCATTGGACACAAGTGCTTCTTTGGGATGGAAATACTTGTAATAGACATTCCTTATTACTGCATCTGAAAATCATAAATTTTTAAAAACATAGACTTGCACACAGATCTTTCAAGATGAACACATTTTAAATGTCTAAATTTATCATAACAAAGAAAAAATGTTGTTAATAACAAAATATCATGATATTCATGACAAGATACTAGTATATAAAAAGTTAGAAGTTGCATTCACGCAAATACATTCAAGGTGTAAGGAAAATATTATATTAGTTTTTATAGTCATTAAATAAATAACTTATCTTAAATATCTGAATTAACAAGAAAACTTCTGTGTGAATTCGTAACTCTGTGATGTACAGATGACATGAAAAACAATAAACACTCACCATTGTTAACCATAATGCCAAACTCTTCCAGAAGAAAGTTGATATTAGTGTCATATTTCATTTCTCCTCCTTCTCCGAGCATCACAAGAAGACCTCCACCACTGTCCAGATACTGCTTGAGAACCTCCAACTGAATGACACAACAAATACAGCATGGTAAAAACAATTGTATTTTCTGACAGCTTCAGTTTTAACTCATCTACATTTCTGCTACAGATTCTCACCTCGGCAGCAGTGAACTTTTCTCGAGGGCCAGCAGTGATCCATAACTTGACCCCTTGGAGTTTCTCCAAGGTGAGCTCCTCTTTGATGCTGAAGAACATGTACTGTTTAGTAATGCAAACTGTTCTCCTTATTCATTATACAATTCATTTTTAATGGCTATTTTGTCTGAAACAAAATGAGTGCATAATTCACACCAAAGTGATATTTTGTGATATAGATGGGCACATGTAGTAAATAAATCTCCTTTACACCTGTAAACATGTCTACATGAGCCATTTAAAAGGTTTCACCTTTGAATCTTCCATTGTGCTCTTAATTTCTTCTGCAAGGACTTGTATCCAGAGTTTGAGGTGAAGAGCTCCCGCTTGGATGCGTTGAAAATAACAATGTTTCGTTGTTCTTTTTCCATCTTGGCATATGGATCAGAATACGCTATTTACACATCCAAACTCTGACGATGGATGAACAGATTAATGTCTCTAATATACAAAACACGATTTTTTTCGCCGCTGTTTTCTTCTACCAAACAGGTTGGTGTATTTAAAATTTCAGTACATTATCGCCTCAGTCCCGACGTTGAACGACAACTGCAAGACATACAAAAACTGTAAATATTGTTCATTAGCCATGCACCGTTATGAGCGGCTAAGCTAACAAGCTAACGCTGATAACTCTCGCTACACAAACACAAACCTGTTGACGCAGAGAATCTAACGTTTTACGGCAGAGTTATAACGTTACATTATGTAAAAAAGGTAAATGATTCTAAGCAATGAAAAAAGAATAAAAGTTACGGCGGAATTCACCATATTGTAGTGGCCGTGAGCGATGCATTGTGGGTATTTGTGGACAACACAAGCGTAACCAGGGGCGCTTCCTCCATAGCAACTCCGTCAAACTCTGTGGTAATGACAGAGCCATATAGAAAGTTTCTCAACGGCTCTGGTAATGACATAAGTCATGTGGCTTATATATATATATATATATATATATATATATATATATATATATATATATATATATATATATATTTAAAAGTTGAGAATAATATATTTCAAACTCCTCAAAGGAAATGAAACCTGACATGCATCATCAAGAGACCCTCATGGCAAAAAGTTAAAAAAAAAATCGATTGTCAGGATGCCAAAACGTTCTAAGTAGTCCGCCGCTTTTTCTAAAATGGCTGTAAATCTTGAATAGAATAAATGAATAAATATCATCACCAAACTCAAAACACTTACGAATGAGCTCAATCTTTGAGCAAATTACAAAAATTGTTGAAAGTGACCACTTGGCGGCGCTATAACATAAAAAAAAAAAATGAAAAATGGCTGTAACTACACACCCATGAGTCTGATTAGCTTGAAATTTGGCATGCAATGTCTTTATCCAAGGTGCCATCCAAATCTATGAGGGCACTGGCGTATCTCGAAAAGCATGGCAGCCATCAGCCAATCAACTTTGAACACCTATTAGGCGAGGTTAACGAAGGCTCATCGGAACAAAACTGGATGGGCCTGTTTGACTTATGGCTCTGGAGGTCTGTGAGAAATTAAAAAAAAATCGGCCACTAGGAGGCGTTATCCTGTTTTATGCCTAATATGATGTTTCATACATGCATACTAGGGGTGTAACGATATGCCTAGGTCACGAAACGATACGTATCCCGATATTGGGTTCACGATATGATACGTATCACGATATTTTAAAATATGAAACTGAAAATCAAACAACAGATTTATTTAAAAAAATAAATAAACAAATTTCAATAGCTTTCTACAAGGTCACATTTTAAGGTTTAATAAAAACCTTCTGTATTAAAATTAACAACTGATAAGGTCTGTCTGTCACTGAATTTTTTTTTAAATTTAACATGATAGTGATAAAATTGTCAAGATGTCAAATTCTTTAAACCTGCTAGGGATGCAAGATTCTTTGTGTGTGTGAAACAGAGTCCTAACCCGACGGGTGAACCGCTATAACTGACGTAACGGTGGAATAATATTTATCTGTCAGGTGCAGTGCGGGTGACAGGCACGGGTATTTGCTCTTTGGACTCAATCCGGTACACGCTGACGCTGCTCTCAAACGGTCCCTTGCCTGTGTTCGCGCTCTGTCTGAAGACCGTTTAAAAGCCATTTCACATGGGACGCGTCAAGCGGTGGAATCTCTGCGCGGCTGCCGCTTTCTCTCATAGTGAAAGTGTTTTGCGGTCGAGCTGGTGTTCGCGACGCGGTCTCGGGGTAAACGTATTGCAAACAACAAGGTCTCATTTTACTTTACAAAAACAAAATAAATGAAACGTAATGAAAATACTATATGTGTTATTTGCTATTTGTCATTTTATGGGACAATGACTAGCGTGGTTTTCATGTCAGACACAGTTTACTATGACATTTTACACATAATTGTATTTTTACTGCGCAGGCTATACTACACGCATTTTCTGGATTTTTTTCTTTATAAATAGCCTTTCTCCGTATTTTATGGATCATACAGCTCCGAAATGTTGCCATACTGCTGACTTAAATGAGGAGGGAGGGTCCGCAATCTCTGGGTTGGTTGCCATGTTTCCTCACGTTCTTCTTAAACTAGCTCAACTTTTGCAGGCAGGCGTCACATGATTGGAAAGTTAGTCACGGGGTGTGTCGCGATTCTCCCTTATTACACCGCGACACAGGATCGTGGATCTGAGTGTCGCGATTTCGGTTTCATATCGCGTATCGTTACAGCCCTAAATTGCATACAATATTCATATCATATGTTCAATCTACGTTCAATCTCAATTGATCATTCGTCAACGATTCGCCTCGCGTTTTCACATCGCGCTCAGTGTGGAAAGGCCTTTATCCATGTCCAGCTATTTTTAGCTGTACAAAACAGCTCATGTTGCAAATTGGTGTCTCTTACAATATTGTTTTAATATATTATCTTAATTATGAACGCACTCGTTTTACAGTTCACTGCATGTTGTTATTCTTCTCGTTATTTACCTTTAGTGGTGGCTAAGTCTCGCCCATAGGCTTACTTCCGCTTTGAAGAATGGCCCCGATCACACCGAACGGTAGCCTAGAATCTAGACGCGCCCCTAGCGGCAGCAAATTACATTTGCTTCCAAGGTCAGTCTAGTTACTCTCAATTCACTTAAAATTCCGAAAAATCCAAGATGTACCGGGCCAATCACGAGTCGGTGGGCGGGCTTAACATGATGACGCCTGACCTGCGACCATAAGTTCCGTCAGACATGGGCTGTATCCGAAATCGCCCCCTATACCCTATTCACTATTCCCTACATTAGTCCACTCTACAGTTCACTTGAAGGAGTGAATGAAAACGAGTGAGTGAATTCGGACACTAAGTGCACCGGAAGGACTGCCACTTTTGCATAGTATTGCTAACTGTTTAACAATCATTTAAAACGGACAGTTCTAGTAGTAAGATTAAAGGATTTATCTTGAACTATGTCAGGGAATTTGTGTATAAACACTGGTTAAACAATTTAATAATCAATTTACAACGAATTTGTACCTGTGTTGTATGCTGTATTACGCAGTGGACGAGCGCGTTGTAAAATGAACAGATGGATGATGATTCAGCTGCGGGCGCCATCGTCTGGCGAGACGCGGGAATTCAGTCAGCGTGCGACTCTCACAGTGCATTATGGGTTATCTCTAGCTGTTGAGCGTACATCGGTTGTACACTCGTTTTTGCGGTGCATTGTGGGATTGAATGAGTGCACTCGAGAATGTCCACTATGGTTTCGAACACCACTTAAAATGGCTGTCCCCTCAAATAGTGCCCTATTTGAGGGTATAGGGGGCGATTTCGGATACAGCCATGAATTCCTGGTTCTGTGAATTACGCGTGGAAAACTGAACAGTATTTATATAATTTTTTACTTTGGATACACAGCCACGTCCATCTGTCCTGAGCAGGAGCTCGTTACATGTGAACGCGCTGTGGTGTAGAATACGCAAACACCGGAAGCGATCTGTGGCGTGTATACGACACTCATTGTTCACACAGTGCACAGAGATTGTGGATATAGCGGCTATTCAAAATGGTAATTACTTGCGCTTATCCTGGTTGTTCAAACCCATTTAAAGCTAAAAGATTATGTTTGCTAACGCAAACTCATCCTGGACTTTTTCACCGATTTCCCCTTCCGGTGTTTGCGTATACTACATCAGAGCAGGGTGTAATTTGGATTTGTCTGTGCATGTTTTTGTTTACTTTTAAAGGTTTAGTGCCCATCTATGTCTATTATTTGGCTGACAGACTGCACAGTGCACTGATTTTCGTTAAAAATCTCCGTCGCTCTGACTACGTCACCTGACAGACTAAGTCTCTGATGTAGCGCTATCCTATTGCGTGGAGAGGAGTTTGAAAGACAACCGTTTATCCCACCCCTCCGGTTGAGCCCTGTCTATGGAGAGTGCCCAGACCCTACATTTATGTGGGTCTGGCTTGCCAGGCTAACCGAACGGGTCTTTAGTTCTAAAAACGCGAGGCGCACAGCACTGCCTTTTTTGGTGACTTTAAATAAAAGAGCAGTGTGCTGCAGTTTTTTTATGTTGCTAAGCAACGACCAAAACAGCTGTCCTGTCAGTCAAATCAAAGGATTATAGCGCGAGCGCTCTAAAATCTAAGTTTTTTGCTGTTAAGTAAACTGTCATATTAGCAGAAACCCTAAATAATACAGCTTCGGGTTACCCACGATGGACACCAAAGGTTTCTCCTCTATTTCTTGCAGTCTCCGGACTTTTTAAGCAACGGTAAACTTTCGTCACCACAACAGAAGGCCCGCCTCTCCATTCATTCGATTGGACAATGGAAAAGAACGCGAATGACGTTGGGCGTTTTTCCGCTCAGAGTTGATTTTTTTTTTCAACTTCAGGCCTCAGAGCGCTCCTGCAAAAACGTGAGGCGGGGCGCATAAGCAGCGCGCAGAACGCTCACTGCCAACAGAAAACCATTCAAAAGAGGCACCTCCAACTGCAAAAACGCGTTCGGTGTGATCGGGGCCTAACGGTGCGTTCACACTACAGCGTCAAATCCGCGCTCAGTGCCGCTGGCAACGCTACAACGCCACTGCTTTGGGGATTGTCAAATTTAGAGCAGAGCATGCCTGTGAAAAACAATGTTTGCACCCTGTTTGCACTTCATTTGTCTTTTTTAATGGCGGTTCACAAAATAAACTGTAGCATATAATGAAAACATGCAAAGTACATTTACTTTTCAATACTATGTGATTTCAGCTCAGTAATCCACTATTTTGGTAACACGCGTCATAGTTGCCTTGCCTACTTCTCACAGCGATTGGTTGTCGCCCAGCGTTTTGCGCTCGAGATTTGCATAAAGTTGAGGAATGCCCAACCTTTTGACGCTCTCAGCTGCTCTCAACGCTTTCTCCGCGCCGCTTCCAATCCCAAAATGCACCACGCGACCGTTTACGCTCAACTTCCACATGAATGAATTGAGCTCGCTTCGCCCCGCTCGCTACGTGCCAGTGTGAACGCACCGTAAGGTGTGTGCCAGGGCGAAGTGTTTGATATCGCCAACTACTGGGCTGGCCTGGCATGCATAATGCAGTGAGTGATTTTAGAGCATGTGTGAACAGGGCTCGTTTTGACAACATTGTCATCTGTACATTTTAAAAAAATGCAAAGAAAAAAAAACGTTACATTTTTTTTTTGTACATCGTTGTCGTGTTGTCTTTATCCTATACCGTGACATATGAGTGACACTGACAGAGCGGATCTACATTATCACCTCAAAAAAAATAAAAATAAATAAAACACACAGACAGCAGGTTAGAAATGAACAATTGAAGAAAAAATTAAGATACGGGTGCAAAATGCCTATTTTAATAAGTTAATCAACTACAGGAAAACATGCTGGAATTATTCAATGTTGAGGAAAAATTATGGAATCATCAGCCAATGACGGCCTGAATTCTTTAGGGCATGGACTTCACTAATGAAAAAAAATATTCTTCATCAAGCTGGTTCCAACTTTCTTGAATAGTGGTTGACAGATCAGCTTTGCAAGATGGAGCCTTGTCACAGACCAGTTTTTCGGATTGAGATCCAGATCCAGACTGTGTGCTGGCCATGTCAGTTGATTTGCCTTTTCTTGAAGAAAAGATTTAACACTCTTTGTTCTGTGGCAAGGTGCATTATCATAACACATGCACATTTGTGATTCATCACTAAATATCACTTTAATCCAATCATTCACACTCCATGACGACTTCTCTTTAGCCCACTCTAATCTTGTTTTTTTTTTTTTTTTTTTTTTTTTTGTTTGTTTAGGTGTTAATGCTGGTTTTTATTTGACCTTTCTATATGTAAATCTCATTTCATTCAGCCGGTTTCTTACAGTAATGTCATACACATCGACTCCTGTTTCGACCCATTTGTTCTTCATTTGTTTTATTGTGCAGTTTCTATTTTCAAGGCAATTGAGTTTTCTATCTTGACGCTTTGATGTCTTCCTTGATCTGGGAATATCCAACTTCTTTTGACACACTCCATGATAGATTTCCATCTTGAAGGAGTTTTACAATCCTTTCC
This sequence comes from Garra rufa, assembly GCF_049309525.1. Classification (NCBI taxonomy): domain Eukaryota; kingdom Metazoa; phylum Chordata; class Actinopteri; order Cypriniformes; family Cyprinidae; genus Garra; species Garra rufa. Next base: position 29,116,576 of record NC_133380.1, read on the forward strand.
ATTTTAACTGACAGCTTTGGGGACATGTTTTCTTACAATTAGTCAAGTTCAACAGCTTGTTAAGGTCTGTAAGTACTCTCTTTTAACTGCTGACTAATTATATAAAAACATTTATATATAGATGTTTAAATATTTGTTTCAGAAACACAAATTACAAGCTGATTAAATGATTCCTTAATTTTTTTCCTCTACTTGATATGAAACTTAATTTTCCATTAAATCAACAATTTCAATTTAATTTGTTTGAGATATGTTTCACATAACCAGTGTGTTGAATAATTAAACAAATTGTTTTGTCATATGTGATTGGTTTATTTGTTATAAAGTAAAAAAAAAAAAAAAAAAAAATTGGGCGAACAGCTTCATAATTCCATCATTTTTGCCAGGGGTTGTACATCTATTCTATGCATCCAAGTCTATTCTTTACCATCAAATGCTGCAGCTAATTTAAGTCAAATACACTGGGCAGAAAAGGCAGACAGACCTCAAATATTCCAGTAACAACCAATGTAAATAATTCTTCATGTATAAGTGTGTAAGGATCAGATTGGACAAATTTGTTTCAATTGCTAATGATGAAAGCTCTGAAACTTCTGAAGTAACACGTTTCAACTCAGGTCATATAATGGCAATTAAAATTAAAGGCTGTACTAAAGAGAGTACTTTTTAATGTCCTTTTAAAGTGCTCTGGTTGTCAGTAAAGAGGAAGGAGGTTCCTACTGGAGCACAATATACTTTAGATGCTCCAGTTTATATAAATACAGAGCTGAATGTGATGGCAGTGCAGTAGTCTTCAAATATACAGTCAATATTTACTCATTTCAGGAAAGAAAACAGCAGCAACACAGAAAACCAATTAAATGTTTATTTACTAAAACACTGGAAAATATTCATAAACCCATTTTAAAATGAAATCAACCACAGAAATCACACGGCAAGTCATGTATTCAGCATCTTGTAAAAAAAAAAAAGAAAAGAATTCACGTAGACAAATCAAGATGATCAAAAGCATTAACAAAAACAATAAGCTTGCTGAAAAAAAAAAAAAAAAAAATTAAATCGGCAAGAGACAGGAATGAATGACTATACACAGTGAGAAAGCATTTTCATAGCCAACCACTCAACTATCACATCTTGTTAACTACACAAAAGGACAGCTGCAAAAGTAGGTATGCGTTCTATCGATTTTAAGGTTATAACATAGTTACAGCCTTCTTGAACCTCACACTAAAGCGAAAACACTAAGAGCCTTTTAAAGACGCCCCTTACCAAAGCGAGTTAAACACATACCAATGGCCTGAGCAATGCTTACAGCACAAAAGGTTACAACTAATTAAAGGAAAACAACTTCTGATTTGACACGCCTCGTGGGGGGAACCTCTTTTCATGCAATGTTGAAAATAGCACAGTAATCAAAACTACACTGGGCTGGAGCCTCTTTTAGCATCTGGTGTATGTTTTCCTAGGCTGTGAATGATCAATTTAACACTGAACTGTGTATAACACATTCCTGTTGTGTTATCCAATCGGCGAGACACTAGTCTTGAGAGGCAGACCTAGAACGGGAACGAGACTTTGAACGTGAAGGAGAGCGAGATGCAGAACGCTTGCCGGGAGACTCCGACTGACGGCGGTTCTTTTTAGGGGAAGGCGAACGGGAAGTGGACTTGGCCCGTTCTCCATTCCCATTTTCCCTTGGCGAGGCAGAACGGCTTCGGGACCCCTTACCGACAGACTTTTCCTTGGAGCGGCTTCTGGAATCTCTCTCCGACTTTGCTTTAGAGCGACTCTTGGAGCGAGATTTGCGGGCATCGGAGCGAGAGCGGGACTTGTGGCTGGTGGAGCGACTGCGTGACTTCTGAGTACGTGAGCGGGAACGAGACTTTGACTTCCTGGAGCGGGACTTGGTAGGGGACTTGGAGTGAGACTTTCTCCTAGACCTGGAACGGGACTTGCGACCAGACCTAGAACGAGAGCGGTGCTTGCTGCGGGACCTTGACCTGTAAAAGAGATGCAAGCTAATCAGAAAAGTACTTAGTCACATTTTAAATCTCATACACAAAAGAAAGGCCACCCTACCGAGATCTGGACCTAGAATGGCTTCGTGAACTCCTGCGGCTCCTGCTGCGAGAACGGCGTCTGCTGCGAGACCTGTAAAAATAAAACGTCCAGTTAAAGAGATCTACAGACACCCACGACACTTAATAAAGTAGTCACAGGCATGAGTGCAAAGACCAAGTAACTGAAGCCCTGACCTTGACCTGCTTCCAGAGTAGGAGCGACGTCGTCTAGACTTGTCCTCCACAAGGCGTATTTTCCTTCCGTTGATATCAGTGCCATCCAACTTGTCCAAAGCTCTCCTCATATCAGAGGAGGAGCGAAACTCAATGACACCCTCATTGGTCCGCTCTTTGTGGGCATCAGCATAGGTCACCTCTCCAGCTTGACGCATGAAGTCCTACGGCCAAGAACAACAAGGCCTCCAATTAAATTTACAAAAGGTCCAAAAGTTGGCTTTGAAAAAACATGAACTTAAGCTTACCTTGAGATCCTGCCAGCTGCAGCGACTGGACAGGTTCTCCACGATCAGTCGGTACTCTGTGCGAACCGGAGGTCCATATTTGTCTCTTCCGCTTCGGCTCCTGCTGCTATAACCACTACTGCCTTCAGACAAAGCCAAGAGACAATCAGTACAGAATTAGACAATCCCAAAAGCGCTCAAGGCAACCTCTTCAGACATCTGCATAAAGCATGATGTTCAGGCATGAGAAAATGAAGACTTCCTATCCCACCCCCCTGAATATTCACACCCAAATAAACATCATAAGACCTCAGCACCGCATAGTTCTGAAGGGAACTATTACTGTGGAATTATTAAAAACAAACAAAATAAATCTGGACATTTGACCGCACTGGATTTGTTCAATCGGTCCCTCTGAAAGGGTCAATGGTCGCATTGCTGGTCTTCACCCAACAGCTCAAGAACAGCAATGCTCTGAACACCGCTCCAGCGACACAAGAGGCGGCACAGGTTTTAACGTGAGCCCCAATTATTAAGACAGCAAACAAGTACACAATACCCTCATGAAACAAACAGAAGAAAAAAAAAATAAAAATAAAAATAACCAGGACTACTTACATTAGATGCTGACATGTTACCTGTCTACTGACAGAACAGCGACAGCACAAGACACATAGCAAGGGAAGCCCATTGCTCTTTTTAATAAAGAAAAAGTAAAATGAAAAACTAGCGGGTAGTTACATAAATTCGTTTAACCTGACCAATATTTCGTTCAACATAAAAACCAATGGGTTTCCTCACCATCACCCTGGTCTATTGGCAAAAGGCAGCTGTCATCATGGCTTCCGGTTAGGTCAGCCAAGGGTCAAAGGGCAAAGGTCACACACACATTGTAAGGTGAAAGCCAAGGCCAAACGGGACAGGCAGTCATCTTAGCCTCAATGGACTCGGACTCAGCCCGCACCGGACTCTTTTAAATTGAAACATCAAGGACTTTTGTTAATGTTGAATTCAGATGTAAACACAAAATCGCATCGTCACACGTCATACTGTTTACATGCCAGTGAGGCTTGAGAAAACAACAACTGATTACTAAATCTATTGGCTAGAATAGATTTAGAGATGGACCAATAAAAATTGGAAACGGCCCACTATCTGACATGTAAACATTTTTAGTCACTCTCCCTAGCTTTTGAAGATTACTAAAAAAAAAATTATACTGCACATTCTCATGACCCTTGGCGTTTAAATCGGGCCAAAACTACATAAGCAGAGGCAACTTTTGAGGGAATCCCATTTAAAAAGGCCACATTTCAGGACCGATTTCATTAAACAACATTAGATCCCAAAAGCCTTCCATCCAGACCACAGGTACTGCAGACTTTAACAGAAAAATATAGTTAGTCACTGGATGCAGGTGCTAATGCTTTGAAACGACAGTCCACTGCAAGTTAAAAAAAAAACAAAAAAACACATTGTTATTAATCACGCCCACTATTTCCTTGTGCCTGAGGGAGGGGAAAAAGCAGAAAGGTTCGTTGAAATGACGAACAAGACTATACTTACTGCGCCCGCCGCCACCGCCACCGCCGCCGCCGCCGCCACCTCCACCGCCGCCGCCCCCATAACCCCCACCATATCCATCTCGGTCCCGCCGCGGTCCTCTCGCGTGCTCCACGATCACGCGTTCCCCGCACAGATCTTTACCGTTCAGCTCGTAGACGGCGTCGTCTGCATCACGGGTGTCCTCAAACTCCACAAACCCGTACCTGAAAAAAAAATTAAGCACAACTTCGGTTAACAAAGACCTCCAGCATAACATAAACGTGACCCTGGACCACAAAACCAGTCTTAGGGTGTGTTCAGACTCATGTTTGGTTCGATTAAAACAAACTCTGGTGCGATTTTGATTCGGGTTAATTTGAGTAAAAGTGAACGATGCCATCAAACAAGTGGACCAACACCGCTAAAAAGATGGGTCTCGGTCCACTTCAAAATAAACTCTGGTGCGGTTCGAATGAAAGATGAATGCAACATGGATCATATACTTCTAAACGAACCAAAAACAGGAAGTAATGACAAGATGCAATGCTATGCGACATGATTTCATGAAGGGACAAAGCAGTGTTTTCTTTTATGCCAATAATCATTAGGATATTAAGTAAAGATCATGTTCCATGAAGTTATTTTGTAAATTCCCTACCGTAAATATCAAATTAATTCTTGATTAGTAATATGCATTGCTAAGAACTTCATTTAGACAGCTTTAAAGGCGATTTTCTCAATATGTTGCACCCTCAGCATCAGGATTTTTAACATATTTGGATCATAAACTATAACATTACATCAATGGAAAGCTTATTTATTCAGCTTTAAGATGTACAGATTTTAATGATAAAAAATTAAAATAATAAATAAACTGCCCCTTATGACTGGTTTTGTGATCCAGGGTCATAAATGTGAAATTTAGAGAACAGCAGTTGGGTTCTAGAAGTAAAAATCCTATTCAGTTTCTCAAAAAAGATTTTTAATTTCGATTTTTAAATGTTTATTCGATGATAGACAATTAGCTTATCCAACTGATTTGTCCAATATGCAAAAAAAAAAAAAAAAGTTTTGGTAAGCAAATAAAAACATTAAGCCGCTCGGTTTCAATAAGACAAAAACGAGCGCCATGTTGGTAGTGCGGCGTTTTGAATGGACTGTACATTCTGGCAAATGTAGTCCGTCATCCGGGTACTTCATGCACACAGTAGTTGTGCACTGGGCCGATACTACATAAGGGAGAAATAGCACAAGACGCATCTTAGTATGCCATTACAAAATATCCTAACATATTCAGGTGCTTTTATAAACGCATTCACTAAAGTGTGTTTGAACTAGTGCGTGTAACACCCAAACATCAGCGCGTCGCTGTAACGTTAGCGTTTGCGAATTCAGGTCAGCACCATTACCAGGATGTGTAGTCTACACACCAACTACAGTTAACTAACTCATTTATAAACGTTCGTCCTTCGAAATTATTTATCATACCTTATAATCGCTAAACAATATAAAGTCTTAAATAAAAAAAAAATAGCAATTTAATCGTATAAATTAAGCTCAAGCGTTGTGCACAACAAACCCCTCCGCCATTTTGAGCACGCGGTATCAGCCTCAACAAGGAAGATAAAATTAACCCACCACATTAAGCATTTAAACCACATCCACTACGTTTAATGTATTAAATACATTATAAAATAATATATTATTAAATAAAATACATTGAAAATGTAATGCTGTTATCTTTATGAGACCGTGGCCTCGCGTTACGCCGCTTCACAAACTTACCCGTTCTTCAGATCGATCTCCAAAAGCTTCCCGTAGCCGCTGAAAAACCTCTGTATGTCTTTTTCTCGCACATGATAACTCAGCCTGCCGATGTACACTCGCGGCATGGTTAAAGTTTAGTAAATTAAAAAAACAAACGTACGGACCCTTGCAGCTTTAAACGCTATCGCTCTCTACGGAATGGCCACCTTGCGGTTATAACGGCCACGTTTTTGACGTCACTTCCGCCGTGCTACCGTCTCTACGCGCATATGCACTGTAGCAGATACTGAATGAATGCAAATATACAACACAACCTCATATTGTTATGTTTATTGGTAAGGATTATAAATACAAATATAAATAATTAAAGTGCCTGTTTAGACTTAGTCCACATTTACGACTCGGTCAGTGTACGACTCGGAACAGTGGAGTTTGTCATGGAAGACTTCCAAGTGTTTTTGAACACAAAGAGGCAAAAATAAAGATGCTAAATCCCATTGTTCATTACACACTCAGAAGACATTTCTTCAATTACGATATACATTTTTAACAGGATTTCAAAATCAGTTTAGTGGAAGGGACAAAAAGCTAATCATGTAAGTGTTACTTAATCAACTTGCATATTATTCTTTAGCACTGCATACCAACTTGACATTAATAGTGCTTTGTCAGTCTTGCAGCTATTGTAAGGCATCTCAAGAATTTGATACTATTTAATAGTATAAATTCAGTCTTCTATAATTTACTCTCAGAAACCATCTTCACTCGTATCACTCCCTCTTGTGCACAGGAAGCTGCAAGAACGCCATCCTGTCTCCACAAGCGCCCCTGGACAAAGCCTCTGCTACCTCCTGATAGGAAATGAAGGTATATTACATATTAAAACATTCACAGATCACAACAAGGTATTATCATCAACATATATTGAACTGTACGTTCGTAATCAACTCCATAAACTTGCAAGAATAGACAAAAGTGGCTTGCTGACCTGACCATGGGCTTTCACATTCATAAAGCATCCACTCATCTGCTCTGAATGTGCTGTGAAACCACATGGTATGATCCAGAGAGGCTAAAAACTGGGCCCTGTGATTTGGGTAAGGTAACAGTGCCGTACCCAGGAAAGAGTAGTCTGATACATACGCTGCCACGCAACAGTGCAGTTTCATATCACCAGGTCCTAAAAAATGAAACAGTATAAAATTCTGAAATGTGAAATGTTAAATATGTAATGTACAACCAGTTGGTCATTATCTAAAATAATCACAACAGGGTGATTAGGATTTTTTCTTACAGGTTGTTCATCTGACTGTAAATAAAAAGTAAAGATCTGAATGAGATTTTTAAATAGGGAATTTAAAAAATATAAGTAAAAAATAATAATTTTGAAAAAACAAACAAAAAACATTTTAAGATTGCAATCCCAATAAAATAAGTATTTCTTTTCAAAGCAAAATGTAAATGTATATTCAAAACTAATGTATATTCACAATAAGATTTTTCATGACTTCAAGATTTACTTTTTTTTGCATGCAGTTTTTGTGAAAAAGAAATGTGCACAGTTGTACTGAATGTGCATTTGTAAAGCAATTGAAAATCATCATTACTAATGTGTAATTATAAATATCTTAATACATGACATGCAAATTATGATAGGAATTGCTTGATAGGAAAAGCTTGTCTGTATATTCAGCACTTCATTTGTATTTTAAAGACAATTAATGTAATCATGAAATTACAAATTAAGATTCTTGAGTAAGTCCTTAAGTGAGTCCAAAAAGTTTCAACTAATCGCATTGCGACTAATATAAAACTTTCTCATTTGATTCTAAATAAAATGCCCAAAGTTACCAAAAACAAGTGTATTATTTCCATAATAAGTGCACTTTTTAAAAGTATGCTAAAGTGTACTTCTGAATCCCTGAATATTCCAGGTTTTTCTTCACTGTGGGAACCTTGAATAATGAAAAGTTCATCCATTTGAAAATAAAACCTTGCATTTTAATTTCAACCTCACAACCAACTGTATGGCACATTAATTATATTGCACAATGCCTCATTATAAGTGTTTTTACTGTAAAGAAGTGATTGGATGACATGCTTATTATACCTATATGCCCCCTCGCTCGCACCCAGAATAATTTCTTTGGTTCCATGGCAAAACGCCTGTAAAAATCAGGTGGGTTGATTGGCTTGATCTCTATAGGAACTTCATCAGCAAGTATTTTATTCAGACCCTGCCGCGTATTGTCTGTCAGGTTTGGATCGCTATAAAACAAAAAGAAAATTGTGTAAAAGTGCAGCAGGTTTTTGTAATGCACTACGGCAAGCACATTGTTTTGGCTGAGACCTTAGGTAGTGCTGAATGAGTTCTTCTATGGTGAGTAGTGCGTCCGGGGGAGGGACGGAGGGCATGGTGAACTGATGCTCCAGTGGACTCGGCTGCTGCATGTGAAATGACGCCTGACAGATCAGTATGGGTTGACCGTGCTGAATGGCTTTGACAGATCGCACACAAAAACTGCGGCCATCCCGAATTCTTTCCACCTGGTACAGCACAGGTATCTTTGGGTCCCCTGGAACACAAAGTTGTTGAAAAATAAAGGTAAACCCAAATTTTCCATATGCATGAGGCTATTTGTGAATAGGAAAATCTGAATTTACCTGCTCTCACAAAGTAGCAGTGCAATGAATGGGCATAGAGATGTTCACCAACAGAATTGGCTGCAGCTACAAGAGCCTGTCCAACAATCTGCCCCCCGAAAAGGCGTTTGGTGCGAGGAACCCAGTGATGTGTCCCTCTGTGAGAAAGAAAAACATGGTGCTTTTTGTTAGTGTGGAAGGAACTTTAATACTGGCAGCTACTATATATGCACAAAAAGCTAAATGACTCTTTCAGACTTATGTTGTATTCTGATGCTACATTAAATTCATTTTATTTTGAGAAAAGCATTTGCTTACCTGTACAGGTCGGTGTCGAGCTTGTCTAAATTCAAAACACTTGTAACCAGAACACTTCTGAGATCTGCTTCACTTGTCTTAGAAACATGGTTTACTACAATATCAACTCGAGGTTCACTACCGCGTTCAGCCATATTTACTGTATCTGTGTGAGAGGCGGGATCGCGGAAGTACTCCCCACGTGGCGTGTTGCATGCTTTAAACGTCGTAGTTAAATATTTTTGGTAAATGTTGTTATGTATTTGTATAGTAGTGTATATAAATAGGAATTATTACATTAGTAATAGCAGAAAATAATCAATCTGAATCTTCGAATCAATTGAATCACCATTCACTGTTTCGAACCTAGTGGTCGAAACACCGCACGCTGAGGACATCTGTTGGTCAAATGCATACGGAAAGCAGTTACAATAATCTTTGTAAATATAACAATATACAGTTTAGGTGAAAACTAACTAGGCAATATTTAATGGCTATAGAACTTGTCGTATTAATAATTATAATAATTAATAATTGAATAATAATTTAGATAATTATATAATATGAATAAATAATAATAAAAATGACTTTATTACCAGTTTTAATGCTTAGTTACTTTTCACCCAGTCTGTACAATATCCTTAGATTTTCTGAATAGTTCATAAATATGGGTATAGTGTGTAATATAGCTATTAATGTTTTAAATAAGTTTGTGTTCCTACCTAATTGATCCACAGCTGTGTTTTTTTGTTTAGTGATAGCTGTTCATAAGTCTGTTTGTCCTGAACAGTTAAACTGCCTGCTGTTCTACAGAAAAAAAGTATTTGGGTCCAACACATTCTTTGGTTTTTCATAATTTTTTTATGTATTTGAACTTATTCCAACAATGATTTTATGATTTTGAGAACCATCTTTTCACAATGAGGACAACTGAGGCACTCATATGCAACTATTACAGAGGGCTCAAATGCTCATTGATGCTCCAGAAGAATGCTTTAAGAGCCAGGAATATTTAATTTAAAGATCAGGGTAAATGTAACTTATTTTGTCTTCTAGGAAACATGTCACTATCTTCTGTAGCCTCTGAAGAGCAGTACTAAATGAAAATATATATATATAATAAATAACAATAAGAGGCAAAATAAGAAACATTTATACATCTCCATTCTGTTTTCACCCCCAGCTCCTTAATTGTCCTTAGTGTGAAAAAATGCATCCTAAAATCATACAGTCATGGTTGGAAAGGGTTTAAATACACAAAAAATACTGGAAAACCAAAGAATCTGTGGGACCTGAAGGATTTTACTGAAGAACAGCAGGCAGTTTAACTGTTCAGGACAAACAAGGGACTCTTGAACAACTATCACTAAACAAAGAACAGCTGTGTATCATTCAGGTAAGAACACAGTATTAAGAATCAAGGGGATGTAAACTTTTGAACGGGGCCATTTTTATCAATTAAACTATTATTTCCTCGTATATATATATATATATATATATATGCCCACTAACAGGGAACATTCTATAGACTAAAGTTCTGAAAAGGTTCTCTTAAAGTTATGAACAAACGTTCCATTCATGTGTAATGAAATAGAACTTTTAATTTTTGATTTAGATTTGGAAATATTCTTTGTTCAAAATGATACAGTGAAACATTTCTATTAACTTTTTTCTTCAGTGTGGAAGCACTGAGTGAGACTTCCGATTCAATAGCCGCTATAGGGAAATAACGAGAAGAATAATAACATGCAGTAAATGGTAAAACTGTTTGCACTACAAATCAGATAATACGATAAAACAATACAATAAAATAATATGGTAAGACACACCAATTTCCAATATCAATCAGCAAAATTAGCTGTTTTGTACAGCTAAAAAAATCTAAACGTGGATAAGGCCGTAAGCCAAACCCATACATTTACAAATGGCCATGCCCGATCTTACATGGAGAAAAATGTGGATAGGCCTACTGTTCATAAAAAGAAAGAAGAAAAAAAAATTAAAAACATTTAAGAAACATTAAAAACTAGACACTTTGAATGTTTAGCAATCACAAGAAATTGTTTATAACTTTAAGCTGCAAAACCTGCAACATTTTGCCTTGTGAGTTGTGTTTTGGTGGGAGGAGATTGAAAGAAAATGTAAAAGCCTTGTAATCAGCCCAAACTTCTTCTTTTTTTTTTTTGAATCAGTCTGATCTGACCTATTCTTTTAGATAAAATTTAGGTAAACTGTTCTCAACTCTTAACATGACACGTGTGGTTCCACTATCACAAAGAGCCCACAAGGTGGCGTCACAGGTTAATTTTTTTTAGTGCTTTTGACAAATCATGTAACGCTGTTTTTTAAAATCAGTATTTTAAATAACACTGATTATATGACATATTACGACTATTAATACATATTAATATATCTTATAAAATCCACAAAGCATGCCATAACACTTTATTTCTTGCGCGAGTAGTTCACCGCAAAAATTAACACACTTAAACAAAAATTAAAACACATTAAAATAACAATACGATCTTTTTAACATTAAAAAAATAAATAGATACATTTTTAAAAAATCCGATCTTTTCCCCAGATGTGCCTCAGCGGGCTCCCCATCAGCACACGCACGTGCACGCGCACTCGGGTTCTCCTCCTCCAGTGCTGCTGTAGCTGTCAAACTGAATTACATCCATCGCCGCCGTACGGTCGCTGCTCATATTCCCACACGCAGATTGGCTTTTCTCTATTTTATCGTCGGTTCTCATCTCCATGGCCACATCGGATGGATCAGAAGATTGCGTTGTGCAGAGAGGAAGATCTCAAAGTGATCCGAGCATCCTTACAGACACTCGTGTCGTTTATACGAACAGCACAGGTGAGTGATACAGACCGTTATTCGGCAAAAACCGTATCCGTTTACTGCATAGATATCTGATTTTACAACTGCGGAGGGATAGTTACATAGGCAGCAGATGTCGTTGGTCGAGAAAACAATAATATAGGTATGTGACTGGATGTCTTTACACATGCATTGCCCAGTGGCTGCCTCTGCTGATGTTGTTGATGATGCACGAAGATGAAACGCATCAGTGACATGAAGACTGTTGTTCATCCTGCGTTCAAGTGCTGGTGCTGATGCTGCTGTGACGCGCCGGGTTTCCCCATGACTGATGGATGCTTTGGGTTGCACATCCTGAAATGTCCAACACCATGAGCTCGTTTAAAGCCTGACATGAAACTGTTTACCCAGTCTGTTTTACCTTTGGTGTCCTCTGCATTTGCCTAGCAGCACACGTTACTAATTAGAGCTGTGTCTTTTACTGACCTTTAGTTACATTGAGTAATATGCACTAGATTATGATTCATCCTGCTGCTGGAAGGATGACGGAATGAAGGATGAGCCATCATTACTTCAAGTTGTAACAAAGTGTTTGTAATGGCTTCATTAGAGGGGGTAAATACAATTAGCGGAGACAGGCCTAATCAATCACAAGGATCCTTTCCACCAGTATTGTTGAGTGGCAAATTACTAAATTGGAGTTTTTCGTTAATAAGAACATGCGAGAAAACAGCTCCTAGTATTAGCAGCTGTTGCTTATGACTAGTTCTAAATGAATGTACAGTTTGAAGTTACGTAGTGGTGAAAATGCGTTTGTATTTTCTGAACTAAACATTTACTGGGTTATGTTTATCTCTGAGATTTGTGATATTAACAGTTATTCTAAACGTAGGCTACTTCTGCATCACTTTCCATTTGACTCCATCAGTGTGGAAACTCCCTCACCCTGGCTGGCTAATGTGGGATTAGTGATTGAAATGTGTTAAAAGCTCTTTGTTTGGATACAGACAGGTGGTGAACATTTATCCTTGGATTTGGAGCCGATCACACTTGCCCAGTAACATATCAGCGGCTTAATACTTGGTTACTTGCTTAACTGAGCTGATGCACGCTTTCCCAAATGATTTGTACTGTATATTGGATACCTTATTTATATCCTCTTGTAACTAATGCAGATATGTTTGTTAGAAGGCTGCTTGTTGTTGTGGTGTGTTATGAGTTAATGTAACTTAACATTACTGCCTTCAGTGTTGGGTGTAACTAGTTACTGTAATTTAATTCCTTTTCCCTTGAAAAAGTAAAGTAAGGGTTTATTCATATTTTTTTCAGTCATTTAATTACAGTTACATCTTATGTAATTAAAGTTAATACCGTGTATGGGCTGTAGAACATTTATATACAATACAATCCAAATCTAAAGACTAACCGCATGTTTTTTTTGTACCTTTCTCACTACTTTGGTGAATTAATAAGAATATTGGTAACTAGTTGGTTATTAGCATGAATATTACTTGGATATTGGCTGTTTATTATTACTTTAAAAGCACATATTAGTGACTTATTTTGCAAGACCTTATTCTAAATCCTTAATCTTATCCAATTCTTGAACTTAACTACTTTACTAAGTATTATTAAGCAGTATATTGAGGCAAACATCATAGTTAATAGTTAGTAAATAGTAAGAACTGGACCCTAATCTATTATTTATTTGAAAGAAATACAAGAACCGTTTCATATCTATCCTTGTATCATTAACTTGTTGAGGTAGTAATTAGTTATAAGTAATTAAATAGTTTTTGGAGAGTGTAATTTGCAGAGTAATCTAATTACACTGTTGAAGATGCAATTAATAACTAGTAATTAATTACTTAGAGTAACTTACCCATCACTGACTGCCCATGTGCTTCTAGTGCACTTCTTAAAAGTACAATGAAAAATGTACTTGCGGAAAATACCTTAATAAAACACCACTTTAACAAGTGCACTTTCATTGCTATTTTTCTTAACACACTTAAATTAAAGACACTTTCAAAAAGTGCACTTTGTAGTCATTTAAAAAAATGACTACAAAAAAATAAATACATTTACAAGTACATTTTTAAATAATTGTATGTTAATACTCTTTGTCGTGATTTAAAGTACACATATTACACTGTAAAAAGTGTTTTATCACAAAACCTGACATGAACTGGATATGGAAACATTTAAATGTAATGTTTTATTCAAGTCAAAAGGATTATTGAGTACAACTGAATCAACATGACTACCCAATTTACCTAAGTTACACCATCAAAAGTTGTTTTTAAAAATTAAACTGCACATTGTTACTTTTGCTGTGGCACTTGCAATGCAAAGGTCATGAATTTGACAGGGCATGTTTTAATGCATTGAGGTCCTCTCAATATAACAATTTGAATAAATCTTAGAAGTTTTATTTGACACTTAGTGATATTGATAATTAGTGATAATTATTTAAAAAATTATTCTGACCAGCATTTCTCTTGTAATCTGACCAGATTACAAGTAATCTAGTAACTGGTAAAGTAACACATTACTTTTTAAATTTACATTGAAATATATGAGTTACAGTACTTTACTTTAACTAACGCAAGTTTCTTTGTTTTCCCAATTATTCACTGACAGCTCCCCTGTCCTATGTTATTAATTTCATCTTTGGTGAAAAATGGTCCTTATTGCCAAAAATATAACTTTGAGGTTATTTGTTATTTAAAAAATAAATATGCAAGCCCAGCTCAGATGTCAAACAGTAAAAAGTAACTAAGTCATGCATTTAGTTGCTTTTTTCATGGAGTAATCCAGTAATGTAATGCATTTTCCCCCCAAGACTGATTCTGACATATTATATGATATCACCTAAATGTCCTGTAAAAAAGAAAAGCAAAAGCAAAACAAACTCTGGTTGGTTGGTTTACATGTCAAACAGGTTTTTTTGTCAAAGGGGGCAGTTCTTGACCTTAATAAGATGCTAAATTGACCATTTACAAGCTGGCTGAATGACACTATTGGTTTGTTTAAGTCATGTCAAAAAGATCATATTTATGAGTCACCAAGTAGTCATAATTACAAATGGAAAACTTTGAACTATCTTTAAGTCCTTGAATTTCCAAGTTGGGGGAGTTTGAATGAGAAAATATGGCAAATGCAATAGATGCATTAGTATTGACATGCAATTTTGTTAAAATTATTTTTTTCATTTACAATAATAACTAGCTAAGTCACATGTACAAAGTTTGATAGTGTCGTACAGTTATAATTGAACTGATTGATTCAATTTGCAGCACCTTCATAAATTAAAGCATTAAAAAGCAAAAACATTTTTGGTGGGTGAGCTTTTTTATTCATTATTTTGTAGAAGTGGAAGTAAAAGATTCTGCTTAAGGAAGGGTACATCACCAGGACTTGACCATAACAAGTGCCACACAAATCAACCTTCTCAAAGGCATATTGGATGGATAGGCAGCTAAATGATGCTCAGCTATCAGTGTTGAAGTCGAGACAAGCTTATTCAAGTCTGATTCCAGGCCGAGACCTGAGTAGGTTGAGTCTGAGTAAAGAAGAGGGTGATTCAGAGCAGATCATATACAACTGTCAGCACAGACCATAAAAATATATCTGTAGTGACTGGATAAAACCAAGACCAAGAAAATACTGTCTAAAAGTATTGTGCTTTTGTAGGTTCTGAGAAGATTTCTTCCCTAAAAAGACACTTCGGTCCATATAATCATATCTCAGTGCACATCAGAATATTGGCAGCACGCTGCATAACAAAATGCGACATAGCAATGATGCCACTGGCCAAGCTTTCTCGTCTCTTTCACTGGTGAGAACGAAGCCTTTCATCCCTGCAGCACACCCACTGCGGCTTTGATCTCGCCTCTTGAGCTTGCACTTGAGAAACAGAGCCAAAGCCCTCATACGAAAAGACGGAGATAAACAGATATGGTACAGGAGGAACGTTGAAAAGAGGACATGACACATGTGGAAGTTTCCTAACGACAGAGAGCATCAGCTGCACAGCAGATGCATAAATGATTGGGCCGCATTTACGTTATGATCCGAACAGACAGAGATGCAGAGATAAATGGTCAAACAGATTGTTTAGGACTGAAGAGGGAATCTATCTGCACAGATGTAGCCCACACTAGCTAACCATTGACCTGTTACTCACACTTTCTCCCAGCCAGTCAACGCAGAATTGTTGAGTATTTAGAGCCCTTCCTCCACACTGTGGTGGGCAGAGGCAGCAAGCCACTGAAGGGTCTTTTTAAAGTTGTAGCTGTGTATTGTTCACTGGACAGGATGTAGGGTCTGACTCATCGGCTGCTGAAGCAACATTTCATGCAGGCCATGAACTGTAATTTCCACAGACATTCACATATGTCAAACTGATTATCTGGGTAATGTCATATTGTAATGATTTGTGTATGTAATAGAGTGCTGCAGGGACGATGTACTGTAGGCTAAAACCCAGAAACGGGTTTGCATTGTAGCACTCCTGGATCCATCGTTCTGAAGGCAGTTAGTTTTTGGTTAAATGCCTGAAAAGCTCAAGACATTGTCATGTTTTATTCTGTGACATAAAATAGATCAGTAATACCCCTTGTGATATTTTAAAGGGGACATGAACTGCCTTTTTTTTAATTATTTTATACTATTCTCTGAGGTCCCTTATAATGTTATCAAGATTTTTACATCAAAAAACTTAGAATAGGCTATTTTAGAAGTAATAGGCTATTTTCTGTCCTGTTTTTAACCCAGTTCACCAGAAATCTCTGTTTAAATAGGTGTGGCAGATTTTAGTCTTGGAAGTAAATGCCTTTAGGTCAAAAACACATAAATACTCAGTACATACAGTATCTCACAAAAGTTAGTACACCCCTCACATTTCAATTACCATTTTAGTATATCTTCTCAAGGGACAATACTATAGAAATTAAGCTTGTATAGCATTATAGATTTACTGCCCTCTGAAAATAACTCAACAAACAGCCATTATTGTCAAAATAGGCAACAAAAGTGAGTACACCTTAAGTAATAACTGCAGTATGTTCTTTAACCATACAAAGCCACATGTCCTATTCATCATGTTTATGTTTTTGTCTGCTTGACAGGACCATACAAAGTTGTGTATCTTGTATTAGAGCAGTTAAAATTTGGTGCTTTAAGTACAATTCTCTCATACTGACCACTGGATGTTCAACATGGCATCTCATGGCAAAGAACTCTCTGAGGATTTGAGAATTAGAATTGTTGCTCTCCACAAAGATGCATGGCCAAGGCTATTAGAGGTTCAGTAATATCCTAAAACGAGTTACACTACAGTGGTCAGGGTCATACAGAGGTTTTCCAAGATGAGTTCTATTTGGAACAGGCCTTGCAAGGGTTGATCAACAAAGTTGAGCACTTGTTCTGTGCGTCAGGTTCACAACCTGGCTTCAAAAAACAGACACGAGTGCTGCCAGCATTACTTTAAAGGTTGCAGAAGTAGAAGGTCAGCTTGTCAGTGCTCAGACCATACACCACACACTGCAACAAGTCGGTTTGCATAGGCGTCGTCCCAGAGGAAAGCCTCATCTGAAGCTGGCTCACAAGAAAGCCCGCAAACAGTTTGCTGACAACAACCTGTCCAAGAGCATGAATTACTGGAACCATGTCCTGTGGCCTGATGAGACTATAAGATAAACTTGTTTGGCTCAGATAGTGTCCAGCATGTGTGGCGATGCCCTGGTGAGGAGTACCAAGAAAATTTTGTCTTGCCTACAGTCAAGCATGGTGGTGGTAGCATCATGGTCTGGGGCTGCATGAGTGCTGCTGGTACTGGGGTTGCAGTTCATTGAGGAAAACATGGATTCCATTATGTACTGTACATTCTGAAGCAGAACATGATGCCTTCCCTCCATGATAGTGATACCAAACACACCACCAAGATGACAACTGCCCTGCTGAGAAAGGGGAAGGTGAAGGTGATGGGGTGGCCAAGTATGTCTCCAGACCTGAACCATATTAAGCACCTGTAGGGCATCCTCAAGCGGAAGGTGGAGAAGCACCATGTGTCTAACGTCCAGCAGGTTTATAAGGAGTGGAAGAGGATCCCAGTAACAACATGTGCAGTTTTGGTCAATTCCATGCCCAAGATGATTAAGGCAGTGCCACATAACAATGGTGCTAACACAATATTTTGACACCTTTCACTTTGGGTGTACTCACTTTTGTTGCCAGCTTTTTTGACAATAATGGCTGTATGTTGAGTATTTTTCAGTAGACAATAAATCTATACGGCTATACAAGCTGCACATTGACTACTCTAAAATATATCCAAGTTTTATTTCTATAGCATTGTCCCTTGAGAAGATATACTAAAATGGTTGCTGAAATGTGAGGGGTGTATTCACTTTTGTGACATACTGTATACATAAAGATGTCTAACAACAGACAAAGCAATAGTGACAAGGGATCACATAATAAAAACAGTTACTGTTGCAACATTACTATTGGATCCAATATAGTCGGCACAGCATCTTTTTTTTAGTTTCAATCTTTTTGAAAATCCTGCATCAAATTGTGGCTTGTTTGTAAACAAATCTGCAGTAAAATGAAGTGAACAAAGGACCAAGATCTTACTGACGCAGTCTGGAACTTCATTAAAAATAAAATTCATCCACTCTTTTCCCAACATTGGGATCAGAAGGAAGGCAAAACAAAGACTGTGCTCTTTCACAGCTCTGCACAGCATCATTGTATTTGGCACGATCTTATCGTTCGGTTTTGCGAAATAGTCTCAATAAACAGTATAATGGCGTTAATGTGAAGACTAATTAAAAAAGAAGTTAACAACTCACACACTTAGATATAACCATTTTGTTACCTCAAAATAAGACTTAAAATGGCATGAGTTTTTACTCAGTAATCAGCTTGGTGAAATGTAAAGTAAAACCATGCGTCTGTGACAAATATTTACCAAGCTTTGATGACTGATGGTCCAAAAAAAAATAGTTTAAGGTTAAGGGAGTAGATCACTTCCAGAACAAAAATTTAAAGATAATGTACTCACCCCGTTGTCATCCAAGATGTTAATGCCTTTCTTTCTTCAGTCGTAAAGAAATTTTTTGAGGAAAACATTTCTGGAATTATCTCCATAAGTTTGAACATCCAAAATGCAGTTTCAATGCAGCTTTAAAGGGCTCTAAACAATTCCAGCCGAGGAATAAGAGTCTTATCTTTTCTCCTCCAACTTCAAAATCGTTCTACATCGCTGTTTTACCTTTTTTTGTAAAGGACGTTTGACCTTCTTTGCATGTTTACTTTGTAAACACTGGGTCAGCAATTCTGCAGCGATGTAGGACGATGTATGGAGACAATTCCTGATGTAGGACTATATAGAGATAATTCCTGAAATGTTTTCCTCAAAAAACATAATTTCTTTACGAATTAAGAAAGAAAGGCATGAACATTTTGGATGACAATGGGGTACATTATCTGTAAATTTTTGTTCTGGAAAAGAACTACTCATTTAACTATTAAAATGAATACCTGAACATACAGTAAATTCACAAATAAAATATATTGTTTAATTAGTTACTGCCTTGAGTTCTTACTTTGGAATAAATGTAAACTGCTTAAAATGGTTAAATGGTTAAAAATGGTTGTAATTCCTTAGCATTTTATGTTATATTTTTGTTCAACCCCTTGAATTAAAGCTTAAAGTCTGCACTTCAATTTCATCTTGATTGTATCATTTTTAAAACTATTCTAGTGGCATACAGAGCCGAAAATTGTGAAAAGTGTGTCAGTGTCCAAATATATATGGACCTGACTGTATATATACTTTTCCTGATAGTGTAAGTTATGTTTATTTGACAAAGATGTATAATTTGATTGTTACAAATGTTACAACAAAAATAAAAAAGGAAAAAAAAAGAAAGAAAGAACAAAAATCTTTGAGGACTTGCTTTCTCATTCAAAACAACACCAACATTGTATTTACAATGCATGGAAACTATACTAACTCAAACTTTCAGGGATTTTATTTTTTTTTTTTTTTAAATATAGAATGAAAGAGTTGAGAGAATATAGAATGAGAGAGATTTGGCTTGTTTAGGCAAGGTTTGCTTACTTTACTTTCTTTTAGTGAAAAAAAAAAAAAACATTTATCAGTGCCATAGTTACCACTCAGAACACCTTAGCAAACACATAGCACTCCAAAAAATTTCTGAACACCTTGAAAACCATACTGCAAACCACTGGCAAACACTTTAGCATTGCAGCAGCAGTTTTTGCAGAACAGGCACCACTGTTTTCTTCTGACATTTTTCCTCTGATCTTAGACCAGTTTAGCCCCATTTGAAGTCTGCAAATGGTTAGTGTTTGAGATGGGGGAGCTCATGGTCACAGATCAGTGTGAAGCTTTGCAGATCACTCTCTTTGTGCCCAGAGTCGCTCCAGGGTGTCTTGAGCTGGATTAGCCTCCTCCTCTAATCGTCAGGAACCTATTGGATCAGTTTTGCGTGTACATCAAAGACTACCCCACTTTTTACCCATGATTCTCTCGTATTTTCATTGTATAAGACTCTTAAATGTTCCACCGATTTCAGGACTATTAGATTAAGACACCCCTCCACCTCATTTGTATTCATGTTTTATTAATCAGCCATCTATATTTAGCCATTGTAGGATTTTTGCAGCAAATTTTCAAAGCAGTGATTAATCCAGAACATGCAGGAGGAGCTCTTCAAAGAGTTTTGACTGTACTGCACTAGTGTTGAGGTTGACGATGACACCCATTGTAGAGCTGTTACAGACCTCGTAAAAACATGCCAGCTCCATTTCCTTCAACCTGTCTCATAGTAAAATCAAATCAGTGACGCTAATAAAATATTGAACATGCAAGGGAGAGGGAATGGGTAAAACATTGTGAATGAGTTGTCTGAAGAGCTTTCTTTGGAGTTCGGCATGCAGACACAGATTTCATGTGGGCCTGATCAGCTGTTGTTTGTTTCTTTAGCTTTTTATATCATAATTTTGAACTTTGCATACTTTGCACGTTTCCTGGTTTTAGTGAGCATTCTCTAGTGCATTTTGGGTTGACAGTGGAAGCACTGGATCCATGATTGAGCTTCTCACAAACTAGGATGATTTTAAAGGGATAGTTCACCTAAAAATAAAATTTCTGTCATTAATTACTCACCCTTTTGTCGTTCCAAACTTGTAAAACCTTTGTTTGTCTTTGGAACACAAATTAAGATATTTTTTGATGAAATCCAAGAGCTCTTTGACCCTCTAGACACAGCAAGGGTTCTACCACATTCAAGGTCCAGAAAGCTACCAAGAACATTGACAAAATAAACAATGACAATGACTAAATCTACAAGAATTGTTAAATAAAGTTGTTATTTTAGTTTTTTTTGTGCAGCAAAAAGTATTCTCATAGCTTTATAGCATTCTGGTTGAACCACTGATGTCACATGGACTATTTTGTCGATGTTCTTGGTACCTTTCTGGACAGTAAATGTGGTAGGACCCTTGCTGTCTATGGAGGATCAGAAAACTCTTGAGTTTCATCAAAAATCTTAAAGGGGGTATAACACATACAGTTTCACCCAATCGTATGTTAATTTTGAGTACCTAAAGAGTAGTTCCGCATCCTTCATATCTCCAAAATGTCTTTAGTTTGATCATATTTACAAAAGAAAGATACAGCTTTACGATTCTCTCCGAAAACAGCTGAGCTACTGGAGGCGTGCCGTGGGCGGAGCTAAAGATTGATGAGAACTCAACATTTGACGCTGTTTCACTTACTAGCTGCAGTTCTGAATCACGACCGGGATCTTTTATAGCTGGGACCGCTCCATCTTTCAGTATAAAACGATGTGCAAATCCAGCGTCGAACTGGGCCTTGTTTATAAAACGTTCGTCAACAAACACACTTGCAAAACTCCATTTCTGCCCTGGAAAAAGACACTGCATCATCCACTGTTCACGTAATGCTGGGTTCTTTGGGAAGCTGAGCAATGTTATCTTTGCCTTACAACCAAAACCACACTTCTTTAGAGACATTCTTACAGAGTAAGTCCCATGCAGCAGTGCAGCCGAATAAAGCGCGTTGATGGGGGCGCTCTTGCTCTGGTCGATGTGTGCGCGGGCGCGCTCTTTCAGGAGAGTTCCACCCTTCAGGACGTCATAAAGAGCCATGATCGAAAAAAAACTTTCCGAAACTTGAAACCCGGAAGTGTGTATTCAGCACAGAAATACTCTGTTATACATCCAAATCATTTTTTTTGAAACTTTGGCCATGTTTAGCATGAGAATCCAGCTCTTTGGCATAGATAACTTAACATGCATGAAACAGCACTGGACCCCCCTCCCCCCTTTAATTTGTGTTCCGAAGATGAACAAAGGCCTTACGAGTTTGGAACAACATGAGGGTGAGTAATTAATGACAGAATTTACATTTTTTGGGTCAATTATCCCTTTACTTGATTCCCAACACCAGACTCAAATAAACAGTTAATGCATTTATTTATTGCATTATTAACTCTATAAGTAAATCCCTTCAGGAGACATACAAGTTGTCCTCATATCTCATAGGGATCGTGATCAACCCGCCTGGGTGTAATTTGCAATAATGACTTTACTGCAAGGACTCTGTATCTATTGTCCTGTATGCATCATAATATGTTCTGACCTCTGTTCTTAAAGCTGTGTATAGGAGACAGGACATTAATAAATGAGAGTCCTGTGACATTATTTGAGGCATGCTGGGAAGTGTCGGAAAAACGGAGGAGGTCTAAAAAAGGCACCTGCCTGCCTGTTCCCCTGAGGATTGAGAAAACGGTGCTAAAGAGGGAGGTTAAAAGACGAGAGGCCCTGCCAAATGGATCTGCAGGGGTAGAGCATTTCTACACAGCCTCTGTGAAAGTCTCAGTACTGCAATTAATCGAGATTGTTTACACTGTGGAAACCCGTAGAAGTCCTTAGTACATCCCAAAACAATATACTATGCTCTGGTTTCTGAGGAATGAGTCAAAACCGGTGGCTGGTGAGGGGATTTCAAGTACGTTTGGTTCTCATCCAGTATCACTGCAGTTGGTCTGTGACTATCGTACGATGTCGAGGCAATTGTTACGTGGCCACCTGGCTGACAGCAGGGGGTTACGGTGTGCCGTGCTTTGGGCAAGTTCAGCCCAAGGTCACTGGTGACCCATCAGTCTTATGTGACCTTCGATTTCATTGTGTATGTGCAGAGCTATGAGGAAAAAAGCCGTACAGGACCAGTGTTGAAATCAGCATTGGGGCTGGGTCATTCTGTATTAATTCTAAAATTGTATTCTAAAAAGGATTTTTAAGTTGTGAGTAAAACAAAGATTATTGAGTATGTTTTACAAGAAAATACAATTTCAGTCTTTTTAATTTCATGTTTGTGACCCTGGACCACAAAACCAGTCTTAAGCAGCATAGGTATATTTGTTGCAATAGCCAAAAATACATTGTATGGGTCAAAATGATTGATTTTTCTTTTATGCCAAAAATCATTAGGATATTAAGTAAAGACCATGTTCCATGAAGATATTTTGTAAATTTGCTACTATAAATACATCAAAACATATCTTTTGATTAGTAATATGCATTGTGAAGAACCTCATTTGGACAACTTTTAAGGCAATTTTTTTTGCACCCTCAGATTCCAGATTTTCAAATAGTTGTATCTCGGTCAAGTCCTATCCTAACAAACCATACATCAATGGAAAGCTTATTTATTCAACTTTTAGATAATGCATAAATCTCAAGGGTCACATTTAAATAAATGTGTTACTTGCTGTGTCTTTGTAATTATTTGTGAAACAATTACAACATTTCTAAGTGAAAATTGTCTTAAAGTAGTTTTTTTCTTTTTTGCAGTGAAAATTCATTCAAATTTCAAAAAGAAAAAAAGAAACTCGATCAATAATCTATGAAATGCTATGATTTGTGATCATGGTAAGATTTTAAAAATAAATTTAATTTAGGATTGTCTGTAATGCTTTTTATTCAGTGGTGTATTAAATATTTATTAAATATATATTATATATTTATTAAATAGTTAACTAATTATATTATGTATAGCTTAATAGCTATTTATAGTCAAGGCCTATTTACACCAAAGGATGATAACTATAATGTAAACTATAAACTGTAAAATTTTAAAATTAATTTTAATTCTGTTAATTCTAATCCATCTGACATCAATGTGAATGCTTTTTTTATTGTTATACACTCTTAAAAATAAAGGTGCTTCATGATGCCATAGAATAACCTTTTTTGTCTAAATGGTTCCATAAAGAACCTTTAACATCTGAAGAACCTTTCTGTTTCATAAAAGGTTCTTTGTGGCAAAAGAAGGTTCTTCAGATTATAAGAAGGTAAGAAAGAGTTGGTTCTTTAAAGAACCTTTGACTGAATGGTTCTTTGCAAAACCAAAAATGGTTCTTCTATGGCATCGCTGTGAAGCACCTTTATTTTTAAGAGTGTAGTTATCATTCTTAGTGTTATCGGGCCATTAGCTTTGAGCTCATCGTTATGTTGTGTTCCTGAAATGTATTAAAATTCAAATGAGAAGAACAAAAAAATCAATAAATTGTGGTTAGTCAATACTAATCCTAAAATACTAGAATACTAAGAAGCTCTCCAGCCCACCAAATCATTTAAAGAGCAGGGGCCAGATTCACGAAACATTCTTAAGAAGAAATTTCTTAACTGCCATTTTCTTCTTATTTTTTAAAATAAGAAAAATGTTAAGAATATTTTGTATTCCCAAAAGTTCGTCTTAAGAATATTCTTATCTTTTTACTTAAGATCTTAAAACAAAAATTAAGAAAATTCAAATTCTTGAAAAGAATCTTCTTAAAAACCTTTGTAAATAACTTCTTAAAATTAGGATAGCCCGAGTCTTGTCTTAAATCCCAAATACTAATAATTGTTTAATGAATTTATTGGGATATTTCAAATTAATTGTTCTATTTAAGCATTGGAACACTACTAGTGACATATAATACATATTAGGACAATTAATAGAGATGAGTTGTGACAGCGATGATTGATAATGTAAACAGTGATCTGTCATGATTAGCCCATGTAATTAGCCTATAAATACGTAATCTTTGGCCGTATTTAGCATACGAATGCGCAGGACGCGTTTGCTGTAGCAGCGCGCACACACACACACACACGCACCGTAAGTGTTTATTTGGATGAGGGCACAGAAACAGCACAAAAATGAATAAAACAGTTCGCCGAAGCTTAAGACAGATCCTTTAAAAGTAACTGTTCAAAAACATTAAAAATGTGAAGCCGAGCACGAATCAAGATCGTGACAAAAATAGTGTGCGTGCTTATTATGATTATTAGAATATTTTGTAGAAGTTTGCAAAAAAAAAAGACAGTCCTTGAATTGCGAGTTTATAAATGCATCTTCAGCCATGTATTCACTCAGATAAAGATGTATTATGTTCTTCTTAAGAAAAAAAATTAAGATGTTCTTAAGAACATATTTGAGAACTTCTTAAGAATTGCACTTAAGAACATTCTTACGAACTTAGAATTTATCTTAAGAAATGTCTTAGTTTATTTCTTAAGAAGGTGTTTGTGAATCTGGCCCCAGGTCATATGGTATTTTAAAGTGTTCTAATATTGTGTTGGAGTTTCCTACAACAGGTTTAAATGCATCTATACAGTCATTTAATATTAGAATCCTTTTTCAATATTTTTGAAACAATTTGTTTGAAACAGTTCTGAGCTTAAAGAGCAGGTCATATGGGTTTTAGAAAAATATATGTTTGCAGTTTATAACGTAGCTATCCTTCAATGTAAACAGTCTGCAAAGTTGTTAATCAAAAAAGTGCATTATACATAAAGATATTGTCTCAAAAGAAAGAGTCGACTCAGAATCGCCTTAACGAGTCGTCATATTTTTGAATCTTCTGCCTGTTACCGAAATACATCAATGGGTAACACATTAGCATAATTCCCGCCTGCCTGTGAAACACAAACTGTCTGACCTGCCCACAAACACTTCCAATAGTTATTGTGTTTAAGTTTGTTTTGTTTTGATTGCACTCGGCTAACGTTTCCACCATTATTGTTTCGTTATGTGTTTACAGTTTAGCAGCTAAAATTTAGCTGTGGGCACGATTCGCTTGCATAAGTGTTGAACAAAATATTTTTATGTCATACTCCACTGTGGGCCACAGTGTACATCACAACAGGCTTGGCCAGCTGACCAATCAGAGATTAGACTTTTACAGACATTACTATGCATATAAATGTATATTCTGAGAAAATACCTTGCATTTAAACCTGTTGCAGGGGACTCCAGAGCTATTTTAGGACACTTTAAAAAACAAATGACTTTTAAGGTCTGTAATCCCCTCCCCTCCATAGGCCTACTCTGCTCTGATTGGTCAACTGTCTGTATACAATGCGTGTCGGAACCATAATTAATTTTTTCGCTCCGGAGGGTTACTTGTAAACAAAGATGCTATAAGGTTAAAAATGCCATTTATATTACCTTATCAATTCGAGCCTGAGTCACTCAATCGGAAACTGAATCGCAAACATGACTTGATCAGGACATTTCTCAGTGGTAAGTTTAAACTTTCCATGTGGTATGAATTGTATTGCTGTGGTAATGTGGAAAAAAATGAATTTTAACCACTGATTCTTCGGCAATGAAAACAAAACAAACTTGCTTTCACAGCACAGAACACAGCATCTTCTCAACTGATCTGATGTAAACACAACTAGCGGAAGTGTTTGTAGGCAGGTGAAATTGTTCGTAATTTGCGTGCATGCGGGTAAATGTGTTACCCACTGACATATATTGGTAACAGGGAGAAGATTTGAAAATATGACGACTCCTTAAGACGGTTCGACTCTTTCTTTTTATTTATTATGCACTTCTTTGATTAACAACTTTGCTGTTTACATTGAAGGATAGCTACATTTCAATCTGCAAAAAAATATATATTTTGGGAAAACCCATATGGCCTGCTCTTCAAATATGATTGGAATCTTTGCATTCCTTTTTATTATTCTTATGGTCTTCATAGGGTGAAGTCAATGCCTTTTGAGAGTCCGAGCTTTAGGTGCAGTGTTTTGCTGCATCACGCTCATACAAGGCTCTATTCTCCACTGAGTTCGCTCTAAAATAGTTGCAATCTGTCATGCTGACAGCAGCGTTTGTAAAACTGAATACACCCCTTGTAGTCAAACTCCTATTACTGACTTCTCCAGTTCCCCTCCCACTCAGTACCATGCAGAGATTTCCCGACTTCCCAAGATGAGCACCACGACGGGAAGAATTATGATGTCACTGTCAGCCAGTCGATTCCCAGGGCTCTGACACGCCTCACTCTCATTGGATGATTTGGATTGAGTGACAGCGGAAGGCGGGACCTCTGTTAGAGCTAGCTAGAGGTTAAAAGAGAAAGTGGGAGTGTTTGTTTTTGCACTAACCAGCTCACAAAAGCAGGACCAAGAGAGCAGAGAGATTATGAACTGTAGCCATCACTCAAGACACTCCACACTTCATTAAATCGACATTTGTGCATGCCGCCAGAGAGCAGATTAGCTCAAACGCCAGCAGCTCTTGAGAAACGAGACGGCGGGAAAAAACTGGCATTTAAGGCAACTACCATTTTTGTTTGGATGCAGAACAATCAGCGTAAAACAAAAGATACAAAACAAGCCAGAACATTGAGAGTCTGTTCTATTAATGGAACAATTTACCCCAAAATGAAGATTTACACCCTCAGACAATCCAAGACGAAGATAAGTTTGTTTCTTAATGGGAACAGATTTAGAGAAATTTAGCATTACATTATTTGCTCGCCAATAGATCCTCTGGAGTGAATGGGTACCGTCAGTCCAAATGGCTGATAAAAACATCCATTATTAATAGGGATGCACAGAATGTTCGGCAACCATAGTTAGGTTAAAAAGGGGAAAGGCTGAATAAATTATACCGAACAATGGCGTGACACGATAAAATAGAGGCGCGCACTAATGCAGCAAACATGTCGGCAATGTGGAATCATTTAAAACTGTCAGAGAAAGATACAAAATGTGGTCTAATACACACACAAATTGCATTTATTCTGATGGCGCTGCGCGAGCTCGTTAGCCAGGTTTCAAAGTCCAAAGCAGGAGGAAAAACTGCGCTGAAACAGCGTAAATACAATCATTTAGAAATCTGCGCTAAAACAGCGTAATGAGAATCTTTCATAAATCCGTCAGCAGAGGTCTTCTTGCGGGTCAACATTCATAAATGTTAGCATTGTAATTTTACTGTTGTTCTGTAAAATAAAATAAAAAAGTAGCACAAAAATAATAATAACAATCATTACAACAGCTCTGTTAATACATTTATTATAACATTCTTCTTTGCTCAGCAAGGCTGCATTTATTTGTACATTAAAACACATGCCTGATTCAAGAAGGGGGTCTTAAAAATGGCCAAAGAATATTACACTTATTAATTTTTAAATTAATTTGAGCTTTGTTGGTAGGCTATAATGTCTACTAGAATGTTAAAAATGTTCATTAGTAAATAAATATTTTTAAATAGTTGTTTTGTAAAACTGTAAAAAGCAAATATTGGCTATGTAATTTATGCAATGATGAAAAAAATTGGCAAAACACATGGGGGAAAAATCGGCCTTCGGCTCAGTGTGTAATTTTGTTCGGCTTCGGCCAAGAATTTTCATTTCGGTGCATCCTTAATTAGTAACATTTTGAGAAGCCAAAAGCTGCATGAATCATTACAATGTTTTAAAATTTTAACTAGTGCTTTTGCCTAAAATACTGTACACAATCCATAATAGTGTTTTCTACAGTGAAAATCTCTCTCGCATGAATCAGGAGAGAAATATGCACAGATCAATCACCATTTACAAGCCAAAACAGTTCTGAACAAATACAGTTGAGGTCAAAAGTTTACATCCCGCTTTCAGAATCTGCAAAATGTTAATTATTTACCAAAATTAGAGGGATCATACAAAATGCATGTTCTTGTTTATTTAGTACTGACCTGAATAAGATATTTCAAATAAAAGATGTTTACATATAGTCAACTATAGAAAATAATAGTTGAAAAATGACCCCGTTCAAAAGTTCACATTCACTCGATTATTAATAGTGTTATTACTCTTACCTTTGGTTTCAGTATTATTGTGTATTTGAACTTATTACAACAATGACTGCATGATTTTGAGATCCATCTCAAACAACTGAGGGACTCATATGAAACTATTACAGAAGGTTTAAACGCTCACTGATGCTTCAGAAGGAAGAACGATGCCTTAAGAGCCAGGGGTGAAAACTTTTGAACACAATAGAGATGTGTACATTTTTCTTATTTTGCTAAAATATCATATTTTTTTTATTTAGCACTGCCCTTCAAAGGCTACAGAAGATAGTTATATGTTTCCCAGAAGACAAAATAAGTTAAATTTACCCCAATCTTCAAATTCAAAGAGTTTTCTTAATGCTCTTAATGTTTGGGTTTTCCTTCTGGAGTATCTTTTCAGTAACTTTGTGGATCTTAAAATCATACAGTCATTGTTGGAAAGAGTTCAAATACACAAAAATGCTGGAAAACCAAAAAATTTGTGGGACCTAAAGAATTTTTCTAAAGAACAGCAGACAGTTTCTGTTCAGGACAAACAAGGGACTCATGAACCACTATCACTAAAAAAGAAAAAAAGAAAAACACAGCTGTGGTTCATTCAGGCAACAACACAGTATTAAGAATCAAGTTTATGTAAACTTTTAAACAGGGTCATTTTTATAGATTAAACTGTTATTTTCTCTTGTGGACTATATGTAAACATCTGTTATGTGAACTATCTTATTCAGGTCACTACTAAATACGTAATAACATGCATTTTGCATGATACCACATATTTTGGTGATTAATAAACATTTTAAAGATTCTAAAAGAGGGTGTAAACTTTTGACCCTTAACTGTATGTGTGTGGATTTTGATATGACAGGACAACAGGGGATGGACTTTTTCACTGTATGAAGCGTTATTATGTGTAGCAGGGATAACTACATATAATTTATAATTTAGCTCAAAGGGAATCGAATATGATTCAATAGGGAATTTGAACAGAATTGCTGTTTTATGGCTGTTCCAGAGTCGACCCGCGATTCATTCACAAGCCGTGTAACAGAAACTCTGCAATGGATATTACTATCCAGAATATAGTGAAAACACTATATATTAGCACAGTAGCAAAATCAGCAGTTTAAGGCATCAACTTGTAAGCACAAAACACAAGATACTTAACTTTTTTAATAAAGATATGATTTTATTGGATAAACCTAACACATACAAACTAATCTAACATAAACACACGCATTCACACAGGTTGCAGAAAGAGAAAGTGAGGAAAGAATGAGTTTAAAGGAATGAAAATATGAAGTCCTAAGTTAGCAATATGTGCTATTGCTTAGACCTGAACAACCATCAATCACTTAATTAACCCTCGTATTGAGTCTCTCAAAGAGGTTATTAAACTTTATATCAAAATGCACCAGTTCAGTAAAATTCTGGAGGTTACTTGCGCGTTGCCTTTGGGAATTCCTTTGGTTGCGTCGCTTCAGAAAGGGGCCTTCCCGAGGTTGCTGATTGGTTGGTTCTGTGGTCCTTTGTCAAGACTTGGGCGTTGGCTGGATATGAGAGCGGAGCGCTGTTAAAGTTCAGGTCCGCGAAGACGTTTGGGTCAGTTGCGGCTTGCACAAACTTAACTAGAACGAAACTCTCAACGGAAAGAAATAAAAAGAATTAAAGTAAAAGACAGAAGTGTAATGATCTCCTCATGTTTCCTTTAGAGACCCCAGTTAAGGGTCAAAGATTAGGACAGAGGGTTGTAAGGGGTGAGAGAGATAAGAGAGAGATTTTAGGGTGTCCTGGGGTTTTAAACTCAGCTTTTGGACACATCCCAAAATGATGTCTTGACCAATTAGAACATTGTCTGAACTCCGGTGGACTGCTGGTTCCACCTCCCAACCTTAAATCACAATGTCATCTGATTAGTCCCGTGATCCCAAATTCCCGCTCTTTGCAGAGATAAATTTGGACATGATTTCTATAACAAGACTATAATACATTTTGCAAAGAATTGAATTATAGGAACATTTCGAGAATGCGATTTCAAACTCAGGCATATCAAACACAAGTATAAACCATCAAACTATTCAATAGTTATCAAAAAGGGACATACACAATAAGTGATTAAAACATAATAGGCAAATGTATGGGTTACATATATGAATAGGAAATTATGCATAGAAATGATGAGTTGCTCATGAGTCCTTTTTAGCATAATTTTGGGTGCATATATATATATATATATATATATATATATATATATATATATATATATATCAATAGGCAGTTTCTTGTGCCATACTGTGAGGGTCTGTTCTCTAAGCTGGGAGGTCAAAAGTTTAGGGAAGGAAGCTCAGTCTTTTGTCCTTCGTGTGGGGGATGGCATTAACAGAAATCTCTAATGATTCTCATATGATGTTCAAGATGTGCATCTCTTTGACAATTAATCTTGGTTACTTGCTCCAAATTTGACAATCAACAAGGGTCCTCTTGTGTTAATGTTGCGAGTTGTTAGTTAGGTTTGCTTCAGGCTGGCGGTCTGGCGCCAGGCTATCAAACGTCAGATTTATGACGGGGCCTCTTGTGGAATTTGTGGAGTTTGAGGTTGTAGAAGTGTTTTTACTTCTAATCGAATCTCCCAAATTGTTTGATTCGCGCTGATATCCTACATATGACATGAGGGGAAATACATTTTGTTTTTAGATTTTTTCAAGGTTGCAGACTGCAGGGGAAAACTGTTAAATGCAAATGATAAACAGCAACTATTTAATAAAAAATAAACAGGCGAAAGGCTTATCAAATGCCTTATAGAAATGCCTTTTATATCTTATGTTGTTGATGTGGAGGTCTGTGCATTCATTCAGACATTCATTATTCTGTCACATGTTCATCTGTCACTGGATAGAAGTGAGCCAAATTAGACAGATGCCAACATGGACTGGTCACGTGATATGGCCTTTAACAATGCCATTAACAAAACCATGCAAAGTAAAATATAATAGGATTGTTTCAGTCAAAAATGTGAAATTCTATAATTAATTTCACACTCGCTTTGCATTTTACTTTATTGGGTGGAACAAAAAAAAATACAAATTCTTTATACTAGTTACTCTTTTCCATGTAATAATAGAGACTGAAATGTTCAAGCTCCAAAAAGAATGCAAAAGCACCAAAAAAAAAAAGAATACAACTAGTCTGTTGTGATGAGCAGACTTGAAATTTAAGTTGTTAGTCACTGATATTTTCTTCTCCAGTGATATGATTCAAATAATCAATTAATAAATACACATCTTTACTGTTCTACAATTGATGAAATCATACCCTAGTCTCATTTCAGTTTTGCTACTGTATTGTGTCCTGAATTCAAACCAGTTGCAAACCACAGAATATCCCATAAGGTCATGTGTGTTTGGGGGTTGGGTTTACTGACCTCCATAGGGAGCCCCATATGTCGTTCAATCCTATGTTTTGCCTTTTTATCGCTAATTTGAAATTGCCCCGAGGGAGTGTGGTTAAGAGCCATCATCCATGCACTCCTGACTGCTGCAAGTGTCTTTATGAATGATTCACGCATTGACCTAAATGCTTGCAGAACTGAATAACATCAAAATACGCACACTAAAAAAAATACACGCCCACCTGATCCTCCTTGAACTGTACGAGTTCTTGTTGTATAAGACGCCTCTTAAATAATACGTTGCTTAGATCTCAATATGGCAATCAGAGAAAAGAAATAAATAATTGTAATGAATATGTTAAGCCACGCAGCATAAAAATGTGAGATGTTTTGCATGTGGAATGAAGAGCTTTTCCCTCTTTTTGGGCGGTAATTAGGGCAGCATGCTGATGCCCAGCAGGACGGATGTAGCTGCCGCTCACCCACACATCAAAGGAAGCGCGAGAAAGAGGGATTGAGAGAAAAACAACACACTCAGAGAGGTCATGAGTCAGGGCTCATCGTCAGTCCCCTGTGATTGCACTCTAATTTAGACAACAACATATATAAGTGCTTTTTATGGTTTCAGCTATCAGGATTACCCATATTCATTAAGGATTTTGATCCTTTCAGGCAATAGCAAAATCCACTCTGAAAATAGGACTAATTATATAAATGTTTTGCAGAGTAAACATTTTCAAACTTAATTACTGTGAAAAAAAATTACACTGTAGCATACCTTTAAATAGATTATTTATTATGGAAATTATCTACTTTAAAGTGTAAGTTTACATTTACATGAAAATGCAGTTGATAATTATAATAAATGCACTTAATAAGAGTGTTTCTGACATACTCAGGTAGAACTTACATTACACTGAAGTGCATCTCTATATATGTAAATTCATAATTATATTGCTGCTGAATGTACGGACAATCATTTATGACAAACTAAACTGTACTTCAGTGTAATTTCTAATTTGTGTGAAATGTGTTGAAATATATTTTTACACATTTGATGAATGCATAATGAAGCTCCAGTTTAGTACATCAAATATATTAATTTGAAGTGTAATATTAAATAACGCTAAAGCAAATATTAAGAAAAAAAAGATTATTAAAACATGTTTTAAAATGTATTTTAAAGTACCAGTCAAAAGTTTTTGAACAGTAAGATTTCTCATGTTTTTTTTTTTAAAGAAGTCTCTTCTGCTCACCAAGTCTACATTTATTTGATACAAAGTACAGCAAAACCAGTGAAATAAATATTTTTACTATTTAAAATAAGTGTTTTCTATTTGAAAATGTTTTAAAATGTAATTTATTCCTGTGATCAAAGCAAAATTTTCAGCATTATTACTTTAGTCTTCAGTGTCACATGATCCTTCAGAAATCATTTTAATATGCTGATTTGCTGTTCAAGAAACATTTATTATTATTATTAATTGTTATTATCAATATTTAACAGTTGAGTAAATTTCAGGATTCTTTGATAAATAGAAAGATCAGCATTTATCTGAAATAAAAAGCTTTTGTAACATTATACACTTTACAAAAAACCTGGAGTCAGTATAATGTTTTGAATTTTTTACTTTTTTGGAAAGAAATTATAGAAATTAATACTTATATTTAGCAAGGATGCTTTGAATTGATGATAAAGACATTTATAATGTTAGAAAAGATTTCTATTTCAGACAAATGCTGTTCTTCTGAACTTTCTATTCATCAAAGAAACCTGATAAAAATTCTACTCAGCTGTTTTCAACATAATAATAAGGATCATGTGACTGAAGTAATGATGCTAAAAATTCAGCTTTGAAATCACATGAATAAAATGCATATTAATAAAATTTATTCAAATAGAAAACAGTTATTGTAAATAGCAAAAATATTTCTAAATTTTACTGTTTTTGCTGTACTTAAGATCAAATAAATGCAGGCTTGGTGAGCAGAAGAGACTTCTTTAAAAAAACATTAAAAAAATCTTATTACAAAAGCACACTTTTTGAAAGTGTACTTAAGTCTGTTAAGAAACATAGTCATGAAAGTGTCTCTCTTTATCTTTTTTTATTCATTTCATTAATATTATATGATTTGCACATATAGTTTTTTTTAAATATGTATACTCTAAAGATTTGAAGCACTGAAAATGTGCCTTTGATAGTTAGCTGATGCATTAAAATAAAATAAGATAAAATAAAATGCTTTCAACCTGTTCACTAAAATATTTGAAAACAGAAATTGTGCATTGGCAGGGCTATTAGACTTCGGCTTCCAACCGTCTAATCTGGCAAGGCTAATGTTGTAAATCCAGTCATCATTGTTTGGTACAACACTTTGGATCTAAACAAGAGTTTTGGAAGGCAACATTTTAACCTGTTTTGGCTATTTTTGACTAAACTAACAACGGAGACCCATTACTGTTCAGCAATTATTAAACAGTCATCAGCAGAGGTGCTGTGTTCTGTTCATGCTCTTAATCTACTGCTTTTATGCTTTTATGCTTTTACATACATCAGTAAACAAACAAATGATCAGAGGTGTGTTTCCCAAAAGCATTGTTAGCCAATATGGCTGCAGATTTCATTGTTTCCATATGTTACCATAGTTCCAACAAACATTGATTGGATCGTAAATGCAAATAGCACTTACATATTTTTTTAATTTGTTTACACTTACATTTCTACATTTCTTTTTGTTTTTGTGTACAGTGTAATCAATCATCACCTGCCAATGGTGCACATCTCAGATGTGCTTGGAGAGTTTCCCTTAGTTTCCTGACAAGAAAAACTAAGAGTGTTCTTTATTTTCCTCTGCTGAGTCTGGCATCCCTATAAGACATCCGCACATCCTCGGGGAGTGTGATTGTTCATTTAGCTGCTGAATGTGTACTTGCATTATGGTCTAAACAGCAGTTGTTTGCCTCAGACTGCTTAGATTTAATTACTTTTACCGTAGTTTCAAGTAGCTAAAGCATGGTACTTCCTATATCCTTCTGCAGTCAAAATGTGTTGTATACACTTCGAACAAGCATCTTTTTCACATATTTACAAAAAACATAGAATCAATTATTTTAATGCATATTTTATTGTCACAAAAACCAGGTGTTTCAGTTATAATAGCCTACCCGAAATGCATCTGTGTGTTAGTGGTTTGCTGAAGCATAGCACTGCAGTGGCATATAAAGATTTCATAAGTGCAGTTTTGTAACTGCTGTTCTCGTTCTCTGTGAGACGTCTGTACAGCTCAGGAGAGATGGAGAATGTTTGGCCCTGTGGAAGTGAATGGAGTGGCTGATGCATTAGTCATTAGTCATTCTCATGCTCACCTCAGACTCAGACGCGGCTGCTGGAAAGCTCACTTTCATAGAGCTGGCTACTTTCCCAACCTGTGGCTGTTTTATCCGTCTCAGAGGAATCCTTCATGATCTTTCTCATTACCATATATGAGACTACAGAGCCTCTGGTTACTGGTGGCGGCAGAATATATGTCTTTTTATTAGCATGGTTTACGATTTTATGCTTTGAACAATCTTTGAAGACTATTTCTGGTGTATTACTGTAATCATATAATAAATTGTTAATATGTGACCCTGGACCATAAATCCGTCATAAGGGTCAATTTACTGAAATTGAAATTAGTTTGTTAAGATAGGGCAATATTTGGCTGAGATACAACTATTCGAAAATCTGGAATCTGAGGGTGCAAAAAAATGTAATATTGAGAAAATCACCTTTAAATTTGTCCAAATGAAGTTCTTAGCAATACATATTACTAATCAAAAATTAAGTTTTGATATATTTACGGTAGGAAATTTACAAAATATTTTCATGGACCATGATCTTTACTTAATATCCTTTTGGCATAAAAGAAAAATCAATCATTTTTACCCATACAGTGCATTTTTGGCTATTGCTACAAATATACCCGTGCTACTTAAGACTAGGGTCACATATAATCAATAGAATATAATTAAGAAATATCACTAATTAATAAAACACTAAGATTATGTATTCTATATTATACTTTTTGAAAGTCATAAGTTTCTTCTGCTCACCCAGACTGTATTAATTTGATCAAAAATACAGTAAAAACAGTAACACTGTGAATTGTTTTTACAATTTAAAATAACTAAAGTAATATATTGTAAAATGTAATTTATTCCTGTGATCAAAGCTGAATTTTCAGCATCATTACTCCAGTCTTCAGTGTCACATGATCCTTCAGAAATCATTGTAATATGCTGATTTGACATATCAATGTTGAAAACTGCTGTGCTGCTTGATATTTTGGTGGAAAATGTGATACATTTTATCTTTTTAGGATTCTTTGGTGAATAGAAAGTTCAAAATAACAGCATTTATTTCAAAAATAAATATTTTGTAACATTATAAATATCTTTACCTTCACTTTTGATCAATTTAATGCATCCTTTACACTTAAAGGTTGTATCAGCGATTTCTAGCCTAAAACATAAATTCAGCAATTTCAGCTGACCTTTCATCACGATCCGCTCGCTGCCTGCCCTATAAATTGTCTGTGAAAAAAACGCGTCTCTCTGGTCAGCCTAGGGTCAGAGATATGCCAAAAAAAACAATTGGCGCTATCAACTATTCCACAGATAAACAACAGTGTTCCAACCAATCAGCGTCAGGGGTTTGGTGTTGTGGACTTTCCTACTGGTGCTG
Source organism: Garra rufa (assembly GCF_049309525.1). Lineage (NCBI taxonomy): Eukaryota > Metazoa > Chordata > Actinopteri > Cypriniformes > Cyprinidae > Garra > Garra rufa. The sequence continues at coordinate 29,153,470 of NC_133380.1, forward strand.
GGATGTGAGGGAGGCGGAGCGAAAGTCCACAACAGTCCCCTGACGCTGATTGGTTGGAACACTGTTTGTTTATCTGTGGAAAGGTTGGTAGCACCGATTGTTTTTTTGGCATATCTTGGACCCATATCTTGGGCTGACCAGAGAGACGCGTTTTTTTCACAGACAATTTATGGGGCAGGCAGCGAGCGGATCGTGAAGAAAGGTCAGCTGAAATTGACACTTTATGTTTCAGGCTAGAAATCGCTGATACAACCTTTAAAAATAAAGGGTGTTTTTGCAGTGATGCCATAGAAGAACTGTATTTGGCTTCCCAAAGAACCTTTCAGTGAACAGTTCTTAACAGAACTATTTTAAAGAACATTTTACAAATATAAAGAACCTTTTTCAACTAGAACCTTTTCTGCATTTGAAAGGTTTATTGAAAGTTCTTCATGGAACCATCAATGCCGATAAAGAACCGTTATTTTTAAGTGTTGCTGAACAAAAATCTTACTGACCCCAAACTTCAGAACAGCAGTATATCATATGTAATAAGTAAATGTATACCAATACACCAATTAATTGTTTGTTGATAACTGCTGTAATGCTACAGTGCTACTGTATACCCTCAAAATGAATTTATTTCCTCTCTCTGTCATTAAAAATAACAATAAGCCTCCCACTCAAAAACATTCAAGGCAAACAAGCACATATGAGGCTGTTTTGCTGTAGAGCCAAGCCTGGTAAATGATGCTGGATGACTCAACACTTTCAGATGTACCTACATACAAAAACAAAACCCTTTCTCCTGTTCTGCAGCCCTTTAAAGTCAACATTTTGTGTTGAAAATGTCTTCCATGGGCACATTCATATGCACTCTTTTTTACTTTGTGCATTAATTGAGTCATTTTGGGAAAAAAAACACTAATGTGGAAGTGGCTCAAAGGTCAAGCTGTGTTTCAAAGCGAATGAACTGCATTCTGTGTGAGTCAAGGCAAATCACATTCATCCATATTCATCCTTTCAGCGTCTAAGACTTGAATTCCCATGGTCTGAAAGACAGGAAAAGGAAACCGATGAGCTGCTTGCAGCAGTGAACTCAATGCCTATGCATATTTAATGCTAAATGTAAACACTATTGCTGTTGTGTCTGCTGATAGTCCTGGGCCATAAATATTTTGTATTCTATTCGGTCAAAGTGCGGTTTAAGCACAGTGAAAAATCAATCATAAAGCACTTTGCAGTTCTGTGACAGATACATTCTTTTGTATATGTCTGATGCTTTGATTTATGCCAAGTATCTACTCTGATGTTGTTGACACCATTCCCATGAGCCCGGAAACTACTGAAGACTTTAAACAGCATTTATGCTGCACCGACCGCAATCGATTGCGTCTGTAACACAATATTTCTAAATATTGACCGATCTCCATTGCAAGTCCTCAGAGATACGTTCTCTCTTTAATGTGGCGTTACTTACCGCAGTTGTCTCTAGGGACATACAGATGCTAGTTAACTTCATGTTCATTTCCTTATTAGTTCTGAACAATGTGAAATCGAGAAGAGGTTTGATTCAGAGGTGCTGTCATAATAAACAACCGGATAAAATGCTCAGAGGAAACCCGTTCTGCGAGACTCCCATTATGTGGCAATTATGGACACAGATCAATGTGATGAAACATTTAAAAAATTGGACCACAACTAATCAATTTTACATCATGACCTAGTTCGTGTTGCCAGTTTGTTAAATGAAAGCTCATGAAGAGATGGAGGTAAACAAACCTCTTGACATTTTCCTGTACGCCATCTGCTCTCTTGAATGTTCAACATACTGTTATTTGCTATAATAATGTAACTGTGTTGGTACGTTATGATGGTCATTTAAAGCTACGGTTGGACACCCAAAATGAAAAACTCACTAAAGGAGATGTTTAGCTGAATGTTCAGGCAGACAAGCCAGATTTCTAAATTTCTAATCTTAAAAAATGCCATAATCTCTATTCAGAATGATTCCTTTCTCAGCAGTAATTCAGGGAGTCATATGACATGTGTCCATCAACACGTTCTCAATTATGTTAGTATGATGTAAACAAGCAATCTTGGCACTGAGGAGCTGCAGCTGACATCTGAGTGTTAAATAAAGCAATTCATGCTTTCAGAATTAATCCTATGTGACTCCAGATGTGTAATGAAAGGGAAACGATCTTAAATGCTTTCAAAATACCCAGGGAAAGAGCTGCTGAGTGTTTACTAGTTACTTAACAGTGAACTCATGTGCTCTTGACTGCTTTGTGGCCTATTATGGGATGTGACATGTTAATGGCTAGTTTGCATGCTATGTCCCATCTAAACTAACATTTTTATCTGGTCTTGTATAATTAAATATTTTTAAATAATTGTAATTTTTGCTAAGATACACAAATCTTTTTATGGCTTCAGAAGACTATATAGTGCATAGATCATATGGACTGCTTTTTATGAGACTGCTTTGTATGATACATTAATGCAAGGATGTAATTTCAATGTTTATTGAAATGTTAGCACATTCTTCAAAACTTTCCAGAATATTTCTGAAAAATTTCCCCAAAATCCCGGTAAGTTTCCAGAATTTCTTGAAAGTTTCGGACGTTTTCTGTAAATTATCCTCCTTTTGGCAAAGTTGTAAACAACACAAAAGAAAAGAAAGAGTCATGAAACAACATGATGACAGACTGTAGTTTTAATGGCAGGTTGCTTTTGTGACAACTTACCCCATATATTGTGTTTTATTTAAGGCTGCAAAACGTTTAATTGCGATTAATCACATTATAAATACACACACATACATGCATATATTAAGAAAAATATAAATATTTCTATTTATATTAGGGCTGTCAAATGATTAATCGTGAATAATCACATCCAAAATAAAAGTTTGTTTTGACATAATATGTGTGAGTACTGTGTAAATTTATTATGTATATAAAAATACACACACTTGCATGTATATATGTTCAACGTGATCTCATGATAATTCGTATGTATTTTACGTAAAATGTGGTTCTACAAAACGTACAATTACTTACGTTTTTCCAGACACTAAAACGTACAATACTGACGTATTTACAGCATCTAAACGTTCAAATACATACAGATTTTTTTAGCAGTTTAACGTACAATACTGACGTATTGACAACACCTAAAAACAAATCCTTATGAATACTCAAATCGCGGCATTAATTTCATTATTATTGTTTTTAGTTGTCATACCAATGGCCTTATGTTTTCAATTGCATTATTGAATAGTTTAATCGTTTATTTAATATGAAATTATACCATTTCATTCTGTTTCCAAGAATAGGTCTATATAGGTTAAACAAGAATACAATTTAAACCCTTAAAATAAATAAAATTTCTGCAATAGTTTAAAGGGGCTATATGCAACTTTTTCCCCCAAATAAACGTAACAATAGCCTTTTTATTTGACCATTTATGACTCAAACATCTCCTGATGAGCATACTGACATCTTGTCAGCTCACAGTGGGTGCACCTATAATCCTGTATCCTATTTTTCCTATTTTCTGTCGGGTCGGATTTTTCGCGCACTGTCTGCGGATGTGACGTCAAGCGCGTTCATGTTAAACGTTTCAGATCACTCTGCCACCACCGCTAGTCAGCAATTAGCCTACACTCGCAAGCAGTGCAATGGATTGTGCGAATACACAGAAGAGACCCAGGACAACTCTGACACCAACAGTAACTCCACAGAAGACTAAAAAAGTTAAACCCCTGACAAGTGCCCGAAAAAGATCGAAGATTGAGAGCGACCGGCGCCGAGCAAGGACTAGAGTGGACATCATCTTCGCATTTGAGCCTTGGAGGGAGCTCAGATCTGTGTCATTTTGTGACACGTTATCTTCATGTTATGTTACGATTTATAAAACACTCACACTATTCTAAACAAACACTGAAATAAACAAACACTATTACTATATAACTGCGAAGCACTACTGTGCATTTTGTTGTGACATATATATTGCAAACAAACTTAGTTTCTCAAACAATATATGTATTTGACTGTTCTTACCTCTGTAAACATAATGTTGACTTCTTTGCAGCGGATGACTTGTGAAGTGTGCACGTACGAGAGCAGGCAGAAAGGAAGAGCAGTTCCGTTTTTTGGCCACAGGTGTCAGTCGCGAGTTTAAATTTCAGAAAATTGCATATAGCCCCTTTAATCATTCGTGTAATATTAACTTTGTTTGCCGTGGTGGGAGTCGTGGGACACAAAAGGCCTTTTTTCCGACATGCTGTGACTATAAATAGAACCATAAAATACACCGAACAGACATCATAATTATAAAATGAAACAATTTTATTTGTGCGCTGTAATCCGGATCTTCAGAATCCATACGATTGCGAGGAACAGACCCAAATTCCGGTGATCTTCATCTCCATCCCGATCAGCGAGTCCAGCAGCAACAGCAATAAACCCGTGCTGAAGTGCTTTTTTCAAATTCAAATATTGCTGCATTAAGAAACGACAGGTTTTACGGCAGAAAAATCGAACGCTCATTGGTTCTCGCCTGCATTCGTCACAGATTACGACATGCCGTGTTTCTGGTGAGATTTGTTTGAATGATGCGCGGGCGCATTCTCGAGTGGATCACCATAACAATCTGGATAATATTTTCAGCGATTAACAATTTACACTTTGCTCTGCACCTCAAACAAACCTACTGTATTCTGACAGGGAGGACTGCGGCTGCAAATGCATCGTCATTTGGATCGCTTTTTGGTACGGCTGTTGACAGTTTTGCATTAAATAGATGATTGTGATTGCACTTTTACGTCTGTCATGTTTTTCTTTATTACTGTACAGAGATGTTTAATGTTAGGTTTAGAGGTAGGAGTGGGATTAGTGACTATAAAAATATATATTTTTATGCTATATTGTTACTAAAATGGTAATTTCCCTGCATATTTTGGTCAGTTACGTTTTATATCCTTTTATATTCACTATAAAATGGGTAGGTTTAGGTTTTCGGGTAGGTTAAGGGGGCTAAAAATCTAAATAGCTTATTAATAAAATGATAAAAATGCATATTCACTATAAAATGGCTAGGTTTAGGTTTGGGTGTAGGTTAAGGGGGCTAAAAATCTAAATCACTTCTTAATAAAATGATGAAAAAAGCATTGATACGAATATCTTAATAAAATAAAAGATACGTAAATATTTTACATTTTTTAGCTAAAAATACGTAGCTATTTGTACATTTTAAAAGTTGAAATACGTCTAAATTGT